>NW_027459410.1:0-331040 GCF_050624435.1 Tenrec ecaudatus | reverse complement strand
CTAGAGAGATAAAACCTATTGCTGATAATTATATATATATATATATATACATATATATTTATAAAGAGATATATAGTACAAGAAATGAACAGTTAAGTTATAAACAGATTGATATATAATGCAAGAAATGAACAGTTAAATTATAAAGCAGTACAAATGGCTCAGGGCGACTCACTCCCATGAGAGAGTGGTGATACACTGTCAGTCTTTCAAGTCTTGAGGGCCGTCAGGTAGTCCTCTGTAGAGAGAGCGAGCTAGGCTCTCCCAGCACAGTCAGCAAACAGCAAGGCAGGTCACCAACTGTCAGCCAGGTCACCAACTGTCAGTTCTCAGCTCTGGAGATGTAAATTTCATTTGTGTGGTCTTAAAGGGACCACACAACTTACAGAGACACAGTCCACAGGCTAGGCGTCTCACAGGTAGTGTGTCCTTTAAACTGAGGCACAGAACAAGCAAGGCAGCTGCACCCTGGTCCGATGATTAAAGAGTGAGAGACAAGAAAGGCGAGGCTAACCAAGCCACTTATCTCTCCTCCCTTCAATTAATCCCACTTATGTTTATCGGCCAGGTTGGCACAATAAACTATCTTACTCACCTTCCTGACACAATTACTAAAGACAAAGCAGGTGCATAAACCAATGTGGTGAAGAAAGCTGATAGTGCCAGGCTATCAAAAGATATAGCATCTAGGGTCTTAAAGGCTTGAAGGTAAAGAAGTGGCCATCTAGCACAGAAGCAACAAAGCCCACATGGAGGAAGCACACCAGCCTGTGTGATCACAAGGTGTTGAAGGGATCAGGCATCAGGCATCAAAGAACAAGAAATCATATCATTTTGAATGAGGGGGAGTGCTGAATGGACCCAAAGCCCATCTGTAGGCAACTGGACATCCCTTTACAGAAGGGTCACAGGGAAAAGACGAGCCAGTCAGGGTGCAGTATAGCAACGATGAAACATGCAATTTTCTTCTAGTGCCTAAATGCTTTCCCCCAACCCCCGCCCCACTATCATGATCCAAATTCTACCTTACAAATCTGGCTAGAACAGAGGACGTACACAGGTACAAATAGGAACTGGAAACACAGGGAATCCATGATGGATAATCCCTTCATGACCAGTGGTGAAAGTGGCAATATTGGGAGGGTGGAGGGAGGGCGGGGTAGAAAGGGGGAAATGATTACAGGGATCTACATAAAACCTCCTCCCTGGGGAACAGATGTACAGAAAAGTGGGTGAAGGGAGACACTGGACAGTGTAACATACTACAAACTAATAATTTATAAATTATCAAGGGTTCATGAGGGAGATAGGAGTGAGGAGGGGGAAAATGAGGAGCTGATGCCAGGCACTTAGGTGGAGAGCAAATGTTTTGAGAATGATGAAGGTAATAAATGTACAAATATGCTTCATATGATTGATGTATTTTTGGATTATGATAAGAGTTGTATGAGCCCACGATAAAATGATTTTTAAAAATGCCCTTGGGAGGGACAAATCAAAGCCATAGAGGGATTGAGGAGGGGCTTGTAAAAAGTGTAATAAACACGCAGGATGGAAAAAATAGAGGCGAGAGAGAATATAAAGTGAGGTAGAGAAAACAAAGACACAAATTACAAACTGTCAAAATGGAGGAAACAATAAAAACAAAAAAAAAATCCTAACAAATATGTTAGTCTTATTTATAACCACAGTGAGAAAATGGTTTCTATTCTTTGCCCTAAGATAGATTATTGTTAAAATAACAGAAACCACTCTGAAGTCCACAAGTCGAAGTACATATTCAGGATCTTAATGTCTTAAGAGACATACGGATACTATGTGGCACAGAGCTTGGAACACACATCTTCACAGACTGGGTTTCTATCTCCCTTTCTGTTTCCCTCACTCATGCTGTGTGGCATGTACCCACTGCAGGATGGCTAGCAGCATGGGCTCATGCTTGTCAACCGACTGTCTTTGTTGTTGTGTGTGCTGTGGATGGAATGTCCTCTCCTATGGCAGAGTAGAACTGTCCCATGGATTTCTTAGGCTGTGTTCTTTACTGGGAAAGACGGGAAGTTCTTTTCCTCTCTGGGGTTGCTGGTGGGCAAAAACAACTGACCTTTTCGTTAGTAGGAGAGCATTTAACTACTAAATCAGTTGCCTATCATCCACTGCTATCAAGTGGATTCCAACTCACTCCTACCCCGCCGGATAGAACAGAACGAGTTCTTAGAAATTCAAATACATCTTTATGGAAGCAGACAGCCTAAATGTTTTCCTGAGGAGCTGCTGGCGTGTTTGAACATTAACGTAAGGTTAGCGGACCAAAGATTAACCCCCTATGACACCAGTACGGCAGCCAAATGCCTGTAAGTGCCCCTAAAACTGTAAGAAGAAGAACAACGCATTCAACGTTTTCACAGTGCTGCCTAGAGGATAGCTCCTCCCCTAGAGGAAGCAACAGATCTTAAAATGGTTTCTTTGCTGTGATTTTTTCATTAGACCGTTTTTATGGTTGCTCTCCAGTGAGACCTGCTTTTGTTGAATTCAATACTAGCGTGGTGCTGCTGGTCTGCCCTGACTCTATCTCAACACTGTATTTTCTAAAATTATGGATAATGTCGATGATGCTATTCTCAACATCAGACCTGTGTGCTTATTTATTTTTCTATGCAGACTAATGGAAGAAATGTATCCCTGACGCCATAATAGGATAGCGAAGCTTCTCTCGACTCTTCTGACTTTGAGACGTATTTATGCTTCTCTGTGTGTGTTGGTCAAATAAGTCACGGGTCAAATTTGTGTTCTGTATCTTGAAGGCAGATTTTTAAAAACATTTTTTCTCCTCTTGTTTCCATTTCCATTCTGCTTTTGTCATTTCATGCAAGCAACTGTTTTTACAACGATTATTTTTTTCCTTGTTGAGTCAAAATAACTCAATAATTCTAGTTTTTAAGATTTCAGACTGAGCAGATATTGTAAGTATAAACTGTAGCTTTAACTATCATCTTCCCCTGTTTACATCAAGCATCCTAGGAAGTACACACACACACACACACACACACACACATATCCCCCATGGGCTATAAAAGGGGGCCATTCAACCATATGGTTGCAAATAAGAAGAATTCCTTTGATGAGGGAATGGAAAGCTAATAAAAATTACTGGACTCTTATATTTCATCAGGTAATGGCTATACAAGAAAAAAACAACTAAGGTCTAGAAACCAAGGGGCAATGCGCACGGTGCAGTTTGGAGGAAAGCAAAGCATATTAATACTTTAATATCATATCGTTTCATACTGAAGATCTCCACTTAACCTGATAGATTTTATTCTTATTGGACTGTATCAATGTTGCTTGGGACTTGGTTATGAGGGCACACCAGGTTACCCAGAGGAAAGCTATAACTTTCTAAGTGTAACAAGGAATTCTGAGTCCTCAGTATGAGTGGGATTCTCACTAGATTTACATCACATACTCAGGTCAAGAAAAAATGAGCAGCTATGGTCCAGTAACAATGACGTTCATTCCTGTTACAAAAATTCATGCATGAGTATTGTGCAGTGCAATGTTTTCCATGTGTTGGCTGTCAGATGCCATAGACCTGTTCTCGCTGGCAATGCGAGGGGAATAGGCTGGAGCTGCTCCATAAGGTTTCCAAGGCTGTGATCTGTGGGAAGCTGATTCCCAGACCTTTCTTCTAAATTGATATCTGGCTGGAATTGTTAACCTTTCCATAATTAGCCAGAGCTTAGCCATATGTCTCATAAACCACCTTAACATTAAAGTAGGTTGGGAAAAATATCAGTGGTTTGAATTTTAATCATAACTCTCCATTAGTACACATATGCAAACATGGCTACATTTTAATCATCTTCCTCCGCCCTTAATTCTTGTAAGCTCATTCAATTTTGCATATTTAATTCTTGAGCTTATTCTATTTTATTTATTAGGATTTCAAGGAAGTAATTTTCAGTTTACTTTGGAACCAATGGCTTAAACCCATGCCTACTGAACTTAAATAAATTTCCCTATGCTAGATGAATTGGTAAATCCTGATTCTGCAAAAAATTCTGCAAAGAAATATACCTCCTCCTTGTGAATAAGAATATGAGTATACTGTCTGTCATATACTAAAATGATGCAATTGACCAGCTGTCAGGAAATGCTCTCTGAATTTTTTTCCCAGGGATCCTGCTAAATTACTCTATTGGCTGTAGTTAGAGAGACAGTCTTTTTTGTGGAAAGATTTTTTTTCCCCTCTCTGTAAAGTTAACTGACTCAAATAAGGAATGAATATGCAATCTTAGCCTCATAAGCAACATACTATCACACTCTAACCAAAGAATTGCTTTAGTAATATTTACTACTGTGACATATAACCATCTGTGGTTTGTTAAAAGTCTCACTTAAATTTTTTCTGCATATAGTTAAATTTTCTTCAAAGGTCTTTAAAGTTAGGGAAAAGTCAGTGGAAAGAAGAAATCTAGGAGATAAAAACGTGAAACAGGATAAAGTGTAAGGTGGTTGAAACAAGGGATACACATTTATTCAAAGCCACTTTCACCAGGTTTGTAAATAAAACAATTATATTGATGTCCAGAGCTTCTAAGCATTTAATGTGATTACATATGGGAGGTCAACTACAGGACTTCTTTTCTTATGCTTATAGGAGGCACCATTTCTCATTAGGAGGTGGGAGACTAGTTATTGAATTCCTACAGGAATGATGGAAATGAAATTTTCTTTTGGTCTTGAGGTTGGAAGCTTGCATGTCTGACTGCTTTGTTCTTCATGATGTTCCTGGAAGGAAAGCCCCAGGGAAAGATACTGGGTGATATTTCTAGGAGCCTGAGAATGAAGCTTTGACCGGGGGCAGTAGGATTTCTCAGGGAAGAACCAGAGGCTGACTATCTCTTTGGTGTTGTAGACAAGGATCTCACTAGAAATCTAAGATGTGTCATGAACTTCAAATCGTATCGATGTTTGTACTAGAGAGGGTGTAATACTCAGTGTTTTCATGGTGGGATAGTCGTTAAGTTGTGTGGTAGTTATATGAATGGTACCTAAAAGATAAAAAAACCAAAAACACTTTTACTATGGGTATGGGCATGATAAATGCTGCAACAAACTTATTCTTCATTTCCTCTGAAATCTGTAAGCTCAAACATTTTCCTCTCTTGAGAGCCATTTAAAGGAATCATTTAAAATGACAAACAAGATTCTTGGGGATATGGCTGTCAGGTAACAATCACAGGAAGATCTCCTTAGCAAGTAGTAGAGAGGTCCCACTAGTAGGGAAATCCTGCACTCCTGGGAAGGCAGAAAAACAACTAAACACCTAAATGCACCAAAAATTCTTAAAGTTGGAACTTAGCACCACCTTTTGATTGTGACTGACTCACCTTTCCCATTGACTGGCATCCAGGTTGTTTATGTGTGCTCCCCCTCCCTTGTACAAGTGGAACTTTCCCTGTCTCTGTTCCAACCTGCACACTAAACCTCTTGCCTTGCTGGCCTCTGTGGGCCCTGTGTGGACAACAGACTGTGTGGGTAGCTTGGGTAGGCATCCTAACTACCCAAACGATACTTTTACCCATTAATATTTTTTTCTTATTTCCTCCATCTTTTGCACCCCTCCCCCACATGCCACCACCTCTTCACCATGCAGCAGTCAAGGGAGCACACCAAAGCAACTAAAGGATTCAGAATCCCCACCCAAATTATGGTTTTATTTTCTACTTTTTGTTTTTTCTATTTTTGACTTGTTTTATTTAATTTTTTCTTTTATCCTGGTTAACTCTTACTTCTTCCCATGTGTCCTCTGAACTGTGAAGATATGCATGCTTCCTAAGAAGATTTACAAACCTGCAGACAGTTTGATACAGTTACCCAAACAAGGTTTTTTTGTTCTGATGATGCCTGATACCTGATCCCTTCGACACTTCGTGATCACAAAGGCTGGTGTGCTTCTTCCATGTGCACTTTGTTGCTTCTGAGCCAGATGGCCGCTTGTTTATCTTCAAGCATTTAAGACCCCAGATACTATATCTTTTGATAGCCAGGCACCATCAGCTTTCTTTGCCACATTTGCTAATGCACCCATTTGTTTTCAGTGATTATACTGGGGAGGTGAGCACACAATGATATGATTTTTTATTTGATGCCTGATAAGTGATCCCTTCTGTACCTCGTGATCACACAGGCTAGTGTGGTTCTTCCATGTGGTCTTTGTTACTTCTAAGCTGGATGGCCAATTGTTTACATTCAAGCCTTTAAGACCCCCAGACGCTATATCTTTTGATAGTCTGGCACCATCAGCTTTCTTCACCACATTTGCTTATGTACCCGCGTTGTCTTCAGTGATTGTGTCGGGAAGTTGAGCATCATGGAATGCCAGTTTAATAGAACAAAGTATTCTTGCTTTGAGGGAGTACTTGAATGGAGGCCCAATGTCCATCTGCTACCTTAATACTAAATCTATACATATATGCACATAGATCTATTTCCACATCCTCACATATAAATATATTTACATATGTACCTGCCTTTATTTAGACCTCTATGAATTCCCTTGACCTCCTAGCTCTTCTTTCCTCTTTTTCCTTTTCCTTTCTTCTTGTCCTGCTATCATGTTCAGCCTTCTTTAGGGTTTCAGTAATTCCTCTCGGATACATTACCCTTGATCATGCCCTGCCAGGCCTCCTACAACCTCCTTACCACCAGTTTGGACCACTTGTTGTTCCCTTGTCCCTGAGTTTATTAACATCACTTCCTTCCCACCCCCCACCTCCCCATATCCCCCCAGAACTGTCGGTTTCATTGTTTTCTCCTCCAGATTGCTCATCCAGCCTATCTTATTTAGACAGACCTGCAGAGATAATAACATGCACAAAAACAAGACAGAGCAAAACCAAGCAACAAACTAAAACAAAACAACAAGAGCAACACCAACAAGCCAATGGCAAAAATCAAAACAAAGCACAACAACAAGAAAGAAAAGCTTGTAGCTAGTTCAAGGGCTGTTGGCCTTTAGGAGTGTTTTCTGATTGAATCTGTTGGGGCACCAAGCCCTGGCCCCAAAGTCTATTCTCTGGGAACTTCCTTGCTCTGTTCCCCTTGTTGTTCTGTTCCACACCCTTAGTGCTTTGCCTTGGTGTGGTGGGATCAGATCAGGTGCAATTCCCACACTTTGTTTCCAGTGTTGTCCCCTGTAGGGCTATGGGTCAGTGAGGGATTTCGTATCTCATAGTGGGACTGACCGTGTTGTCTTCTCTGTAGCGACTGCTCTGAGTGGGAATATCATCTTCTTCAAGGCTCGCAGGACAGGCTGTGCTCCACTCTCTCTTCCTCTCCCTTTATCTGCTCCCATGTGCTCTGATCAGACATGTGTCTCTCCTGGAGCTGCAGATACAGTGTTGTCCTTTGAAATAAATCCTTATGGGGGGAGGGGCAGCTGTCCACATAGTTGGGATTGAGGCTGGCCCCTCAGCACTCTCCACTGGTTCCCTAGTCCATGCCGGCATGTTGCATTTACATTGGGTTGAAGTCTAGTCCCTTTTTCCCTGTGGAGATATAAACAATACCCTCCCCCTGGGTGGGTTAGAGCCCTGACTCCCCCTACCCATTATTTTTTCTTCCCCCACATCCTTTTTAGTTGGCTACCATATGTATCCTTGTATTTGGTCTGGCCTCTGCCATACTACCTGGTTCTCACCCCAGGAATCAAACAAGGTTTTAAAAACTAGATTGGGTTTGTTTTTTTCTTTTTTGCTTATTGCCCTGAGGGTAGACTCACCCATGTTCACATCACCATAGTAACAGAACTCCATACTCATACCCAAGCCAGGTCTAAGTGTTTATTTGTTTGTTTTTCAATCTCTTCTCAGCACAGTTAAATTTTACTTTTTTCTTTCTTCTTTTATCATATTTGCCTTCCCTCTTTCCCCTTCCTTCGATTTTTTCTTCCATTCCACCTTCATTTTCTTTCTTGTTCTTTAATTCTACTTATTCTAAATACAAACAAAAAACCAAACTCACTGTCATTGAGTCAATCCTCATAATGACCCCAACAAACAAAAAAAATCTACACAGATAGAATGGTCCCCTGTGGGTTTCTGAAGCTGTACTTCTTTAAGGAATTAGAAATCCACATCTTTTTATAGTGCAGTGGTTGATGGCTTCAAAGAGCCAACCTTTCAGATCGCAGCCCAATTTGTAACCCCGACCCGACCAGAGCTCCCTTCTCCATGTAAATGCATATTAGTGCACTTCTTCTGGTCTGACTATTTACTTACAATGTTCTCCTGCCTCATGGACTCTCTCTTCTCTATCTCCTTTCCTAGGACACCTTTAAATCTTATGACCTATCTTAAAATGTATTTTCTTTATTTTTATAGACCCTTTGCTCTATTAAGATATCCCCCTTATTATTATTATTATTATTACTATTAACTTAATTTTATCCTCTCTCTTCTTTCATTTTACCTTCCCCATTTGCCCATCTCCTTCCATTTTCCACTAAATGTTCTCTAGCTCCTATTTCACTCTTCCCCCATAACTTGACAAAACCAACTCCCCCAACTCGACACAGCAGCTCACACACTATTAATAGCTTCACCTTGATGCCAGGGAGCAGTCAACCAGAGCACACTCTACAAATCAAGAAAACAGTCACTAACCACTGGTAATCACCTAAATACAATGGGTTACTGTATCTGAAATTGAATTCAAACAAAATGTGTTGAGGTGCTGTCATGAGAAGTGGGGTTTTTTCATGAGAACAATGGAAAGAACTAAAAAACGAGAAGTCTTACATCAACCGATACCAAGTAACTATCAGATGATAAGCAATAATGTTATAGAACCAGGCAGCATGGCAAAAGACCTGAGTTCTATGACAGAAGAAAAGGAGAATTGAATCAGTGAACTCAAAGAAAATATTCTGACTACCAGCTTGGAGAGAAACAATAAAAAAGCAGAGCAATGAAATCCAAAGAAAGCCTGAGAATGTGGTGGGGAAAAAGTAATATCCTACATCTCATTGGGTAAGAAGAAACACTCCAATGTGGTGTGTAAAAAGTAACATCCTACATCTCATTGGAATCCAGAGTAAGAAGAAACAATCGAAAATATCTACAAAGAAAATAGTAAGAGAAATCATGCAAGAAAACTTCCCTAACATCACAAAGCAGGAGAAAATAACTATTTAAAATCTAAGAAAACCCAAACAGGACAGAATCCAATGAGAAATGCTTTGTGATATATGGTAGCCAAATGATCCAATTCCAAGGTAAAGAGAAGAATCATGAATGCAGCTTGGGGAAAAAAGTCATCTACAGAGAAAAATGATAAAGATAAGCTTGGATGTCTCAGAAAACATATGCAGGCGAGAAAACAACAAAGTGACTCGTGTCATGTTCTGAAAGAAGAAAGAAGATTGACCAAGAATCTTGTGCCCTACAAAATAATTCCTCAAATATGAGAGAGAAGTAAAGGTATTTACAGATAAAGAACAATTAAAGGAATTCAGAAAGACAAGACCAGCATTACAAAACGAGGATCACTATTGACAGAGAATCAATAACAGCAGACAAACCTGAGATCATCAGACAGGTAACAGCACCCAGAAAACAATACAATGAAAGCAGTATTCAGACCAACACAGGACACCAATAAAATCACAGCAATAAATAAGGACCAACAACAAAGACAAACACAGCAAAATTATAATGTCAAACACACATATATCAATAATGAAACTGAATGTCAATGCATTGAATGCACCAAGCAAGAGACACAGGGTAGCAGACTGGATTAGAAAGCAAGGCTCACCTATAAGGTGCCTACAAGAGACAAACCTAAAACTCAAAGACAAAAATTGGCCCCAAATAAAATACTGAAGAAAAATTTACCAAGACTTTGGCAACCATAAAAAAGCAGGAATGGCTCCATGATGCTCATCTTCCAGACACAATCGCTGAAGACAAAGCAGGTGCATAAGCAAATGTGGTGAAGAAAGCTGATGGTGCCCGGCTGTCAAAAGATATAGCATCTGGGATCTTAAAGACTTGAAGATAAACAAGCGGTCATTTAGCTGAGAAGCAGCAAAGCCCACATGGAAGAAACACACCAGCCTGCGTGATCACAACAGGTCAACAGGATCAGTTATCAGGCACCAAAGACCCAGAACAAAAAATCATATCAAGGTGAATGAGGGGGCATGTGGAGTAGAAACCCAAAGCCCATCTGTAGGGAACTGGATATCCCCTTACAGGAGGGTGTTTCCTCCCCGCCACTCTCATGACCCCAATTCTACTTTACAAATCTGGCTAGGTCAGAGCATCTACATAGGTGGAGATAAGACCTGGAAGCTCTCAGGGCCAATATTGAGAGTAGCCATATCAGGAGGGTAAGGGGAAGGTGGGGGGAGAAAGGAGGAACTGGTCAAAATGCTCTACCTATTACCCACTTCCAGGGGCATGGACAACAGAAAAGCGAGTGAAGGGAGATATCGGCCAATGTAAGACATGGAAAAATAATAATAATTTATAAATTATCAAGGGTTCATGAGGGAGGGAAGGTGGAGAGAGATGGGGAAAATGAGAAGCTGATACCAAGGGCTCAAATAGAAAAAAAAATGTTTTGAAAATGATTCTGGCAACAAGAGTACAAATGTGCTTGACACAATGGATGTGATATGGATTGTGATAAGAATTGTATGAGCTCCCAATAAAATGATTTTTTAAAAAGGAATGGCAATATTAATCTCTGATAAAATAGACTTCAAAGTAAATAGCATAATTTGAGATAAGATTGAACATCATATAATGATTAAAGGAATACAAGAACAAGACATACCATAATAAACATGCAAAGTCAAATCAAACTAACTGCTATCAAATTCATGCTGACTCATAACAACCCTAGTATTGGTTTCTGAAACTGTAACTGTTTACTTGAATAGAAAGCCCAGCCTTCCTCCCTCGGAGTTGCTGGTAGTTTTGAACTGGCAACCATGCGATTGCAGCCCAACTGGTAAACAATACACCACCAGGGCTCCTTATAATAAATATATGCCCCCAATGAAAGATCCTCAAATAAATCAATTAAACCCTCATAGGGTTGAAGAGAGAAATAAATGGCTTGACTAATTGGAGACTTAATTTATACCAATATCAAAGAAAGACAGATCATCAAGGCAGAAATTCAGCAAAGAAACAGAAAAGCTAAACAACACAATCAGCTAGCTTGGGCTCCTACACATACCCAGAGCACTCCACTAACAGCAGCATGGCATCCATTCTTCTCCAGGACACTCAGTATGTACTCTAGAATAGACCACCTGCTAGACCACACAGCCAGCCTTACTAATTAAAAAACAAACCAACATTGAGATCCTACAGTCTGTTTCTCAGATCACAATGCTATAAAACTGGAAATCACAATTGATGTATGTATATGTATGGATTGTGATAAGAGTTCTATGAGTCCCTAATAAAATGTAAAAAAAGAAAAGAGGAGAAAAAATGATTAGGGAAAAGAATGTACAGATGTGCTTTATACAATTGATGTATGTATATGTATGGACTGTGATAGGAGTTGTATGAGCCCCTAATAAATTGTTTAAAAAAAACAAAACTGGAAATCAACAAAGTAAGGAAGAGGAACATAAAACTAAACACAAGTACAATGAACAACATAATACTTAAAAAGGACTGGTAAGAGATCAAATAATAATTAAATAAAACACTTTACTACCGTTGAGTCAATTCTGACTCATAGTGACCCTACAGGACAGAATAAAACTGTCTCTGTAGGTTTCCAGACTATAATTCTTTATGGGAGTAGAAAGCCTCATCTTTCCCCCAGGAGTTTCTGAAATTTTTGAATTGCTTACCTTCAGGTTAGCAACCCAACATATAAGCCTTACATCACCAGGGCTCAAATATCAAATAAGAGATGAAATTGAGAAATGAATGAAAATGGTAGCACAATATAACACAGGGAAGGCATTTATCAGAGAGGAAATTATAGCAATCAAGACACACATGAAAAAAATGAGGGAAAATCCACAATCTACACCTTAACATAACACATGCATCAACTGGAACAAGGGCAGTGACATAAACGCTCAGCCAACAAAATAAACCAGAAATAAATGAACTAAAAAACAGAAAAACAATGGAAAAGCTCAATAAGACTGGAAATTGGTGTTTAGAAAGGATCAATAGAATCGACAAACTGCTGATAAATTTAACAAAGGAAAAGACAGAGAAGATGCAAATATCTAGAATTAGAGATGAAAAAGAAAAACGTGACAACAGATTCAAATGAAATTAAAAGAAGAAGAACTCACTACTGCAAAAGACAATAAGTTTGATCCTGGAAGTGGACAAATACCTAGAAATACATCATCTACATAAATTAATGCTGATGCGTTTCGAAAACCTGAAGAGACCTATAAGAAAAAAGAAACAGAGAAGGTTATCAAGTAGCTCCTAAACCAGAAAAGGCCGAGACAGCTGGTTTCACAGGGGGAATTCTACCAAGTCCTCATTGACGATCCGTCACTATTCCGACACAGAATACAGAAAGGGCCAACAGACCCCCACACTCATTCTATGCAATGAGCATATGCCCGATACCAAAGCCAGGCAAAGACCCCGCAAAGAAAGTGAACTGCAGACCAATATCCCTCAAGAAAAAGACACAAAAATTCTCATCAAAATTCTGACTCATAGAATCCAATAACATATCAAAAAGACAACTTGCCATCACCAAGTGGAATTCATACCAGGGGTTCAAGGATGGCTGAACATTAGAAAAGTAATTAATGTAAATAACCACATGAGCAAGACAAGAATAAGAACCACATGAGCATATCAACAGAGAAAATGTAAATGACATTATCCAACAGCTATTTCTAATTTTTAAAAAACCCAAGAAAAAAACAGAAAAGGAAATTCCTCTGCAGAATAAAGGCCCTATATAAAAAATTCAACTGCCAATATCATGGTCATTGGGGGATAAACTGAAAACATTTTCTCTGAGAACAGGAACCAGACAATGATTCTGCATATCATTACTCTTACTCAACAATGTGCTGGAAGTCTTAGCCAGAGCCATTAGACAAAAAGGGGAAATCAAGGACATATAATTGGGGAAAGAAAAAGCTAAATTCTCACTATTATCAGATGATATAATTTGATAAATACAAAACCAGAAAAGATTGTTAGAAACAATTGAGGAATTTGGTAAAGTAGAGGGGTATAAAATTATCCAGCAGAAATAAATCAGATTCCTGTATACTAGCAAAGAGAACTCAAAAATGACATCCAGAAAATAATACCATTTACAATAGCCACATGTGTTAAGTTGGGTTATTTAGACAAAGAAGACCAACGACACTCTTATATGTACAAGAAAGAATTTTTATATCAATTAACTTCATATCAAGAAGGCTCCCAGCCCAGTCCAACTCAAGTCTGTAAGTCTGATGCTGGATTAGCATTTTCAATTGCCGTGTAGGCATGTGAAACTTGAACATTGAATAAGGAAGAGGGAAGAAGAATCCATGCTTTAGAATTGTGGTACTTTTGAAGAATGTACCATGAACTGCTAAATGGACAAACAAATCTGTTTTGGAAGAAGTTCAGCCAGAGTGTTTCTTAGTGGCAAGGATGGTGAGACTTGATCTTACATACTTTGGACATGTTGTCAGGAGAGACCAGTCCCTGGAGAACAACATCATGGCTGATAAAGTAGAGGGCAGTGAATAAGAGGAACTCCCTCAAATAGATGGATTGACAAAGTGTCTGCAACAATGAACTCAAGAGTACCCACAGTTGGGAGGATGGCAGAGGACTGAGCAGTGTTTCTCTTTGTCGTGCATGGAATTGCTATGAATCAGAGCTGACTTGATGGCACCTAACAAGATCAATAGGATTACTATATGAGAGGGTACCCCAAAAAGTCTGGAATTTTTTCAAAGCTATATATTTAATTTTTTTAACAAAACAACCTTATTAGCTTCAAAGTACTCTCCATTACAGTTAATATACTTGTCAAATCTGCATTTCCATTCTTGGAAACATTTTACAAACACATCTGTTTGGATGGCTGACAGCTTCTCCCTCTTTTTTCTCTTCACCTCTTCTAAGTCGTCAAATCATTGTCCTTTCATGTCCCGCTTCATTCGTGGAAACAAAAAGAAATCTCATGGAGCAAGGTCAGGTGAGTTAGGTGTGTGGGGCAAGAGAAGCAGGCTGTTTTTTGTCAAAAACTGGCACACTGAGATGGCTGCATGAGCAGGTGTATTGTCATGGTGGCAAAACTGGTCCCCCGTCTGCCACAAATCAGGCCTTTTTGGTCACACACTGTTACACAATCTTTTCAGAATCTCTAGATGAAAGACCTGATGAAAAGTCCAACCTGGTGAAATGGACTATTCCCCTCACATTAAAAACAACAACAACAACAACAACAACAACAAATAAGCATCATCTTGATCTCAGATTTCACTTGTTGAGTTTTTGGAGGGTGAAGTGACAATGGGGTCTTCCACTAGTGTGATTGATGTTTGCTTTCAGCGTCATGTCTCATTACCAGTAACGAACTTGGTTACAAAAAGTCTGGGTCGCTTCAGAACTGTTATTTCAAAGCATGGCATGTTTCCACTCAGTGTTATTTTTCTTGTTCAGTCAGAACCTGAGGGCGCACATTTTCCAGCAACCTCATTCCCAAATCTTCCGTTAAAATTTGCTGAACCAAGCTCCAAGATAGTCCCTATAACTTCTCCATCTCTTCAATCATCTGACATGGTCTTTGAGCACAAGTGCACAAATTATGTTGACATTTTTGTCCATTTAGGACAGACATCCAGAAGATTTGTCATCAATGGAAACTTCACCTTTTTTTTTGAAATGAGAAAACCACTCGTGCACCTGAGTTGAATAAACTGTGTTCAACATCACAACTTTTGCAGTATTTTCCCCAAGCAGGACACACAATTTCAGTCACACACTGTTCTCTTAAATCAGCCATCACGAAAAACGAGAGTCAAGCAAAACTGCTTTTATGAAAAAAATCACTGTGACCAAAGAGAACTTCCCCAGGTGATGCCACTTGGTGCATGTGGTAGTCACCTAATCTGCTGTCAATTTGAGTCTTAAGGGTTTAGGGGTGGAGTCTAGTCTGTCAATCTGAAGATAGCCAATGTGACCTCTGTGTGGGTATGGCCTTCTCCTGAGAATTCTGGGAAATCCAGTACTTCCTCCTTGGAGGCAAGAGACACCTCTCTCTGCTACTTCCTAGGGGACATTGCAGAAGGCAAGCTACATGGACATAACCATATCTCAGAAGCTGGAGAAGCCACAGAGAGACCCCTGCCAGCACTGAGATGCTTACAATGCCACTAGATCTAAAGACTTTCTACCCACTGGCTTATGATCTTCCTGTATTTGGCTTCATTGCATGTGTTTGGTATCGGACATATAGGCTAATATCAGACTTATGGCCTTGGATTGGACTGGGTTGGGATGCTTTCTCAATGTTCAACTCCTCTTGTATATAAAACTCTTTCTTATACACATATGTGTGTCCATGGATTTGTTTTTCTAGTCTACCCAGATTAACACAATGCACTAACTCAGAGCAGGTTACTCCATGCTCACCTAATGGGAAAAATGCATATTATGAAGGCTCTGCCAAGTGGAGACTTTTTTTTCTTCCATTTTGGGGTACCCCTTGTGTTACCTATATGGATGATTTATGACCTTCTCTCTTAAGATGGTAAAGATACAGTTACTATGAATCAGGGGCCTGTGTAAACTATAGACTTATGAATACATTTTGAACATTCACTTAATTATAACCGTTCTTGTGACTTGGTCATATGATCACTGAAAATATGGTGCTATTGTAAAGTGTGGCGAAACATCAGATGGCACTCGCCTATTGCAAAGGATAATGTGTGGGGCCTTAAAGGCTTGTCTTGATCCAATTTTTGTAACTAATGAAAGCCAAGACGAGAGAAGGGAATGGCATTAGAGCTTACCTTCTGTGCATCCAGTTTGCATAAGGCTGCGAAGGACAGGGAAAGTCCCAATACATTGTCAGGTTACCAACCTGGATTAAGCCTCGAGGGAATTCCCTCTGGCTATTGGCCATGAATGGGAATGGCCTTCCTATCAGACAGATTGCATTGGAATTGGATCAATGTAGATGTATTGCTGTTGTTGGTATCATCAAGTCTGTTCCATTTCATAGCAACGCTATGTAGAGCAGAACGAAACACTGCCTGGCCATGGGCCATCCTCACAATTGTTCATATGTATGAGCCCATTGTCATGGGCACCGTGTCAGTCCATCTGGTCAAGGATCTTTTTCTCTTTTACTGCTCCTCTAATTTACGAGTCTTGATGTCCTTTTTGAGACTGGTCTCTCTTGATAACACGTCCAAATGACATAAGACAAACCCCTTTTTCTGTCCCTCCACTGCTTCCCGCTGATAACATGTCCACAGCATGGGAGATGAAGTTCTGTCATCCTTGCTTATAAGGAGCAATTTGACTTACTTCTTCCAAGACTTATTTATGTGTTCTTTTGACAGTCCATTGTACTTTCAATATTCCTTGCCGGCCCCATAATTCAAATGCATAACTTTTTCTTTGATCATCCATATTCCATGTACAAGCTTCACATGAGCATGAGGCAATTGAAAATTCCAGGGTTTGAATCAGGCACACCTTAGTCCTCAAAGTAGCATCCTTGCTTTTCAGCTCTTTAAAGAGGATCTGTGCTGCATATTTACCCAATGCATTGTATCCTTTGATCTGTTCACCGATGCTTCTAAGAACATGATTGCGAATCCAAGCAAGGGGGAATCCTAGATAACTTCAATCTTTTGTCTATTTATCATGATGGTGTTACCTATTGGCTTTTCTTCACATTGAGTTGTAACTCATACTTAAGCCAGCAATTCTTGATCTTCACCAGCAAGTGCTTCAAGTCCTGCTCATTTGCAGCAAGGAAGGTGCTGTCCTCTGGCTATCGCACATTTTAATAAGCCTTTCTCCAGTCTTCTTCATAGAGCCCAGCTTCTCTGATTATTTCTCAGCAGCCAGATTGAAATACAGGCAAAGTTGGGTTAAAAGTTAACACCATATGCTTTGTTTCCTGTTGGACCAATTTTAAATTTGTTCTAGGTTTTAATATTTTCTCCTTTCCTTTCAATTGAGATTTTTCTCTGATTTATTTCATTGTTGGGCTTTTTGTGTTTGCTTTTAGTTTGGGGTTTTTTTCTGCGTGTGAAATCTAGGATAAGTAAATCTATAGAGACAGTTTCTTAGGGTTAATGGGGAAGTTTGAGGGAAATGGGGAGCTACTAAAGAGAACAAGAAAGTAGAACTATTCCAAAGTTGATTGTGGTTATGACTGCACAACTCTTTAATATGATTCAACAATTGGAGTTGAAAAATCAATCAATCAATAAAATCACAACGGTTGTTACGCATGGCCAAGGGGAGTCCAGAAGTGTATGTGGTAGGTGAACTTGTCTACCACGTTGAGCATGTGGAACAACAGATCGCATTGGCATACACATCTTGTCTCTTGCTGGCCCTGCCCTCTGTTTTGGTGTTCTCCATGGCAATTTGATCGGCTTCCATGTTTCCAGAGTAGATCTGCTCCCTAAGGTCTTCAAGGCTGAGGCCGTTTGGAAGCAGGGCACCAGACTCTTCCAAGGCACCTCTTGGTAGACTTGAATTCCCCAGCAGTCTGATGCTTTACCGCTTACAGACTCCTCATTCCTTTTCAACTTCTCAGAGATGTAAGAGTGTGGAAATGCTCTGTCTTTACTTATGTGGCCACTCTGTAGAAAAGACAATTGATTTTGACTATAGTGTATTTAGTCTAACTGACAAACAGTTCATAAAAATGTCACTTTAATAAAATAGAAATTATTTTGATTAGTATAAATTCCAGTTAGAGACTTCAGTTTATCTTATAAATAGACTTTAAGCCTCATTGCCAATTTGTGAACTTTCAGAGACCTACTAGTAATTGTTTGACTTTCTGTCATAGAGAATGCAGCCAAGTGACAAATAGAATCATCATTTTAATATGCTGAGGCTTGCATCATTGAATGTGCTATGAGGCTGGGATAAGGTATTTAAAGTACTTTAAAATGGACAACAAACAAACACAACTTCTAGTTAAGATGGCATGTGCTTCAGAAACTACACATTTCCTCATGATTTCATCAGGGAGTAATTAACTGAAAAGATGAGAATGGTACCGAAGATTAATGATAACATCAATAAGCTGTTTGAACTCAATAGGCTAAAAAAGGAATACATCGAACATAGCAATTAAGCACATTTGGTTTAAATAAAGCACCTTTAGTTGCCAGGAATATTACCCACTGTGTTTGTGTTTTCACTGGGAAATGTTTCTTGGGATTGGGGTAATGAAAACATTTAAAAAACAATGGGAACAATAAACTAGTTAAAAAGAGTTCAGAAAGAAAGCAAGAAAAGATCCTCTGGCCATTAGTATTTAAATTCTCAGTAAAATTCCAAGGCAGATATTAAAGGGAAATGTATACGTGCATCAAGAGAGAAATGAAAGCTTGTATGATAAACAGCATGAGCATATAAAGAACAGATCATGCCAGAGATATTCAATTGCATTCCTTTGATCAAATTACCAAGTGGATGAAGGGAATTTAGTAGATGCAATATATCTGGGCTTTACTAAATCATTTGCTTTATGCTTTATGAAAACCTACTTAAAATTTTAATTAAAATTAGCTTAACTATTTACACTGTCCCATAGACTGAAGTAAACTCACAAATAGATAAAGAGAAATGAGACTTTGCAGCCGTATCTGCACTGAGGGAAAGGGCTGTGGAAAGTCCCCCGATGGCAAGAGATGTAGAAGGAACAATTGTATGCTAAGGACAATGAGAACTGTTAAAAGCATAGAGGGGTGAGATGCTAATGTCGTGTTAGAAATTTCAAGGTTTTTCAAATATTATAATTCAATATTCATTTTAAGGAGCTTAGGAAAAATGAATTCTTTCGCAACCTGATATATGATGCAGATATCAATAGTTTATAGATGTGCTAGCAGGAGGATATCTAGTTTATCACTGGCAGATGGTTTTCTTTCTAGAGAACCTTGAGTGATTGAAATCTGCCCTATTAAAATTATTATGTCAATAAAGCAAAGGGCCTTACGTCCTAAAGAGTGTAAAATTTGTAACAATAAACTTGTATTTCCTGTATACATCTTGATAAGTATTATCTGAGATCCTTTCTAGTTTTGGGTCACTATTAATTTTCCAGGGCTGTTCTAGCAACACACTAACAGGAAGGTGGCTTATCACAACAGGAGTTATTGACTAAAGTACAAATCAACATGTCAGACAGGCCAGGCTCCCTCCAAACCCTCTGGGGGCAGACAGAGCCTGTCTTGTGTCTCTCAACTGTTAGCCTGAGGCATTCTTGGGCTAGTAGATGTATCATTACATGACTGTTCTTCCCTTGTCTGTTTTTCTGTATCTCTTCTCTTCTTTTATAAGGACTTCGCGCAGATTTTATTAGTACCTACTCCAGTATGACCAAATGTTAACAGACGTTAACAGATGACAACATCTTCAAAGACCCTATTACCAAATAAGTTCACAATTACAGGTACCAGCAGTTGGTACTTCATATCTTTTTCAAAGACAAGTCAATCTGTAACACCAATTAATAATCATCTTTGTTTACTCATAGCCTTTAAGTATATAATTAGCATAGTGATTTCATGTTATTATCATCCATATTATCCCTATTATAATAAACAAAGTAGCTATTGTAGTAATTGTTTCATTCTTTTTCTTATATTTCCCCTCCTGACATTCATGTACCTGATACCAATATATTGCATAATATGTAGTCTGAATACTATACTTTCTAATTAATCAATCACATCATAACCAATGCAGAATGTGAAAATTTACACTTTCAAGCAAATACTGTTTATAGACACACATCAAAACTGAATCTCATTCTGGGTAACTAGGTAATTATAATATTATTGTAATTTGCAGTTACTGTCACTAGATAGTGGAACTAGCTAATATACTGATTTTTAATAAAGTCTAGAGCTCCCCACTCAGAAAACCAAGCATTCCCCAGGGTGGCTGATTGCAAAAGCTCTCAGGGCACCTTAGCAGAAAAACCCATCAGTTTTGACAGGGTTGGGAGATACATTTTCCCTCCACTCTACTTGTGGTAAAAATTTCCCCGTGCAACATATGCTTATAAAAGTTGGCTGTGTCTTATAAGCTGCCAAAGCTTATAAATGAGAAAATACGGTGATGTGTTCAACAGATATGTAGTCTTCCCCCAACTGTAGCACAAGCTCTTTTTAAGTCAAACGTTGTTACTATGAATCATAATTCTGTTTTCATCACTCGATAGAAATGTAATTGAAAAATAACACACTGGGATTATTTTAGGACCAGAAATTAGCATAAACTGTGAAAAGAAAATGGGTAACAGAAATGATATTGTCATTTTTTGACTTTGGACATTCATCAACACTTAAAGTCAGAGCTGTGTTATACCCATAGAATTAATTCACACACGAGGCAGAATTTTAACTGATTAAGTTTTGCTATTTTTTGAGGAAAAAATAAACAAACATAAGACATGTTTATTTGACAATGAAGAAAGAACATGAAAACAAAAAAGAGAAATATTTTAAAATCCTACAGAACACTTATATTTCACTACATTGATCCCCCACTGCTCTGTCAGGCCCTGGCTCATGTATGGCTGTGGGGCTTGACGAAGTCACCAGGATTTTAAATCCCAGAAAGGTGACTGACGGTAGACAGGCTGTAGTGGAGCTTCCAGCCTAAGAGAAGCTAAGAAGAAGGAAGAGGCATTTCACTACTGAAAAATTAACCACTAAAAATCTTATGAAGAGCAGGGGACATCATTTTACATACTAGAATCAGAAAAAAAACAAAACAAAAGTATTGCTGCTATGGTTCCAGTTCAGACACGAATGAGTTCCTTCCAAACAAACTGGTTTATACCTGGCTCAGCCATCAGCGACTGGCTGCCAACAAGGTAGTTCAGTGATACTCTCGTGTCAGTCCATTGGAACACTTCCAACAAGGTCTACTCAAGTAGTCGCTTCCAAGGACAAGTTAAAGGAAAGGCAGAAAGGTCAGTTCAGAAGATTTTGATCACTTGGGGGCGTGGGCAGACTTCAAAGGACAAATCTTTTTTTCATTTTATTGTCTTTTTTAAAATTTAATCATTTGATTGGGGACTCATACAATTCTTATCACAATCCAGACATACATCCATTGTGTCAAGAACATATATACATTTGTTGCCATCATCATTCTCCAAACACTTGCCTTCTACTTGAGCCCTTAATGTCTGCTGCTCATTTTCCCCCTTCCTCCCCACTACCCCTTAACTCACGAACCCTTCATAATTCATAAATTATTATTATTTTGTCATCTATTACACTGTCTGATGTTTTGCCCTACCTTCTTCTCTGCTGTCCCTCTCCCAGGGAGGAGGCTATACGTAGATTCTTGTAATCAGCTCCCCCTTTCTACCACATAGCGTCTGGGGTCTTAAAGGCTTGAAGATAAACAAGCGGCCATCTAGCTGAGAAGCATCAAAGCCCACAGGGAAGAAGCACACTAGCCTGTGTGACCATGAGGTGTACAAGGGACCAGTTATTAGACATCAAAGAACTAAAAATCACATCAGTGGGTGCCCACCTTCTTGATACAATCACTGAAGACAAACGTGTGCATAAGAAAATGTGGTGAAGAAAGCTGATGGTGCCAGGCTATCAAAAGATGTAATGCCTGGGGTCTTAAAGGCTCAAAGATAAACAAGTGCCCATCTAGGTCAGAAGCAACAAAGCCCACATGGAAGAAACACACCAGCCTGTGTGACCACAAGCTGTCGAAGGGATCGGGTATCAAGCATCAAGGAACAAAAACTCATACCATTGAAAATGTGGGTGAGTGCAGAGTGGAGACTCAAAGCCCATTGGCAGCCAACCAGACACCCCCTTACTGAAGGGTTGTGGGGAAGAGATGACCAGTCAGTGTGTAGGTTAGCAAAGATGAACATACAACTTTCCTCTAGTTCTTAAATGCTTCCTCCCCCCCACTATCATGATCCCAATTGTACCTTACAAATGTGGCTAGACCAGAGGATGTACATAGGTACAGATAGGAGTTGGAAACACAGGGAACCCAGGACAGATGACCCCTTCATGACCAGTGGTGAGAGTGGCGATGCCTGGAGGGTGCAAAGGACTAATCTTGATAGATTTTCTATAAGGGCATAGCACAATCATTCGGTGAGGAAAGGTCCAGTAAAATTGTGTCAAGGAATTTTCCCATCACAACAGTGCACCTGCTCATTCTTTGTGGGAAGCAAATTATCCTACAAGAACTTAATAGGAAACCTTATCCCATCTGCCCTACAGCCCTGATATCACCCCTTCAGTCATTGTGATATTGACAAAATTCAAAGAATATTTAGACAGAATATTGTTGTAGGCTCCCGAGGATGCCCAAAGTTTTGATTTAGTCTAAATCAAAGAGCACATTCTTCAGGAAGGATTACAGAGATGGAAACCACCTTCAGAAGTCTATAGACCTAGCTAGAGAACAATAGCTTCATATTTTGAAATTTTTGTTTAGTAAAGATTTCTGTGATGTTTTTGGCAATATTTTTTAACTTAACTTTTGGTGCCGAAGGTGGGCCCCTCAGGTTAGAAGGTATTCCAGATAAGGCTGGAGAAGCCATCTCCTCAGAGCAGAGGTGAACGCCGTAGTGGACGGCGGCTTTTGAGACCTTCATCTGCGGGTGTGACATGACGCAAGATGAGAAGAGACACTGGCAAACATCCATTGCTATTCAGAAGTTGGAATGTATAAAGTACAAATCTAGGAAAATTGGAAGTCATCAAAAATGAAATGGAAGGCATACAAAGCCACATCCTACACTTTTGTGAGGCGAAATGCACTGATCCTAGCCGCTTTGAATCCAGTCATTGGTTTAGTATTGCTGCAATGTCACAGTGTCAGGCATTCATCATTAGAAACGAACATTTCAACATCAATACCGCAGTACATCAGGTTTATTAACAATCTGCAGATAACACAGCCTTGGTGGCTGAAAGAGAAGATGGGAAGCTCTTGTTAATGAAGACGAGTGACTGCCGCCTTCTGTATGGACTGCAACTCAGTGTAAAGACTGAGATCCTCATCACATCATGATAAATGGAGCAAATATTGACATTTCCCAGGACTGTATCTTGCTTGCACCCATAATCAATGCTCATTACAGCACTAGTCAAGAACTCAAACAAGGCATTCTATTGGACACTCTGCTGCACAGGGTTCTTTGAAATGAGGACCATGGATGCTATATTGAGGACTCACGTGTGCTCGGCCTAAATCAGGGTCTTCGCTAAAGAGTGATGTATTTGAATTATGGTGCTGGGGATGAATAGTGCAAGTACCACGGCCTAACGGAAGAACAAACAAACCTGTCTTGGACAGAAGTACAACCAGAATGCTCCTTAGAAGCAAAGATGGCAAGACATTGTCTCACATACTTTGGATATGCTCTCAGGAGAGACCAGTTCCTGAAAAAGCACACTGTGCTTGGTCAAGTAGACAGGCAGCAAAAAAAGAGTAACTTTCCAGAAGACAGCTTGCCACAATGGCTGCGACAGAGGACTCCAACGTAACATTTGTGGAAGTGTTGCAGGACAAGACAGTGTTTCACTCTGGGGCTGCTAACCCCAAGGTCAGCAGAGTGAAACCACCAGCACTCCTGAGGGGAAAGATGGCGCCTGAACTTCCTGGGGGCAGTTCTTGTCCTCTGGAGTTTCTGGGAGTCGGCATGGATTCAGGGGCTGTGAGATTTCCTTCTCTGAGTTGGAGCTGACTTCACAGCACTGGTGGCAACAGTAATTGAAGTACAAGATGAGCAGAGGTAGGATAATGACCAGACGTCTTCAAGGAAGACCAACTAATATGACTATTATTCAAATGTACACTTTGGCCACTAATGCCAAAGATGAGGGACTTAAAGAGTTTGACCGTGTTCTGCATTCTCAATTTGATGAGATGTGCTATCAAGATGTATTGTCAATTACTAGTGGTTAGAAATTTGGATAAAAAGATGATTTTGAGTTTGGAAAAGATGGCTGTGGTGATGGAAACAATGTTGGAGATCATATGATAGAATTTTGTAATACCAGTGATACATTTTGAGTCAAATGGGGTCAAACCTGTCCTCCTGCATCAGCGTCTATAATACTCTATGCACGGACATTGCCAGTGGATAAGACAGCCCAGAGGGATACTGCGTGGTTTAAAACCGGAACAGATGTGGTTGGGGTTTTGTTATTTCCGTATACTTTTTCAAACTCTATGCTCAACATACAATTTTTGAAAATTGAACTATATGGATGAGAACCTGAAATCAAAATCGCCAGTTCCAACTCTTTGCTACATAAATCCGAACAAAACACTGCCTGGTCTTGCACCATGCTCATAATTGTTCTTACACTTGAACCTGCTGTTGCAGCCACTGTGTTGATCCATCTTGAGCAAGGCCTTCTTTTTCACTGGCCCTCTACTTTAGGAGACGGGCTGTTCTCTGGGGACTGGTCTCTCCTGACAACTTGTCTAACGTACTTGAGACAAAGTTTAATCATCCTTGCCTCTAAGGAGAGTTCTGGCTCTACTTCTTCCATGATAAATCTCTTTGTTCTTTTGCCACTTTCAATCTTTGCCAGCATCATAATTCATATCCAATGTTTATTCTTTGGTCTTCCTTATTGAACACCAAACTTTCACTATTATATGAGATGACTGAAAATATGACATGAGTCAGGCGCACCTTAGTCCACAAAGTAACACCCTTGCTTTGCAACACTTTAAAGAGGTTTTGTGCAGCAGATTGACCTAATGCACTTGTCCTTTGATTTCTTAATTGCTGTTTCCATGAGCATTGTTTGCAGATTCAAGCAAGATCAAATTCTAGACAACCTTTTCTTTATTTATCATGATGCTACCTATTGGTCCCATCATGAGGAGTTTGGTCTTCTTCACATTGAATTGTAATCCCTACTGAAGGCTGACTTGATCTTCATCAGCAAGTGCTCCTCACTTTCAGCAAGCAAAGTGGTGTCATCTGTACATCACAGATTGTTAATAAGCCACCGCCTTCTTCCTGTAATCCAGCTCCTCTGATGATTTGCTTAGCATACAAATTGAGTAAATATGGCTGGTGGACACAACCCCAATGCACATCTATCCTCACTTTTAGTTATGCGGTATTCTCTTGATCTGTTTGTAAAAGAGCTCCTTGATCCAGGTACAAGTTCCACAGGCGCATGACAAAGTGCTCTGGAATTCCTATTCTTTTTAAGTCTATCCTTAGTTTGTTGAGATCTAAATAGTTGAACGCCTTTCCATAGTCAATAAAACACAAGTAAACATCTTTTTGGAAATCTCTCATTTCATCCAAGATTCATCTGATATCAGCAATGATATTACTCGTTACATGCTCTCTTCCAAGTTGGACCTGAAGCTCCCTGTTGATATTCTGCTGCAACTGTTGTTGGACGATATTCAGCAAAATTTTACTTGTATGTTATATCAATGATCTGGTTCTATAATATGAGCATGTCGCCTTTCTTTGGAATGGGTACAAATATGGATCTCTTCCAGTCAGTTGACCAAGTAGCTGTTTACTAAATTTCCTGGCATAGACCAGTGAGTGCTTCTATGCTTCGTGAGCTTGTTGAAACATTTTAATTGCTATTCTATTGACTATCCTGGAGCCTTGTTTTTGGTTAAGGCTCTCAGTGTAGCTTGAACTTCTTTCTCTAGTAACTTTGATTCTTGTTTATATGCTACCTCTTGAAATGGTTGCGTGTCAACTAGTTCTTTTTGGTACAGCGACTGTATCACTCAATATTTTGGCCATAGAATCTTTTAGAATTTCATCTTGAGGCTTGATTTTTTTCTTGAGTTCTTTCCATTTAAGATATGCTGAATGTGTTATTCATTTTGTATATTTCATTATAATATTTTACTTTGTCTTCTCAATCTGCCATTTGAAATGTTCTGTTTAACTCTTTGACTTTCTAAGCCCCGCCCCCATTTGCTTTAGCTACTCTAGGATTAAGAGCAAATTTCAGAGTCTCTTCTGACATTCACTTTGATCTTTTCTTCTTTCCTATGCTTTTAATGATCTTTTGCTTTCTTCATGAATGATGTTGTTTTCTTTCATTTTTTTGAAGTTGACAAAGATGTTTTTACTTGACTCCACAATCAACACCCATGGAAGCAGTAGTCAAGAAGTCAACTACAATATTGCTTTGCGCAAATCTGCTGCAGAAGTCCTCTTTACATGTTAAACGAAATAAGTAAATCACCTTGAGGACTAAAGTGCTCCTGACTCACAAAGTCATTATATTTTCATTGATTTATACCCAGCTGAAAATCAGGCAATGAAGAAAACTCAGAGCAGAATTCCTGGCTTTGAATTATAGTGTTGGTGAAGCATATTGAGCGTAGTATGGAGTCCTATAAGAACCCTCGGATCTCTTTTGGAGGAAGTCCAGTCAGAATACTCCTTGGATGTGCGAGTGACAAGGCTTCACCTCCCATACTTTGGTTATATCATCAGGGGTGAGCAGTCTTTGGAAACGAACACCATGCTTGGTAAAGAATAGTGCAATGAAAGAGCACAAACCCTCCAGGAGATAGATAGGCACGATGATGAATGATGTTCTTGATGTTGTCTCAGCAACTCAGGTCTCATCGTTCATGTTGTGTTCAATGTATCAAATCTGTCCTTGCGATATTCTCAGGTGGGATCTACTCAAGTCCTATTTTGGCTCTGGTGGACTTGTTTAATTTCTGCTTCACAGTCAAATTACATATAAACAAATGATGTCCTGTTTTACAGTCATTCCCTGGTCTGGCTTACCTGCTAATATTGAGCTTCCTCCTTGTTTCTTCTTACAGATGGAATCAATTTTGTTTCCTACATATTCCATATGGAGAAGTCTATGTGGACAGTCACTTTTTATATTGAACAATGGTATTTGCTTTGAAAAAAATATATTTGCATTGGTCTTGCAAAAGTCTCTAATGCAATCTCTAGCATCATTTCTATACTGTTCCTTCTTCTCGGCTTCTAACTTTTGTGATCCAATTTCCAATAATAATCAATGCATCTTGATTGCATAATTAACCAAGTTCAGAATGAAGAGTTGGTAGAAATCTTTAATTTCTGCATCAGTAGCATTAGTGATTGGTGTATAAATTTGAATAATAATTATCATAAATATTTGTGTATAAGTGGAGTTTTTCAGCACATTTTAATGCCATTTTTTGTGGTAAAATTAGGTGCCTCGGCTGATATTCGGGTCAGCTTATACTGAAGTATATATAGTATATTGACTTATTAACTTGCATTTGGATAGATATTATGCTATCACAAACAGCAGTGAAATGTCCTTTTTGACAATAAATCAGACACCATTCCTCTTGAATCTATCATTCCCAGCATCATAATTCATAAGATTTTTTCATTCAAAATGGCTAATACCAGTCCATTTCAGCTCACTAAAGCCTAGACCATCAATCTTTATGTGTTTCCTTTCATTTTTCACAACTTCTGAATTTCCTAGCGTCGTAGTCTATGCATTCCAAGTTCTGATGATGACCAATGGCGTTTGCGGTGCTTCCTTCTCATTTTGGGTCAGAGCCCATCAGCAAGTCCAAGTCCCAAAGGCTTTGCTCCTGTAAGCCTTTTCTCCATCCGTGTCATGATGACCCACCCTGCTTTGAGAAGCCAGGGCCTCATGACCCTGCATTGGCACCACACCGAGGCTGCATCACTGGGATGACTCATAGAAGTGATTTTGAATGCAGCCTGACCCTGGCAGTGTTTCCGTCTTCTGTCCATAATGTTTCCATGCGCTGGAACCAATGTGATGTCCCCTAGCACTAATCTGAGTCTTTGATATTCCAGAGAGTTGTGACTCTTTTCAGCATTTATTCACTTCCTTCTTTTCCTTCTTATGTAAATGACGCGGCTATTTCAGCCTACTGGCCTAGAAGAAGTTGTGGAGGTGGTGCACACCATGGGATGGGTACCATCTTTTCCTTACCCAAAAACGCCTCTCCCTATTCCTTTTGAGGACCTTCCAGCTGATGACAGTCTGCTGCTGCTGTACAACACTTCGGAAAGCCCCCAACGGGAGTTAGACGTGGCCCGGGAGATCTCTTCTCCCCTTCACTCTTTTGGTCTCATCAAACCAGACCCATGCTTTTCTGTTCGCTTTGTTTTTATGTCTAGACAATGCAAACAGTACCTCCAGGAACCCAGTTTATTATGATTGGAATGTTGTCACCACTAAGAACGTAAGGCTTTGGGGTTACTTTTGAATATTCTGAATAGAATATTTTTAACTTTTTTATTAAAAATTACTGTGAATTAGGTGAAGGTTTACAGAGATGGTCATAGTTTTACATACAATGAGTCATACACCTTATGATTAAAATAATCCACTCCAATCCCCTCAGTATTTCATCATGTATCCCATATCCCCTGTTCAGACTCAGAGCTGAAGCTTTCGTGGGGATCCCACCTGATCTTTCCAAGAGGTTAACCTGTTTGTTTTTGAGTTGTGATACCATTTTATTTAGAAACATACGGACACCATTAAATCCATACAAAATGATTCTGGTATTTCATTTTTTTCTTTAAAATTGCATGAGTTACACAGCTCTGGATAATGGAAATATTAACACTCTGAATGTAAATTAAATACAAAACAACTGGACTCCTTTCGCACCCCCACTGCTCATCTTCTGTGGCATTTTTCGTTGCCTTTTGTAGATCTTTTTCTTCCTGGTTTTCAATCCCACCCGGGGCTCTGATTTCACCCACTCGATTTTGATGGATTTTTCCTCGGCTGGGGGTTGAGCACATCTGCAGGGGACCATGGGCAGCTCAGTCGTGGGCTCTTTCTTTCTCCGTTTCTGCACCTCCTCCCTTGCTGTCGTGCTTTGTATTTTGCAGCTGTGATGGATTTCTTGATACGGCTGCGTGTTTGGTGACTGAATAGGGTTTTCCTATGAAGTTGGTGCTCTGAGCCTTCCCTGGAAAATCTGGATAAAGTTTAAGACAAAACGTTCCCTATCTCTACCAGAGCAGCATCTTCCTCTATAATCTGGAAATTCTGCAACCATAACCGATTATCCACAATGCTGAAAGCAAACACATGATTCACAAAGGGCTGACAAGGAGGTCAGCTGGGGCGACAGCGGGGCATCCAGAAGATCTGAATTTAGCAGTCTTTTAACAAAGTATCCTGTGGGATTCATCCAATACAGGGTCAAGACACAAAAGGGGCCGAGAAACCTGCAAACAGCTTCCAGTCAACTTGAGTTCAGCTAGGGTATGATTATTCTGAACAAGGAATTTAGCAGATGGTCCGTGAGGTGAATTTGAAAGCCACATATAAAGATGCTGCTTTTTCTTGGCCTCAAAATAGATGCACTTATTAGTTTTTCATTTAGTAGGCCTCATTAATCACGAATAACTTATCTTTATGATCTATTTTAGTATCTGCTTTTGAACGAGGCATCACTATTCTTAAATCTTGCATTAAGCATCTTGTTCTGAAATTTACTCCTCTGGAAGAATAGATGAGAACTTGATCCTTATTCTTCCACTTGCCCTTGCTGACAGGGCCTGGGATATGGTCTATGTATTCCTCTTGTGCCTCCTTTGCAGTGTCATGCTGCTTAGCCGGTGATGGGACATCTTTTTGGTTCCATTTTCATGTCTTGGCTTGGATGACCAGGTTTCCATGCCATCTAATATGATCTTTTTAATGCTTTTGAATTATGTTCCACATTTTCCACTCGTCATGTTCATGACATCCTACTGTGATGCTGCTCAGAGCAGTTGATAGTGGTCAACAAACATGCACCATCTACGTGTTTTTGTCTTAGAATGTTTACATGATCCATTAGTCCATCAGATGAATTATTTCTGTGTTTTTATTTTTATCACTCTTTTTTTGTTTTGAATTTGGTTCAATGTAAACACATTGTTCACAATTAAGATGCTGGAATCGTTCTGAGTTAGGAGGCACCACTTCTATTAAAGAGTTCAAGGGCGGTGGACAATTGGAGTACAACTAGAGAGTCAAAGTGAGGGCAGATGGTTATGATCTTGTTTTAATCCCTAACCTAACCCTAACCCTAACCCTCACCCTCATCCTAGCCCTAACACAACTCTAATTGGCTATGATCTTATAACCAGAGGTTGGAATTGGATTTGTGTGTTGTAACAAAGATTGGTTTTGTGTATGTGTATGTATGTATGTAATAATTTTCAGTTATACCGAGCTAGACTCTAAGACAGAATTTTGAATATTATAATATTCCGTTATAATAAAGAGAACCACCATTATTTTCTAATGAAATAAAAATAATTTCTGAGTTGCTCATCTGCTACCTGAGAGAAATTCTGGGAAGGAGGTATTAAGAACCATAGTCCTACCATCTTCCTTACCAGAACACTAACTTCCAAGGGGAAGGCCTAGCTCAAGTTCAAGGGGGAACACCTATATCAAAGTCTTTTTTTCCTTATTTCTAAGACATACTTTATCAGCATATATCTAGGTTCCCCCCTTATTTTCTTGATTCTATTACCAAAATAATACCTTCAGTCAATCTTCTTTCCCGCTGTCTCATATAAATCTGTTTTCTTCCACAGAGTCTCTTTTAATAACACCTATCATTCTATAATTTATACATTTTGCTTGTGTACTTTGCTTATTATCTATCTCCCTCATGAAACTGCAAGCTTGATTAAAGCAGGGAGTTTCATCTGTTGTGTTTACTACCGTTTCTCCATGGTTTTGAACAATGATGGCACACGGTAGATGCCTACTAAATATTTGTTGAAAACATCCCTTAATGAACCATGATGTCTGATGTTCAACTTAAAGCTGCTTTCTGTTCTTTTGAAACCTTCAATAACTTTTTTTTGCACACACAGCTTGAGGAATGAAGGCAGAAACGCAGGATAAAACTACAGGGTGAGCGTTATCTAGAAGGAATGTAGGCAACCTCAATCTAGTTCTTAGGAGGTAAGGCAACTGGGGTTTGGAATTTCCTGAGCACCTGGCTTGGGATTCAAATAATTTTATTTGAGTATTAATTTTAATTATTGAGTATTAATTTTAATAAAATTCAAATAATTTTATTTGAGTATTAAAAATATATTTGATTATTAAAATATATTCCAATTGGGTAGGGCAGTGGAGTGCGTATGTAGCACAATGATATTGCAAGAAAGTCTTGGGTAAAGAGAAAAAAATATTTTTAAAATATTCAATAAAAAGCAAAACTGTTAATAAGTTAAGTGAAATTCACAGGAAAAAAGGAAGCAACATGAGTTTCGTTTAAGGGAAGAGACATATTATATCACTACTTGTGTCATTCTCAATATTACTGTGTGATAGTTTCTCAAAACTAGGGTGATTGGCATGATTGAAATAACTCACCTGAGTCTGAATCGAGGCTTCATTGATTACTATTTAGCTACCTATTTACTTTTTGACTACTATCTACTTTGTTTTCTATTTTGCCTTCAGAAGTGTACTGCCTGCTGTTTGGAGCCTTCTGACATTCCTGGAACATTTAGAACCTGAATAGCCAACAATGGAGGAGTCAAGGATGCTATTTGCAACAAAATGTGTGTTTGCCAGAGTGGTCTTGCAGGAGTATTTGAGCAGCATGCCTCAGCACGGTTATCCAGGGAGATGTTTCAGAGGATCACTTTCTAGGTTGGAGGGTGGATTAGCTAACCTTGCACTGTTCAATTTGCTGTTTTCCTATACATAATCCCTAATCCTGCCATCGCGCTCACCTTCTTCTTACCCCACTTTTCTATATAACGGTTCATCTCTCTCTCAGAATGTCAGAACATTGAGTTTCTTTTCCTGGGCTCTCTATTTCCCTTTTGACCTCTTAGTTTTACTCTGAATAGAGGATTGGAATTTTATTCTATGGCTCTTCCTTGATGATGTTCTGTGTGCACTTCACTGATATATGAGAAACACAAAACTTCAGCATAAAATTTCCTAGTTTGTGAGTCAACAGTGAAGGATAGGTACATAATGCAGCAACTTTTAGATACATAAAAACACTATTATTATTTCATACTGCTTGGTAACGTTATTCTCTTGTATACATTTTCAAAATTTAACTTTTGAGATGTGTTTTCTTCCCCAGTCAATGCAATACCTTTTCTGTTTTGTCACCTAATTTTTCAATCACTGACTTCCAGCTGATAATAGAAGAGAATGAATAATACCCCAGGTGTGTGCTAGATTCTGTGTTTGTATTGCAATAGTAGAAACTACTTGTACATAATGATAGTAGACCATTTCTGAGGGTAATTTAAGTTATTTGTATTTGTGATGTGACACATCTGCAGTATACCTCTGTAACAAGGAAATACTGAATTTATTGTAAAATTTCTTGATGAGGTATAGTATAATTCAATTTTGGTGTAAGTGAATACAATAATTTTTTCCTGTAAGTGATACAGAGAAAATATCTAAATATTGAGTAAATCCTTGTAATTTTTATGTTCACCGCTTTGTCAAAAAGATGTTATCTTCCCAGCAGCATCATGTTATCAAAGATGCAAACTTTAAATCAACAGTTGTTACACCTCCAGCAAGTCATGAATGTTTTCTGATTTATAGCAATCATTCTTTTTATATCTTTTCTCAGTCAAGCTGGGGCATTACAGTTATTTTCATGTAAAAGATCAAAACACTGTGGCTTACTGGTTCAAATAATCCACACCCAGTACTTTTAAAATTAATTGGCTATTGAAATAAATGTGACTTGAGGGCTCTTTTGATTAATAACATAAATATTGTTAACAAATACAAGGTAGAGACATTTACATAAGAATAAAATAGAAGATAACATAGACATAATGAAAAGAATCCTTTTTATGATTTATATTATAATGATATGCCAATAAAATATGACCATAAAAGCTGAAGAAATTTGTGGTATTTCAGGAGAGAAATATTACAGTTTTGTTTTTTGTTGGTTTTACATTCTCTTTTTAAAAAATCCACTTTGCCTAAATCAAACAAAGAAGGTTACCTTTTGGTGAATTTGCATAAATAATACTTTGAAGTTACAAACTACAGTACGCTAAAACTGACCTTATAGATCATAAAATTGTTTGCCCCAATTAATAATAATTAATCTGTTTTGATTTATAGTAAATTACAAGTGTAAATTACATACTGTATGAAAATATTTTCTATACAGCAGCTAACAGTTCTGGAAAGAACTTTTTGGAGCTAAATACTATTGCGTACTGATGATTCTGACTTACAGAGTCATGTGAGAGTGAAACTGTGCCACCCTCCTGGGCTGTAACCTTTATGGGAACAGAACAGCTGGTCTTTTCTTCTACGGAGCCTCTGGTGGGCTGAACCACCGAGCTTTCAGTTAGCAGCAGAGATCAGACTACTTTACCATGATAGCATCGGGGTTCCTAAGCACTATTATTGGTTCTATGTCATTGATGAGAAAAGTGAAATCCAGTGTCTGGGCCAGTGCCCAAGTCCTAGGTTGTTAAAACCTAGGTTTTTAAATCCAGAATTAAAAAACAGGATTTTGACTCATCTGAAGGAATAATTGAACAAACATAACCCTTAAACATTTTATTATACTGGCTTTGACTACAGTGTCTTAGAAAAAACTGGGAGAGTCTGATTGAAATGAAAAGAAAAGAGCTTTTATTGAGAGAGGCGTCAATTTACAGAGGATTCTTAACTGAGACAAGGGGGAGACAATTCACAGTGTTTATATATGGAGTTTTAATAAAAATTCAACAATTGGTAGATATTTAAGTAATAGTTACAAAATTGGGTGATAGTGTATCTGATTGGAAGATTATACACAGTTTCTAAAGTGCTTTTTTGTTGCTGTTTTTTTCTTTTTACAAAGTGATCATTGCATTGGGTACATTTGGCCTTCAATCATGAGAACTTCCCCTGCCTGCATGGCTGCAGGGTGGACATACATAATTCTAAAGTTTCTTTTGGGTAAGCATCTTTTCTGAGAAGTGTTTTGGACATTGCTTCCTAAGCGGCAAACAAAACTTTTCAGTAAGTAATGGAGAATTAAGATCTGAAGTTGCTTACTGAATGATTTTCTCAAGATAGAATAGAAATTACAGGAATGAAACACTTCCTTCCTGGTGCAGAGGTTATATTTGATTTGAAACAGAATTGTTAGCCTTGACCTTACCAGAGTCACCCTCCTACATTAAGAACCCTAAATTAATTAGAGTTGCTCTCCTCCAGCAGGGAAGCACGTTTGCCAAACCCACACCAAGAACCGACCGGCCGAAGAAGCCAATGTAGAAATGGCCATGTTTTTTACCAGGGAGACCTAAAAATGTGGTTTAATTATACTCAAGAAGAAGAAGCAAAAATTACAGGTAGAGGGATAACAGTTCTAGTTATTTTCCAAACTAATTTTAGCTTGCTTGTGGAGTCCTATGCACATTGCAATTGTGCTTAACATTCTCTCCAAGGCCACTTATTGTCAACAATCAAGAATCACACTTTGGACACATTTCTCGGGCTCGAATAAGACAACTTCATAACGTGGTTACGTTCTTGATAGAAGTGCTTTCTCAACACATTGATTGGTTTATTTTATTTATCAAACACACTAGTAACGTAGTAACTGTGTGCTAGCTACTGTTGTAGGAACTTTGACATATTCGATTTTTGAGATAAATTCTATTATTGTCTCATTTTATGATTAAGATGACTGAAGCATAGCTTAAATAACTTGCTCCCATAAAACGTAACCGGTGAATGGTAGAGATTGGACAGAAAACGGGTTGCATTCACAATCTGTACTCTTAACCACACTACATTAGGATTCTCTGTATCACCCCACTATTGCTACATTGTTGCATTTGGCAAACCACCTCCAAACGTCACGATTCAGCACAAGGATGCTCTCTTCTTGTTTACAGATCTTCCGTTTCAGTCAGGTTTACATGACTTCAGACGGGTGCAGCTGATGGCTCTGCTTTCAGTTCTAATCCAGGCTCCTCACCAGACTCTCAGCTAGGGCCCAGTCTATTCCATATGTGTGTGCAGAGAGGTTCACGCCCACGAGGAGCAGAAACAAGGGCAAGCTCTTCTCAGGTAGATCACCAGAGGACCAAGCTAAACTTAATAAGTACATTAACTCGCCTTTAGAGTGAGGCATGTATTAGCTAACACGACTTTACGCTAGTGAATTAGAGACATTCTCACTCTACATTTGTTTAATACAAGAAGAGCTTGTTGCTCCACAGCACGCCATATGAGCAGACTTCCTCAAGTGTATTTGTGGATTCAGCTAGGCCTCCATGTATCCTGGCTATTCCTTCCTCTAGCAATCAGACATTGTTCCGTCATAAGGGAAGGTACAGAAAGAATGGGAATTGGCCCTGACGGTAGCATCCTTTAATTCTCTGTATTACATTGGCTAGAACTCAGACACATCGTTCCTAACTCTGAGGGAGAAAGGAAAATGAACTAGAGTTTGTGCTCCAAGAGGGTATTGGGTTTGGTTAGCATCTAGCCAATTTTGAACATGCAAAACGAATCACGTGATTATACAACAATGAGCAGATATCTGTCTACACTTGTTCTTCATGCTATAGCAGCATTAAGTGCATTAGAGAGGTACCTTAAATCCCTTACTAAAATGAAGACAGAATATTAGCATAAAATCAAATCTTTAGGATAATAAATTCAACAAACTACTAGGGGTTTTTTGTTGGTAGTTGGGTGGGCAGGGTGGTCTTATAAAAGTAAGAAGTCACCAGCCACCTCTTTGAATTCCTAGTTCACACTATCATGTAAAAATGAACTTGGAGTATGAAAATCCATAGTTTGCACCAGAGTGAAACAGTTAAAAATGTGTAAATGTGAGTTTTTGAAGTCTCAAAGCAGTTTGTGTCTTCTGAGAAAAATATTTTGAGAAGACATTGTTTTTTCCTAGAGCCATAAGAAACAGACATTGATCTTTGGTTTTTATGAAAGTACACTGCCTTTCTGCAGACTCTCAACTACATCACATCTTCCAAAATTAATCTTCCACCATTTTTTTGTCAATCGTGACCAGTTAACACTCCATATCATTATTTAACCTCATGGTTTTTCTTTTCCTTTTTTGTATTCAGAAAAATAAAATTATTCATACGAGACAGATGGAAGATTAAGGATTAAATCTATGCTTCTCTACTGCCAAATTGAACCCCATTTTGAGTCAGAGCACCAGCTACACGGTGAACACAAGTATTCAATGAAGGAAGTTATTCACGATATGACTGGCCCATTACTAATGCAATTACTATAGCACTTGTTGCAATGACTACGAGTTCAATTACGTTACAACAAAATGACTCCGAAACACAAAATGGATATTTCTGGTCTCGTTAGTTGCAGGAGGTTGGAGCACCTAAATCACATCATGTAGCTGTCACTTTTCAATCATTATTTATGTCAGAGGTATTATCGACTGATAAATCCAGTTATTCCTTGCTCCCCTGAAAACACTTAGCATATTGCTTTTTTGTCTCTCATTTTTGACAAGTACTTTTTGTGTCAAAAACAGATTATGTCACAGTATAAATCACTGCTTCAACCTCTGCATGCATTATTTTCTTAATGGAGATAAAATCTGTTATATTCTTTTAAAGTTAAAAAAACCATAAAACACAACAATTTTTAAAAAGAAATGTCTGTTACTTCACATCCTAAACATTTAGCTTGATATGTATAATTTGCTTTACCTACTGGTTATGCCACAAATATAATTGAACTTTGGATGAGGTCTTTTTGTGTCTGTGAGAATAACAAGGACAACACTAATAAGAATCCCTGCTTTAATTGATTTTGTTATTTTCATGGGAATGCCCGTATTTTGTTCCTACCAAAAGAAATCTTGCAATGTTAAAAAAAACCCAATTTATGTGTTTTTCTTTCTTTTTGGGTGTTTATTAGGTTTAGGTAGCCCTGCAAAGTAGTCTTGTATTTTTCTTTCTATTTTAAGTAACGTGTTGGTTCCTAGGAAGAACTAGTCTCCAGAGTTGAAACAGCTGGGGCTTCAATATCCATATTTTTAAGCTGAAATAGCACCGTAAGAGCATTGCGGCTAGAAAAGAAGGAAATAAATCAGCCTGTGAGATGTTATCATTCACTTTACATCGTGCAAAACAAATACAGCTGCCATATTCTAACATCCACCATAGATAGATTGAAAATGTATATCATTATTTAACATGGTGCAATGAGGGAGAGGGCGAGAGCATCTATGGCTTTGAAAGTACAGTATTTTGGTAATATGTCTTATTAAAGCAAAGTAAATTGGCTACTGGATGGTAAAATTGCAAAGAGGTTATCAAAGTGTTGAATTGTAGAGACTCAAAATTATATGAATTTAGGAGTGGAGAAGATTTCGCTGTTTATTAATCTCTGAAATAGGTTGTAACACCATGTAACATTTTTAAAAATATGAAGAGGTATCACTAGGCTTCTATTGATTTTTCTTCTTAATACCTCTGGGGAAAATGACTGTTTCCTTTGGAGAAATGCTCTCTCCTCGTTCCCTTTCATCTGTATGTTCAGGGTCTTTGCTATTGGGGAGTGCCGCTGGCATTTCTGACGTCAGTGGCTACTGTCAGAAGAGTAGCTCACCCCGTGAACTAAGCCTAGTGATTCACCTTTTCTATGAACAATGCACGTGATTCAAGCCTGGACCATTTCCCCCCTGTTATTTGCCTGTAATCTCTAAGAACATCTTGTGTCATGAGCTACTTCTCCTATTTTTTTCCTATTAAAATTTTCATAGTTTTATAGTTTCTATTTACTTCTCCGCTACATTTTGAGTTGTTTTTTTGCACTGTGTATGAGGTTTAGGGCAAGATTCTTCTTTTTTGTTGATGTTACTATTTTCTTCTAATTCAATGGCCCATTATCCTAGTACTGTTTTTATACATTTTCATTTCAATCCATTATTTAACTATTAAATATTTTCCAACATCTGTCAAAATCAATTAGTCATTTTTATAGCATTCTGTTTCTGGGTTCTTTATTGATCTTGATATCTTTCTCTGTGTCTGCAACATGTCATCTTAATTACACTGGCTGTGTAGGAAGTCTTACAATTAAGTGAAATAATTCCTCCTGCTTTATTCTCATTTGTCACACTTGCTTTGACTCTTCAGGATCCTTCTCCTTTCCAAACATATATTATAATGAGCTTACTCATATCCAGAAAACAGTCTTCTGGAATTTTGATTGGTATTGTTTTAATTCTATAGGTCAATTTTTGGAGAATTGACATGATTATTGGTTGAAACTTTTGATATTAAAACATTAGATGTCTCTTCATTGATTTATTGAATTAGTATTATATAATTCTGAGAATACAGACTCTATACATGGTTTATTATAGTAATTATTATTTCCTATTTTGTTGTTTTAGATATTTTACATGAACTAATTTTGATATTTTTTATTCCAATTCATTATTACTAGTTCATAAAAATACATTCTTTTAATTGATCATGTGGCCTGTAACTTTGCTAAACACCAGTTCTAACAGGTCCTTTGTAGATTCTTTGAGATATTTTTACATTAAAAATATTTCACCTCTGAAAAGGGTTGGTTTTATGCCTCCTGCTGTGTTTTTATGTTTTTTTAAAAAAATTTCTCCTTCCTTTCTTTGCCATATTTTCTGTCTAGGGCTGATTAAAGTAGAAATTCTTATCCTTTCCCCAACTTTTGGGATGAAGCATTTAGGTTTGCATCATTAAATACAATGTTAGCTACAGATTTTTGTATATAACTCTTATCAGGCTAAGGGAATTGTTATATGTTCCTATTTTATTAAGAATTTTTATCTAGAATGCCTGTTGAATTTTAAAAAAGGCTGCTCTGCACTAATTGATCGAATCATCTGCTGTTTTCTTTAAGGCTGCTAATCAGATTTTTTCTATTGATTGATTTCTGAATGTTGAACTGCATTTGCATTCTCTGATGCACTCCACCTGACTTTCCTATTCTTCAGTTTATATATTGCTGAAATTGGTATATGGATATTTCTGAGAGTGTTTGTATTTATGTTCATGAGGTCTGTTTATCTGTTTCAGTTCTCTTGAACTCTTTGCTCGTTTGCTAGCAGGGGAATGTTGGCATCATAAGATGAACAGAGAAGTGTTCCCATTGCCCCTATAATTTGGAAAGTTGTGTAGAACTGGTGATAGTCTTCATTAAAAGGTTGATATATTTCACTGATATATACCAGTGAAATGGGGTTCTGGAGACATTTTTGGTTTTACTAATTTATTTTAATTCTCTCTAAGCACAAGATTTTTCTCATTTTTGGATTAATATTAAAATGACCACAAATATATTTTCTAGCTCCAGTCTCATAGATTCTGATTCAATAGGTAAAAGTAAAAACCATAACCCTGTATTTTTAGTAATCATTGGTTTCAGTATTCTAGAATCCTTACTATAGATTAATATGTCTGACTATGTGCACATGAACTCACATGTTGCCATTTTCTTCAAATGCTTCAATTTCTCTCTTTACTCTAGGTTTTTGCCCCAAGATTCTACTGACACAGGCCTTTCAGAAGGTGACCAATGATTTTCACATAACTGTAACAGGCAATTCCAAATCCTGTGCTATTTGGCACAGTTTAATCTATAGTGAAATTCTTCCAATGTGGAATTCTTCGTTTGGATTCCAGGACACCAGTTACTTTTGTTTCTTCCCTATGGTCTCACTGGCTGATCCCTGTCATTGTCCTTGATTTTTGCTCCTAATCACTTAGACCTCATTCCTCGTGTTCTGTTTGTATCTGCAACCTTCTCTGGAGGCTCTCCATATGTCCTATCCGTGCTAATGATTCTCACATGTGTATCTTCATCCCAGATGCCTCCTCTGAATTCAGGACTTACATATCTAACTTTTCAACAGTTCCACTTAGAAATCTCATAGGTATTTAAATGTAATATGTCCAAAATAAAATTCCTAAAATTATCTCCAAATCTACTCTTTCTGTAGCCTTTCTCATCATAGTAAATGACAACTCCATACTTCAAATTGCGTAGATTAAATTTTTTATATTTTCCTTTTAAAAAAAGAAGCTTGGGAGCTCTTACAGATATTGGAACAATCCATATTTCAATTAAAATAAGCATAATTGTACAAATGCTACCACGATCAGTTTCAATATATTTTCTTTCTTCTTAAACTCTTTGATATCAGCTTCCCTTTATTCCCCCTTCCCCACCCTACCCCCAGAGACCCTGTTTTATTACATATTATTATTTGCTGTATCTTACACCATCCAGTGAATCCATTGACCAGCAATTCTGTTATTCCTTCTCCTCAAGTGGGGTTATACAGTCATCATTACTATCAGATCCCAATTATCCCTCCCACCCCCCTCGCCAGTCTTCCAGACACTCAGGGAATCTTTACTCTCATTACTGTTACAGAAGGGTTATCTACTTAGCTTTCATGCATGGAGCGCTCTTAATTGTACAGATGAACATATGCAGGCCTACAAGTTTAATGAGGCAAATCAAAGACCATAATAGTAAGGGGAAGAAATGTTACAGAATTAGAGGATAGTTATGTGTTTCATCAGTGTTATCCTGCTCCCTAGATTTAACATTCCTACCGTGTGGCCCTTCTATGAAGTACTATCTAATTATCTTAGAGGTGGGTTTTGGGTCTCAACTTTGTCCATGCTCTTCCCTTCAATTTGATAGCTTGCTTTTGAACATCTGATACCCATTCCCATTGACACCTCATGACCACACAGGCTGGTGTGCTTCTTCCATGTGGACTTTGTTACTTCTCAGATAGATAGCCACTTGTTTATCTTCAAGCCTTTAAGGTCCCAGGCACTATATCTTTTGATAGCCGGGCACCATCAGCTTTCTTCACTACATTTGCTTATGCACCTGCTTTGTCTTCAGTGATCGTGTTGGGAAGGTGAGTATCACACATTGTCACATTATTAGAATAAATCATTCTCATACTGAGGTAAGGTTTAAGTAGAGGCCCAAAGTTCATCTGCTTATTTATTGAGTTGACACATGTATACATACATAGACAGATACAGTTATTTTTATATCTTTATATATTTACATTATATATGTATATTTATACCTTTATCTATAATTGTTACTTTCTTCTTCTTTCCCCTGTTCTGTCTGCTGTATTTCTCACCTTGCATCATTCAAATACTATCCTTAACCCAAGTCCATCACCCCATCATTTATACTCTATTTCAAGCCATCATCAAGTATTGTTTATATTATTGTAACAATGTGTATAATAAACACAAATAACCCTCTTGAGAAGTAAGGTTATTTCCTTCCTCTGTTCACAGTCCTTCAGTGGTGAAACTCATCACTCAGGGTGAAAGGGATAAGACGGTCCCTGCTACTTCATTAACCTCATTGCCTCCTACTCCTGCTCGCTCTCATTTCGCTGCCGTCATGTGAACTTACACATGCCAACGAAGCTCCCGAAGAGTCTTTACTCTTCCTAGTCCACTACCTATCATGTGCTTTTTCTGGAGAGATATAAGGTTTGCTTGCTCACTTTTTTTGTATCGCTACTTAAATGTATGTGAGACCATGTGCCCACTCCCATGATATCCAGTCTTCCTTAGCTGGTTTTATTGTGGTCTTTCCATTGTCCTTATCACAAACACATACATGTGCATATATGTACATGTATATAAATATGTATGCATATACATATGTGTATTCTGTCTTCCTCCTCCCTTTCCTGCCCCTCCTAGAATATAAACTCCATCTGAGCTTGGCAGTTTTCTCTATCATTCATTGCTCTGTCTCAAGTATCTGGAGCAGGAATCAGCAACCTTTTGAGATGGAGAAGCCACTCCTGTTCCTCACAGCAATTTACAAATTATTCAAGAGCCATAAGTATATTTTCACAAACAAATGAAACTAGTACTATCTGAATAGTATCCATTAAAGGAAATGATGTTCGTTTAATTTTCATTTTCAATTTTACTTCAGATCCCTGGGTGCCTTCTGAAGGAACTGCATACGGCATATCAGCTGACCCGGATCTAGAACAGTGTCTGCACAGGAAACTCATTTCACATCCAAACTAAGTCATTCCTTCCTCTTTTATTAAAGTTTTATCGGGCTTTACTCTCACATTTTACCTCTTGATATCTTTAGATTCTGATGCTTTTACTGTAGACTTCAAAGGATTTTATATTAAAAGAGGATAAAGAAGTAATAACTACAGAGTAGTTTCTCTCACAGTTTATTTTCTTTCTAGGGATTGCAAATATTAGCACACACAATTACGAACCTTTCAGGAAATTTATTAATGATGAGAACAGGTTGGTTAATCCATAATTGATATTCTCTGTTGCCCCTTTGTTGGTGTCATGAGCTACGTAAATGACGAATGCAGCTTCTCTGCGACCGATACTTCTTTTCTGGAGAGACAATGGAGGTGGTTTAACTCCGTTTACTCACTTTGATCCTAGGAGATTTGGGCCTGGTAAGACAAAATCTTGGACAAGAACAAGTGACTTTTCCACAGGGGCTATACCATTTTTGCACCCTCAGTAATAGAGGAAGGTTCTGATTTCTCCACATGCTTATTAAGCCCTTACGTTCAGTTATGAGGCTCTATTTATCATTTGATGTTACTACATTTATTATCCTTTTTTGGCCCATTGATGCACACATGTTCAAGTCTATGATGTTACTAACTCCATTCGTAGCAACTTCCTCATGGAATACCACTGTCAATTATGTCCTCTTGCTATACCATGATCTCGAAACTGCAGTAACCATAAACTTGGAGGTCAATGAAGTACTCTATAGGTTTGATATTAGAATGGGAAATTTTACAGAAATGTATTTTAGATTCTATTGTAAATAATATATTTAACAATACATTTGAAAATTCAGCTCTTAGCCGTCACTTAACATACCTTAACATACTCTTCTTTTGGCTATTAATTTCCCTTCATTAATGATAGAAGTAAGCATTCCTGGTTAAATGCTCAACGACTAAATGAAAGATTGGCTGTTTGAACCCACAAGTTACTCCACAGAGGAAAGATGTGGCCGGCTTCTTCCATAAATATTACACCCTGCCAAATATGGGGCTGCTCTATGACCAACTGACTCGCCTACAGAAGTCATTTTGTTTTCTTAAAATAGATGAAAATAACTATTTTCTATAAATATATACACGAATTGCTAAAAAGGCATCACCATCTCATTAAGAAATCAATTTCGCAATTAAATATTACTTTATGTTTCTAATTATAATGATTTCGATATGTTTTTGATGGATTAGATACTAAAAGTAATTTTGTTGCTGTAAGGTGTTGTTGAATCAGTTCTAACTCCTAACGACTGTGTACAACGGAAGGTAGCACCACTGGCCCTGCACCGATTCAAAAGGAAACTCACTGTACTTGATGGGTCCATAATTATTTGCAAAGTAAAAATAAACGTTACATACATATTTTACTGATGAAAATGTGATAGGGGGTCAATAAAAGACTTCCAAGAACAATATTCAAGATAGTGTTCTGAGAACTAAGAGGTTATATGATTTACATAGGAGCCTTGGTGGCATAGTGGTTGGGCTGCTAACCAGAAGGGCACGGTTGGAAATCACCAGCCACTCTGCCAGAGGCCTCGGGGCCTTCCTATGCCCATCAGAAGTGACAAAACGGAAACTCCCAAGTCATCTCTACCTAGTCCTTCTGCATCAACTTAATGGCAGGTTTGGTTTCTGATGATTTCGATGTTGCACGAGCTAATAGTCCGGGCCTGGCTCTGGAATATGTTAGCGCTTAGTGGTGATCGTGAGTGTGCCGAGAGGGATTCGCTTTATGTTTCATTTTCAAATTATATTATTAGCAGTTTGTCCATATCTACTATAGATCCCCCGGCACATTCATTAGCCCTGTTGCTTTCAGTGGAGCCAATCTTTTACAATGTAGAGCATTTCTTTTCCTTTTCTGAGTATCCTAATTGCCATGTGGGACAAGCCTAAATCGTGAGCGATAACATTCACTCATTTTCCACTTTACTCTTGTTCGTAACCTTGCTTCACTTCTGAATCAATATTTCTGCCTTTCCTTTGTATGTAGCTGCTAACAGTGTCAGCGATTCTGCCTTCCTCGGGAGCCATGAAGCACATCATGGAAATATTTTCTAAGGAAAATTGCAGAGAGATAATGCTAAAACTCTTGAGAGTTGTGCTCTTACATGATATTGCATGTTGCTGCCTATGAGTTGAAACATATTTGTTACTTTGTACATTTAAAAATAGAACAAACCGTACCATTAATATAAATGGTTATTATGCCTAGCCAGGCATACATATTTTAGTTTTATATTTTGACCGGGCAGTGCGATCCCTTGTACCCAAGAGGAATTAGATTCCCCTTGTCTTACCTGTGGGAAGCGTTGTGTTCTCTACGTACCATTCTTCAATTGGATTTTTGCACTCTGCACTAGTACATGTACATGTGTCAGATGTTCTGAGTAGATGTTATGTGGCATATGACTGCAAGATCAAATTCTTTGGGGACAGAGGACTAACAATATAATTTTAAAGAGGAAAAAGAATGGTAGAAATTTTCTGACTACCAAAGAGGAGCTTTATATTTATATTTCTGTGGTGTTTAGGCCATTGGCTTATATTAAACATAATGAAATGGGATTTTTAATTGAAAAACAATTTATTTTATATCCCTTAAATCATTAATCATAAAAGTGAAAAAGTGCTTGGAAAACAAGTAGGGAAATAGGAATGAGACAAACAGTCTTTGAACAATTATTTTACCCTTGAGAGATAGCTTAGTTTTGTTTTTTGCCATTCATTCAAAAAATAAACAAGCAAACAAAATATCTATCAGATTCCTTAAAAGGTACCTTTTAATATTTGAGTGGAAACACAGAAAATGACTCTTTCAACATTAAATTATCTATATTAGGCTAATTTATTACTTTACTATTTATTATAAATTGGGCAGATATAAAAGCACACCAGTTTTCCATCAAAGAATTTATTAATGTTTTGGTACATAGCATTAATTTCAATAATGTAACATCATTTACCCCACTTTCATATTTCCCGTTTCAATTCCTTTTTTTCTCACCCTTTTGAACTCTGCCGCTGCCCTTTTCACTACAAGTGGTGGCTTATTTAAGGTGTGCATATCTCTTTAGGGTCAGTGTTCTCCTTATTGACCTCACAACCGCTTGGCTAAAATACTGAGCCACGGAGGTGAGTTCATTTCCAGACGTGGAAGGTGACTAAGGGCCGTAGTCTTGGGTTCCACTACTCTCTGCACCACCAGTAAGGCTTCTCGTTATGATTTTGAGATCTCTTTCAGAACAGTTGTTTCTAGTATTCCAGTACCATGTAGTTCTTCTCCTCTTAGGGCCACAGAGGTTGTCTATGATTTATCATTACAATGGACTCAATTGTTTCCATGCATCCTCCGTTTTCTTCACTCCTCTCATCCATTCATAGAGAGACCAAGTTCCATCTGAGGCAGCTCTTCTGGAGTGTTTGGAGCCCCAGTGACACAGTCAACAGCTTGTTTTATTGATGCTTTGCTGTTTCATTTATTTCTGTTCTAAACTTCTTTTTCTTTCAGTAATTATAGGCCTATTTTGCTGTTCTTATCCTAATTGTTGTAGATATTGGGTTACGATGTTGATTTTATTCATTCGATGTGGTACTCATTGCTTTAAATTGCCTCTGAGCACTCTTTTTGTTGTGATCCCAAAACATTCTGATATGTTGTATTTTCACTATCACCTGATTCAGTAAATCTTAAATTTTCATTTCTTCTATTACCCAGTTTTTAAGCAAGTTGTTATTCAGTTTCCATGTATTTTACTCCCACTACCCTCAATCTTCCAATTGTTTACTTTTAATTTTATAACACTGTGAGCTGAAAAGATGCTATGTTGTTTTCCTATTTTTAAGAATTTCTCAAGGCTTGCATTGTGGCCTAAATTAAGCTCCTTTCTGGAGAATGTTCCATGTATTCTAGAGAAGAATGTATATTGTGGTGTTGTTAGGTAGGATGTTCTATATACATGTATGATGTTAATCTGATAGAACTGAAGGCAAACAATTAAAGTCTGTAGTTAGAATATTAAAAGATTATATGGACAAAATATTAAACATAAAAAAACCCCAAGCCTTCTTTCCATCATGTAAATTCCAACTGACAGTAATCCTATAGATAGAATATAACTGCCTCTTTGGGTTTCTGAGACTTTAAATCTTTAAAGAAGTAGCCCGCCTTGTCTTACAACAATACAGGAGGCACACATTATGATGGAAGGAACACACAGTTAGTGCACCAAAAATAACTGATGGATATTCAATCCTTTCAAGAGATGGCATGTGATCAAGAACCAATGGTATAGAAAGAAGTCTAAGCTTCCGGAAGTCATCAGTGACAAATAAGGCTCCTGGAATGGATAGACTACCAACTGACATGTTTTAATAAACTGTTGAAGCCTTGGAAACCCTCACGCTTCCTTGCCAAGGAATTTGGCTAACCAATTGGAAGCTATTCATATATGTGTCTATTCCAGAGAAAGGCGACCCAAAAGAGTGGAGACATTATTGAACAATATAATCAATATTGCACACAAGTAAACTTGTGCAGAAACAATTCAACCATGGTTGCATTAGTATATTGCCAGAAATTCAAGCTGGATTGAGAAAAGGACGCAAAATGAAAGATATTATTGCTGAGAGCAATTTCATTGTGGCTGAAAACAGAGAATATCAAAAAAGAGGTTGACTTGTGGTTGATTAACTATGTAGATACATTTGTCTGAGTGGCTCATAACAAACAATGGATAGCCTTGAGAAGAATGGGAATTCCAGAACTCTTCATTGTGCCCCCGCATAACCTGTATGTGGACAAGAGGCAGTATTCAAACAGAAAAGGGGAATGCGGTGTAACTTAAAAACAGGAAAGTAGCATGTCCGGGTTATAGCCTTTCACCCTACATATTCATGCCTGCTGAATAATCTGAGAAGCTGGATATCAATAAGATTAGAATCAGTGTGGGAGAAAGTCTTATTAACAAGCTGTCATTTGAAGATAACACACTCGCTTGTTGAAAGTAAGAAGGACTGGAAAGATTCGCTGAGACACAATACCAAGGAGCTCAGCTTGCGGTGTGGATTGCAACTCAATGTCAAAAACCAAAACCAAATATGCTCACCACTGGATGAAAGTCAGCATCATGATAAATGGGGAAAAAATGAAGTGCTCAGGATTTCATTCTGCTCATATTCACTTTCAATGCTCTGGAAGCAGCAACAGGGAGTCAAACAGTGCGTTGCACTGGAGAAATCTGCTGCACAAGCCTGTTTTTCAGTCTGGAACAGGAAGGCTCTCACTCTGAGCACCAAAGTACATCTGACCCAAGTTATGGTATTTCCAGTCACCTCACATCTATCAAAAAGTTGGGCAAGGGATAATGAAGACTGAATGATGTGTGGAATTATGGTGTTGGCGAAGAATATTGAAAGTACCATTGTCTGCCCAAAGAGCAAACAAATCTATATTGCCTAAGTACAATCAGAATGCTCCTTCGAAGCCAGGATGGTGAGATTTCATACTCTGGAAATGCTCTTAGGAGCAACCAGGCCTTGCAAAAGGACAGCAGGCATAGTGAACTCGAAGGTCAGCGCAAAAGGAGAGTCTCAACACAGTTAGGGATATGGGACAGCTAGGATGTGGTTTCCCAGTGAATTTCTCTAAGGAGAGCCCTTGCTACTCCTAAAGAACGAGCAGGGGCACCATTAAGATGGACGTGGGTCTGGTTACTTCTGGCCATTTTTTCACTAATTTAGGTGTACAGTTTTCTTAAAACTTCATATTAAGTTCCAGGAATCACCAAAACTTACTGGGTACTCTGTACCTCAAGAAAATCTGTCAAAATTATCCCTTTGGAATAACAGAAAACAACGGCATGACCCCCTAAGATGACTTGTATTTTACTGGTCAGTAGATGCCTTCAAAAGTCAGTTTTGATTGGACTTTTTTTCCCTTCCCCTCCCCCCTATTCCACCCACTAGCCAATTGGATTTTTTTAAGGTACTCTAATGAGGCTAAGATAAACACATTACTGAGAGAACTTGCCTGCAGTCACACACTGATCACAGACATATTTAAATATTTAATTTGGAATATATCATGCATGTGAATCAACTGGAACTATCGTAGCAATAACTTTGTACTTACTTTGTATTTATATGTAATCAGCCACTCATGTCGCTGATCCTACTTTTCTCCCCAAATCTCAACTTTAGTGGGAAAAAATTAAATCACTCTATTCTCACACACCTTGAAGGCTACACATTATTCAATTTTTCATCTGAGATATCCTAGTGCTGCTAGAAGTTTCCCAAGTCTCTTCTATGAAAACACTATGTTCTGATTCCTACAAGTATTCACAGGATATACTTTTCCTTGCAAAAAATAAACTTTTACTCCTATGGATATGTTTACCTATCTGTAAACCTTAAAACAATTTAATTTACTACTCTTTCAACATTTCAAAAAAATGATTAAGTAAATGAAGCATATGACTTTACAAATTACATTTTTTTACATTGCATTCTTCTAGTAAGGAAATTATTGTTAAAATTTTTGGTCATTATTTAAATTTACACAGGTACAGATAAGTTGATTAAAATTGATATGCACATATATATTTAATTTTAGGAGAAGCATATAATATATTAGGTTAAGTTTAAACAAATATTTTTCACAACAATAAAGTCTAAAATGCCATGATGTATTTAACCACACCCTAATGGTTTTTCCGCAAGATGTTTTCAAAGTCTTTCTCTTAATCACATGCAGTGTGACAAAGAGCGTCCTGGTGAAAATATCACTGCGTGTGTTTGATTATTTCTCAAATATAGATTCCTAAAGTGGGGTGACTTGGTCAATGATTTTACATGCTAATGTTTCAAAGATATTGTCTCCCCAAACAAAACTATTTTACATTTAGATAACAGTGGAAAAAAGGTTTCTTACACCTTCTGCAAAAATGCATATTTTCAACTTTTAAAACTTTTTGCCAAGCAAGTACGTGTGAGAAGCTGCAAGAAGTGTGACTTCATGTGGACATTGGCATTTCTCTGTAGCATATTGCTCTGCAGAGAGAAGTGGCATGTCTATAATTTGAGTTTCAGTAATGCTGAGTTACTTTTTCTCCCCCTTAGGCCATGTTTATCTGCACAATATCAGTTGGATATGGATTTTGATTCCCCTCTGTCTCCAGAGAAACATATTTTCCTGCTTTCTTTTTGGATCATTTCCTCCTTTCTATTTTCATCTTCAGGAGCTCTGGTGGCTTAGTGGGTCAGCGGTTTGAACCCATCAACAGTTCCACGGGAGAAAAATGAATGCGTCTGCATCTGCGAAAATGTGCAGTCTCTTAAACCCAAAGGGGAAGTTCTACTCTGTCCTATAGGCTTTCACTGAGTCGGAATCAACTTGATGGCTGATTCTGGGAGTATAGTATAATTAGCATAACAAATGATTCCTTGTCTCCAAACAGGATTTACATCTACAGGTTTAGAGGTTAAATTTACAACATATATTTCAGGGTAACATAATTTAACCCATAATATTATTAATTCTTTTTTTATGTTGGACACAGAATATTGGAGTTAAGAACCAGTGAATTGAGGTGAGTGAAGAGGAAACTGACTTTTTCAGTGTTACACACGTTTGTATTTGACACACTAAATTCTACTTGTTTGGGAAGTTCAGAAAAGGAAGCAGGAGCAATGGGGAGCAGATGACCGCTGTTCCAAGATTGTAGACTTTGTGCTTGTTGGCCTTTGCTTCCAATTTCTTGCTTTGAGGGTGCCCAGTGAATAATGGGTGGCCTGGGACTACCAGATATTTACTATGTGAATACACTCTGCTTATTTATGACATGTGTTAGCCTGGCAGTCATGGTTTTGCCTTTGGTGAGTGAGTGTTATTGAAAGTGTTGCCCTATCCGCAATCCTCGCTGCTCCTGTGAATAGTGGCCAGTCACTTACGCACTGAACTTGACAGATCAACAATTCATGTATTGCTGTCTGAAAAGCTGACCTGTACGTGAACAATATCCTTTTCTCAACAGTTTTCAAAGTCTATACCTCTGGCTAAACTAATGAGACTATCAATAGGATTGCCTCCTGTCAATGGAGATGATTTATCATATTCTCTATCAAAAATAATGATGGCCCCAAAGTGACCAGAGACCTGTATTATTAATGGATTTTGGACGCACACTTAAGCATAGTCACAGTCTAAGAACACCTAGGTCTCATGATGTAATACTAGCCTTCTTGAGGAGAGCCCTGCGGATAAGGGCGCTACTGCAGAGTATGGGGAAGAAACCCGATGGTGCCTGGCATACGAATGAATACTATCTTGGGTTTTAAATTCTCGTCTCCAAGCAAGCAAGCATCTAAGTGATGGGTCAACTAAGTCCACATGAAAGAAGCGCATTAATCTGTGCGATCCAAGGATTGCAAATAATCAAATCCAAATCTAAAGGAGGGGACCATATCAGATCTTAAATTGTGAACACCTGGGCTTAAAAAGCTATGGAGGAGAATGGACGCCCAAAATCCATTTACAGGGTCCCCACGCCGAGTGAGGCTTCCTTGAATTCCCTCTGATGGCACTGCACCAATGGAACATTGCTTCCCCACAGAGAGTAGTATAAGATCAATTATGACAGATGTAGTTAATACCTTATCATTTGATCCCTATATGATCCATTTGAAAGCTGTTTCCATTTTTAATACTTTCTTTTCTATTAAGATTTTTTCCTCTGTCTCATTTTGTCATTGTTTCTGTTTGCGTTTTGTATGATTTTCTCTTTATGAAATCCAGAGTGGGTAACTCTATTGACAGTGACTGCATTAATAATCATCCGCGGGCATGGCAGGAGATGTTGGCTGCTGGGGTAGGATGCTAACAACAATGGGCATGAGAAAAAAGAAAATGTTCTGAAATTGACCATGGTGCTGATTGAACAATCCTTCTCAATATGCTCTATTAATGGTATGGCATGTGAATTATATCCAATAAAATTATTTAAAAAAGAAACATGTAGATCAGCACTTCTCAAATTTTTATATTATCAAAAGTTATTGAGGGCCTCAAAGTACTTTTGTCTTTGTGAGTTATAGTTATCCATGTAAACTATGAGATTAAAATGTATTTATAAAATATGTTAATTAATGTAAAAAACGATTCATTTATATTAATATAAATTATTTGTATTTTATTGAAAAATAATAGTTCTCCAATTAAAGATGACATTAAATGAGAAGAATGCCATTTTTTTACCCTTTTGAAAATCTCTAAAATGTGTGACTCAAGAGAAAACAGGTGTATTCTCATCTTTGTATCTGCTGTCTATCGTTGCAATATATGCTTAAATTGAGAATATAAATGAAATTTAATCTTTTACATAGTTATATACATATAAAAGAAAAGGATACTTTAGAAGTCCTTTTAGATCAGTAGTTCTCAGCCTGAGGGTCATGAGAAGACTCAGCACTATCTGGCCCTTTCAGGAGATACCTGTACCCAATCTGTCTGCTTTTGTGAACAATGTAGCGACTTAAAAAAAATTCCACAGATACTGCATTAAAAAACATACCTTAACCAGCAGTTCTCAGCCTGTGGGTTGTGACCCTTTTGGGAGTATGACCCTTTCGCAGGGGTAGCCAAAGACCATCGGAAAACATATATTTCCAATGGTCTTAGGAACTGAGACACCGCTCCTCTATCCATCTCCAGGCGAGTCCACCCACAGGCAGATACGCCCACATACGAGCACCCAGCAAGAAGACTGTTACCCATGCTGTACCATGCTTCAAGACAAAATTTCATTTATTTGTAATTAGAAATATGTCACAAAATATAAATATATGTTGTTTTTGTGATTAATCACTATACTTTAATTATGTTCAATTTGTAACAATGAAAATATACCCGGTATATCATATATTTACATTATGATTCATAACAGTAGCAAAATTGCAGTTATGAGTAACAATGAAAATAGTTTGATGGTTGGTGGTCACTACAACCTGAGGCACTGTATTGAAGGTTGTGGCATGAGGAAGGTTGAAAACAAGTGGTGGTTTCTTGAAGGTTAGTTATAATGTGAAATCTACAGTTTGTCAATGTTTTTGTAATCTATTATATTATGTGCTATTGATCCATCCTGTTCTTTTACTAGATCTTTTACCCACGCATGACCTTGTAACACTATGCATGGCCGCTTGTAAATGATTGATTTTCTGAGTCATGTAGGGTTTCCAAATGTTGCTACACTGCTTTGTACCATATAAAAAACTTTTTAGCCTAAGTATAAATTTCTTTAGAAAAATCATTAAGCCTTTTTATAGGCAGCAGTTTCACTGTGGCAGGAACACACTTTGCAAATTTCTAATTTTTCACTTCAAGTTCACATTTGATCATTGGCAACTGTTAGTGTATTGTTTTCCTTAAAGTGACAGCTAATTTGGTTTGTTGAGAAAATTTCTGCCAAATGCTCCTGTAGAAATAATTATTTTTCAGTCTTTAATTCAAACAAAAATTATGTTCATGCTAGAGTGATTAGTTTCATTCAGGACCTAAGCAATCACACAAATCCCTCTCTTGGAGACAAGTCATTTTATACAACAGTGTAAAAGTCCTGGATGTGTTTCTTTCATCTTGGTGCATAGAAGAGTAAAGGGATGTTTCTAAGAGTTAATATTTAATAACATTCATCTTTTTCTAATTAAATAATGGACATTATTTAATTTTGGGGGGTGTTCTCTTACCACGTGTTGGTGTGCGATGGTTGTAAGTTGCCGTGGAGTAGGTTCTGATGCTTACAACCCCATGTCCTACAGAATAAAACAATGCCCCGCACTGGCCCAGTGCCATGGTTTGAGTCCATCCTTGCAGTCATCAACCAGCAGCATTGGTCCATCTCCTTGACAGTCTTCCTCTTTGTTGTTGATCTTCTACTTGACTAAGCTTGAAGTCCTTTCCAGGGACTGGTTGGTCATATGCCCAAAGTACATGAGACATCGTTTCACCATACACACTTCTAAGGAGCCTTCTGGCTGGGTTTCTCCCATGAAAGATTTGTTTGTTCTTCCAACTGCCCATGGTACTTTCAATATTTTTTGCCAATACCATAATTGAAATAAATGCATCACATCTTCTTCGGTTTTCCTTATTCGTTGTCAAACTTTCACATGCATACAAGGTAATTGAACATAGCAGGTCTTAATCATGTGGTAGTGAAAAGTTCAACAACTGGGGTAGCTTGTCCCACTTTCTTAATTCATGCTGCGACTCCAGAAACTTTACTAAGCATTAATAAAAATGTCGTCTTAACATTTTAAAAAACTGACATCTCTGCTTTAGCCTTTTAACTTTTGACCTTGTGGACCCCTGAAAATGTACAAGGGGCTTCCCGTGGTCCATGGACCAAGTTTTGACACCCCACACTAAAAAAAAAAATGGTTCTCAATCCTGGCTGCATGTGACAGTGTCTTTCACATTGCAGGCCCTCAGATTACATGCTGGGATTATATTGGGAAACCTACAAGTACATAAACTTTTTAAAAAATTAAATCACCTTATATAACTATGGTACTTTGTGCAGAATATGGGCCAAAGCAATTTCAAGAATCTCTTTCTCAGACTTACAGAGAATTGAAAATATTTTGGAACTTCATTTATATTAGGTATAGAATATTTAGATACCCCAAACCAAGTCCACTGCCAGTGAGTTCCTTATGACTCAAAATGACCCTGTCTGGGGTTTCTGAGACTGGAAATCTTTATGGAGATGGACAGTCTCACCCTTCTCCCTGGAAGCAGCTGGTACATTTGAATCACCGACACTGAAATTAGAAGTCCAACATCTTACCCACAGCACCACACCAATGTAGACAAATGGAAAACAAACTATAAATCAAAAAGTGAAATTTTTATTTAATGCCTTTTCATATTTATATACAATTGAATTGCTCTTAAAAGATACCTTTGCTAAGTCTTCATACAATTTCCCTTTTTTGGCTCCTGAAGCCAACTTATTTCAGAGGGTAAATCATTCTAAATATGTTAGAATGTTAGGGAACAGAAAGTAGAGTGAAGGCATAAGATTTAGGGTTCACTAACGAAGCAGTAGCTGCCCTGACTCTTCTTGAGTATGGGAGGGGGTAGAATTGTTGGTCTCCTTTAGTCACTCCAGGAGAATCAGAACATTTTTATTTAAGGCACTTGCCTTGGTGTATCTGAAATATGGATATTTTGTTAAGAAACTATGTTGCTTATAAGTTTGGAGTTCATATTAGTAGATATCAGCTTTCTTATTTATTCCATTGATGGGAAGTTTTAGGTTTTAAAAGTAAAATATTGAATTTCTAATACATTAAATTAAATACTTGTTTATTTTTAATTTTATTTTATTGTTCAAAACAAAGGCAGGTACTGGCTGTAGACCGACCATCAGTTTCTTTATTTTCTATTTTAAATATCATTTTATTAGGTTCTTACGGTCCTTAAAGCAATCCTTACATCAGTTGTATCAAGCATAATTGTAAATATGTTGCCATCATTATTTTCTAAATATTTACATTCTACTCTGTCTCTGGTATCAGCTCCTCATTTTACTCTCCCTCCCCCAACCTTGTGACCCCTTGATACATGATAAATCATTATTAATTTCATATATTTTTAATAATTTTATTGGGGCTCATACAACTCTTATCACAATCCATACATACATCAATTGAGTAAAGCACCCTTATAGATTCATTGCCCTCCTCATCATTCTCAAATTTCACCTTCTGCTTGGGTTCCTGGAATCAGCTCATTTTCCTTTTTTCCCTCCCCCTCCCTCGCAGCTCCCCCCTCCCTCATGAACCCTTAATTATTTATAAATTATTATTTTATCTTATCTTACACTGCCCGGTGTCTCCCTTCACCTCCTTTTCTGTTGCCCATCCCCCAGAGAGGAGGTTATATGTAGATACCCGAGATCGGTTCCCCCTTTCTACCACCCCCTTCCTTCCCGGTATTGCCACTCTCACCGTTGGTCCTGAGGGGTTCATCTGTCCTAGATTCCCTGTGTTTCCAGATCCCAACTGTGCCGCTATGCATCCTCTGGTCTAACCAGGTTTGCAAGGTAGAATTGGGATCATGAGAGTTGGGGGCGAGGGGGGGGACGGGAAGAAGCGTTTAAGAACTAGAGGAAGGTTGTGAGTTTCATTATTGCTATACTGAACCCTAAGTGACTAATCTCCTCCACACTACTCCTCTGCAAGGGATGTCCAGTTGTCTCTCTTATACCCACTACTGTCTTCCTTCCCCTGAAGTTTCTTCCCTGTCTTCTCCCCACCTTCCTCCTACCCTCCTGATATTGCTACTCCCATTTCTGTTCCTGAGGGGTTTATCTGATCTGGATTCCATGTGTCCTGATCTGTATCTGTACCTGTGCACATGCTGTGGCCTAACCCACAGTGAAAGAAAGGACTGGGGTCATGATAGTGGGGAGGTGGGGGGTGAGGAAACCTCAAGGAACCAAGGACTATTATGTGTTTCATCAGTGCTATATTCACCCTGGCTTACTCGTGTCTTCCTTGTGACCCTTCTGTGAAGGGATGTCCCATTGTCTACAGACAGAGTTTGAGTGTCTGCTCTGACTTCCCTGGTCCTCTGAAATATATTTTTGTTTGTTTGTTTGGTTTGGGCCTTCTGGTGCCTGTTATCTGATCCCATCAATATCTCATGATCGCACAGACTGTTGTGCTTCTTCCACGTGGGCTTGTTGCTTCTCTGCTAGGTGGCCACTTATTTAACTTCAAGCATTTAAGACCCCAGACACGATATCTTTTTTCTTCACCACATTTGCTTGTGCACCCATTTGTCTTCAGTGATCGTGTCAGAAGGGTGATCATCACAGAAGGCCAGGTTGTTGGAACAAAGTGTTCTTACATCGTGGGAGGGCTTGAGCAGAGGCCCAACATCTGTCCACTTCCTCAATGTATTGTCATAGAAATGTATGTACCTATGCCAATACCCCTATTTTTATGAATTGATATATTTACATAAGTGCACACCTATGTTTAGGCCTCTATCCATAGCTCTGCTTTCTAGGTCTTTCCAGTTTCCTTTTACCTTCCTACTTTCCCACCATGATGACCCCTCGCTGGAGCATACCATGACAGAGGTCAGTGCTGGGGATACATGGTGGGGAGTGCGTCCAGTCTGAACCCCCGCAATAGGGCGACCCAAGAAGGGAACATAACAGATCCACAATGGGAGCAAAGCCAAGCCACAAAACCACTGAAGAGCCCCCAAAATAGACTTCCGGCTAGGAGGGGCAGTTCCCGGAACCCCCAAAGACCCATGGGAATATAATCAATATGGTCAGCAGGCAGCCCTGGAATTATTTATGCTTGTTCAGGGTTTTTATTTGTTTTGCTAGTTATTATTATATATATATATTTTTTTTCTATCTCTTTTTTCTCTCTTTTTATTCATATATTGTTTTCTTTTTGTATTGTCTGCATTGTTGTTGGGATGCCTACCTATATACGATAGGCATGGGAAGCAAGCCAAAGGACCTAAGGTTCCAGAGGAGGCAGAAGGAAATGGTGAGGAAACAACTCCATAGACAGGGGAACAACTAGGGAATTAAAATCAACAACGAGGGGGACGTAGAAATCCTGGGGTTGCTGGAGCAACAACAATCTAGCTGAGAGGAACTACAAAGAGGCAGAAGAGAGGAGCATGCTGATGGGAAATACTTAAGTTTAATACTGAATACTTTAATACTAAGTAGTTAAGAACTAAGTTTAATACTAACTAACTTAAGCACTTAAGTTTAATACTACCTGAGAAAAATTGAATTTAGCTCTGGATTTTATTATTTTTTAAAATTTTATTCCAAAGCTAGTTGGAATGTATCATAGACTTGATGTAAAATATCAAACAAAGGATCCTTTAGACAAAAAACAGTGGTTAAGATCTTTATGACATTGAGAGGAATAGATTTCTTGAGGCAAGAAACAAAAGGAATTAGCTATCAACATTTTATGTCCTAATTAAGATCTTGTTAGAATGAAAACTTCTGACAATTTATTGTACTCTTAAGAAAAAGTATTAAAGTAAGAAACATATTGGGAGATAATATTCACAATGTATGCACACCTGACAAAGAGTTTTTATCTGTTATATATAAATTCCATAATAATAAGAAAAAGAACCCAATTAGAAAATGGGCCAAAATGTGAAAATTTCAATCAAAGAAGATGTGTGAAGGCCAACAAGCACAAAAATCTGTTCAGCATTAGTAATCACCAGCGACATATACCTTAGAACCACATGGCATTCTACCTACTAGAATGGTAAACATTTTAATGATTTCACAACAACCGAAAAAGCCCCGATCTTATCAACGATGCAGAACTAGTGGAACTCTCACACATTGCTGATGGGAATCTTTTCTTTATGCATTTGAGGGTCTGGCTTTCTTGGTTAAGTGGAACACATGTCTGCCTTTTGATTCTGCCATTCCACGGCCAGCTGTTTGCTCAGGAGTCTTTAGATAGCCCATAGAGACTTGTACATGAATGCTCTTAGCAACTTTATTGGTAATAGTCCCAAACGACAAGCATCCCCGATATCCTTCATCAAGTGAATGGCTAAGGACACCTCAGGTCATAACATGGAACATGCCTCAGAAACAGCAGCAGCAACAAAGCAACTGCTTAGATAAATCTCAAGACTCTCATCCCGAGTGAAACAAGTCAGACCCCAAAACATACATGCTATGTACTTCAGTAAAATTATGAAAGAGGCGAACTTAATCTATATTGATGAAAAGCAAACTAGTGGTTGCCTAGATCTGGGGTTTGGAAAAAGGGGACAAGTCAATTTGGGATGTTCAAAATGTTTCATAACTTGATTGTGATGATGGTTCCACAGGACTGAATCTATTTGTCACCATACACTGGATGTACATGTAAAATGAGTGCTTTTTACCACATATTAATGATGACTTAATTTAAAATAAATATGTTAATATAGGTAATAAGGGTTAGAGAAATTCAGAAATGAGCAAACTCATTAGGGCCTGGCAGTTTCAGTTGTAGAAATGTCAGGCTGGCAAAACTCTCTGAAAGGGGATCTAAATGGTAGGAAGATCACACTGTGAGTCAGATAATCCAGCTTTGAAGATGTTTCTCATATCCAAATTTTGTTGTCACAAATTTTAAAGGGCTAAAAGATGTTTCTCCATTATGCTAAAGGTCAGAAAGCAATCAGGAACCAGATAAAAGAGAGCTCATTTTATATGGTCAGCAAACAACACAAAAAAATTCTAACAAGTTATAAACAGGCTTTTAGATGATACTGAAAGAATTTTTGACACCAAGCTGCTTTGAAAAAGCGTCCGAGGCTTTCACAGTAAAAAGGGCAGGAGAAGGACTTTGAAGGTGTCTTTCTTCTTGGCCAGAGGTAGTTTGACTCTAATAGGTTGACATTAGCTCTCACAATGTATATGCTGCTTTTATTTCCTTGACTTTTGCCAAACATGTTTTGCTAAGATTTTCCGGATATTTTTTTGCATTTAAGTTCATGAGAAACATTGATATATCATTTTTGTTCTGTCTTTGCTAATTTAGGGTAATATTATCCTCATAAAATGAATTGAGAATCAATACCTTTTCTTCTACGGTTTGAAGATATTGAATAAATTATTTTTACTTTTTCTCTCTGCTAAAATTGCCTAGTGAAGTTATCTGGGCCTTAATGTCTTTCTTTTAGGTACTTTTACAAATACATACTCAATTTCCTTAATGTTTATAAAACTACTTAGGTTGTTATTAAGTCTTGGTTGAGTTTTTGGTAGTTTGTGATTTTCAGGGAATTAGTTCATATTTAGGAGGATAAAACTTCCTGTAAAAATATAAATATATCCCATTTAATTACTGCAAGATATGTGGTGATATCCCTTTTTCATACATACTCTTGGTATTTTATGGCTTTCTCTTCATTCATCATGTTTTGGGGGTGGTATCTGACCTCCCCTAATTTCATGAAGAGGAAAGAGAAGAATTGCCATTGGTAGCAGCCCAGCACTGATGTCTATAAGATAAAGTTCAGGAATGCTTCTACCCTCCACATTTCTTACCAATTCTGACACCAATCGCCTCTCCCAAGACACACTATGCTTCTCTACTATGTTCAGTAGTTCGTTTTGAAAGCCACACAGAACTCACAGGCAACATTCACCATGAAGGGATTTATTAGTAAAGTTAACAGATACAGTTCAGGGTCAGAAATGCTCAGGACAGCATCTTTTCGGCCATGTCCACGGACATAACTCTCTCTTTTCCTTGATCTCTTAGCCACTTCTTTTGGCAGATGACGTTTAGAAATTATTTTAGCTCTGTCGATAAATGTCCAGAGGCACCAGACTCTGCCAACAAGCTTTCTCCTTGAAACCCCTTAACATTCTTGCTCTATCGGCTGGGAAGCTCACTGCACTGTCTGCTGCCAGTCCCCTAGCTCAGCTGCTGCCCTTTCTTTGCTGTCGCTCTGCCATTTGTGGTGTCACAGCCCTGTGGATCTGTGCAGGGATTTCTAGGTCAGCCTCCCCTCCTAGCTCTTCTTTCTTGATGGTGGTTGGACCCACGTGGCATCTCTGGAGTGGTTCATTTTCAGTTTAGCAGGATGGTGTAACTAACCAATCCCTTTGTCAAGGTCCCATCCTCCTTATTTGCAAGGTCCCACACAATGGTTTCATGTTTCTTATTTACACTGTTAACATACTAATTCAGTGTAGCAGCAATGAAACTCAAAACCTTTCTCTAGTTCTTGAATGCTCCCTCCCCTCCCAATTATCATGACCCCAATTCTACCTTGCGGACCTGGTTAGACCAGAGGATGTACAGTGGTGCAGTAGGGATCTGTAAACACAGGGAATCTAGGACTGACGAACCCCTCAACACCAGCGGTGGGAGTGGCGACACCGGGAGGGAAGGGGGTGTAGAAAGGGAGAACCGATCTTGGAGATCTATGTGTAACCTCCTCTCTGGGAGATGGGCAATGGGAAGGTGGGTGAGGGGAGACGCCGGGCAGTGTAAGATAAGATAAAATAATTATTTATAAACTATTAAGAGAGCAGGGAGAAGGGGGGAGTGGGGAGAGGGGGTTAGGAAACTGAGCTGATTCCAGGAACCCAAGTGGAAGGCGAATTTTGAGAATGACGAGTGCAACGAATGTATAAGGGTGCTTTGCTCAATTGATATATGTATGGATTGTGATAAGAGCTGTATGAGCCCCAATAAAAACATTTAGTAATAAAAAACAAACAAAACAACTAATCAATCCCTTGGGTGGATAACAAACACCTTAAATTTGTGGAGCCATGGTGGTGTAGTGGTTATACTTTAGGCTGCAATCTACCTGGTCCACATAGGCAGCAGTTCAAAACCATGAGCAACTCCACAGGAGAGACTTTCAACTCCAGTGAAGAGTTACCGTCTCAGAAACCCACAGGGAGTTGCTAGTAGTCAACATTGCCTTGATGGCAGTGAGACTACACCTCATCATGAAGGAGCCCTGGTGGTATAGGGAGTCACTCCGTGAATTGCTAATTGCAAGATCAGCAGCTGGAACCCACTAGTGTCTCCATGGGAACAAGATGAGCTTGTCTGATCCCATTACGATTTAAAGTCTCAGAAACCCAAAGACCGAGTGTTATTCCGGGTTGTGGGTTGGAGACCCAGTCTTTTGGTGAAAGTTACACAGATGATAGCTAGAAGAGCTATAATAAGCAATACACTACAGCACACTCTTTTAAACTTTATTGTTCTTGCTAAATGTTAATTAGCTATTTTACTTGTATTTCTAAGAAAGCAGTCTTTGGTATTGTTGATTTTCCCTATTGTTTACTGTTTTCAATTTCATTGATTTATCTTCCTTATCATATCCTTCTTTCTGACTATTTGAATTTATTTTTCTCTTTTTAAAAATTCTTTAGGTGAGAAGCATATCCTAGATTATTGATTTGATATTTTTACTCTTTTATTATATATAGTCATACATTTATCTTTTACCAAAGTTAGAGAGTTTTCAACCATTATTTCTTTGAATACTTTTTCAGTCCTGTATTTGCTCTCCTTTTCTCTTGGGACTCTGATGATGTGAATGTTGGATCTGTTATTGTCCCACAGGACTCTGGTGGTCTGTTCTGTGCCACCACCATCCCTGCCCCCCATTCCCCGCAGAATATTTTCTCTCTGCTTTACAGGTTTACTAAATTCTAATCAGCTCTTATCTACTCCACTGGTTCTAACTCTATAACTGAACCCATCTATCATTTTTCTTTATCATCATGTTATCTACTGGTATAGTGGTGAGGATTTTGGTTTCCTTTGCATTCACTTATAATCCATATTGAAGTCTGTAAACCTTGATCTTCATCAGCAAGTGTTTCACGTCTTCCTCACTTTCAGCAAACAAGATGGTGTCATTTGTATATTAAAGGTTAACAAGCCTTCTTATAATCCTGATGCTGGATTCTTTTTCATATATCCAGTTCTCAGAAGATTTGTTCAACATATAGATGAAACAAATATAGTGAAAGCATACAACCTTGATATAAATTTTTCTAATTTTAAACCATTCAGTATTTCCTTGTTCTGTTCAAACAACTGCTTCTTGTTCCATTTACCGGTACCTCATGGACCCAATGGCGTGCTTTGAAATTCCCATTGTTCTAAATGTTATTTCTTTATGATCCATACAGTCAATAAAACACAGATAAGTCTCTTTCTGGTGTTCACTGCTTTCAGCCAAACGCCAGCTGATGAAAGCAATGATCAGTCGCTCTTCTATGTCCTTCTCTGTATCTGTCTTGAATTCCTGGCGACACCCTGTCTATGCATTGCTGCAACCATTGTTGAATAATCTTCTTAAAATTTACTTGTATTTATTATTAATGACATTGTTCTAAAATTTCAGAATTCTCTTGGGTTGCCTTTCTCAAGGTTTTGCACAAATATTTCACCGTAATATTTTATCTTCTTAAGCTGCTCTTTGAAATGTTTTCAGCTGTTTCACTTTGTTATTTCATTCAAGTGATTTATGTTAAAAAGCAAATTTCAGTCTCTTCTGACGTCCACTTTGGCCGACTCTTTCTTTCTTATCTTTTAATGACCTTTTGTTTTCTTCATCTGTGATGTAGTCAAGAAATAAAATAAGGCATTATATGGGTAATTTGTTTCACAAGATTTTTTTTAATGTGTTGAAGATCATTGATGTTACTATGAGGATTAAGGTGCTCCTGACTCAAGCCATGGTATTTTCAATCACCATGGTATTTTCAATCACCTTAAATGCAAATACTGGACATTGAATAATGAAGAATGAAGAAGAATTCAGGCATTTTAATTATGGTGCCATCAAAGTATACTGAGAGTACCATAATCTACCACCGGAATAAGCAGATGAAGTAGAGCTAGCATGTGCCTTGGAAGAGAGGATAGCGAGACTCTTTCTCTCATTCTTTGGATCAGGAGAGACCATTGCCTGTAAAAGAACATGCTTCTTAATGTAGAGGGGCAGCAAACAAGAGGGAGATCCTTGACCAAATGGATTGTTACAGTGGCTGCAAGGATGTACTTGACCATAACAATTGTGGGGGCCGGACCAGGCATTGCTTTGCTCTGTTGTACATAGGGTTGGTATGGGTTGAAACTAACTAGATGGCTCCATTTTATTTCAATTTTCAATTCTATAATTTCTTTTTAAAACTTCCATTTCATTCATTTGGAAGAAAGCAAACCTTTATTGTTGTGTCTAATTTATGGTGGCAACCTTATATTCTTTGTCAGATGGTTTCAATATTTGATTCCTCTCAGAATTTGTGCCTGCTGAAATGTCAGTATTTTCTCAGTTGAGCTGTGATTTTTAAAGGTTTTTGCTATAATGAGTAATCTTTGATTGTAGTGTGGACATTTTAGATATTATGTTTAGAGGCTCAGGTTTATTTAGATCTTCTATGTTAACTTGATACTTTCTGATGCTGGTTTGGCAGAGGTCTGGCAGGCCTTCCCCGTCTCTGCTGGGATTGTCATTTGGCAGAATGGGCGTGCTGGCTTAGGGAAGGACAGCTGTTAGCGCACTGGATACTGATGATGGTAGATCATGTTTGTGAGGCAAGGGATGAATTAACCCTCTGGGTGGCAAGTGACTGGCAATTGCGCCCATTACTGTCACCCAGTGTGAATCAAGGGGTGGACAGGATTGCTTAGTCACTTGCTGACAACCCTATTGTTGACAGATCAGCTGCTGCTGCCAGAGTGTGGCTTGTCTCTGCTGGGCTACTGTCTCCCTTTGTTATTTTAGTTCATTAGTCAAAGCAACAGGACATTTCTCCCTCTTTCATCTTTTTCTTGTTTATGCCTGTCGAGAGTTCTGCATTGCAGGGCTTTCCAATGTCCAGCCTGGGCTACAGGAAAAATTAAACACCAGCAGCAACTTATAATGAAGTCTAAGAAGTCATTATAACCTTATTCTTTAAGCCCTAAGATGCCTAGCCAAATAATCTTCTTTCCACCTTCAGAGTTCTCCTATGATTTTGAGTGTTTTGCAGGGTATTTAGTTTTGCTTAGAGGGAGGGAGTAGAAGAAAGCTACTTTTTCTATTTTATCTCAGAAATAGACTCTTCTTTTAAAAGTTTTATTGGTAATTTCTTTATCCACATGCCATACAATTCAATAATCCAATCATACCAAGAAGAGTTGTAGAATTACCACTTCATTCAATTTTAAACATATTCTTCCTCCTTGTACTCATTAGTATTCATGCAATTATTTTTTTAACCTTGGCAAAAATATGCATTACAAAACATTCTCCAATTTGACAATTTCTATGTGTATAATCAAGTGCCATTGGTTATACTCTTCATGCTATATATTCATTATTAATATCTGAGTTAGTTTAGGTAGACTAGGGAAAACAAATCCACAGAAACTCATATATGTATAAGAGAGTTTTATATAAGAGGTAAATGTACATTAAGGAAGCATCCCAACCCAGTGCTGTCCAAGCCCTTAAGTCTGACATTTGCCCATATGTCCAACACTGATCTACAAAGTCCTCCTCAATCTCACAAAACACATGCAATGACGCTGACTGTAGGAGGAAAGCCAAATCAGTCAGCCTGGAAGCATCTCAGTGCTGGCAGGGGTCTCCACGTGGTTGCTCCAGCACCCAGGGCTGCATCAGGGTAGGTCCATGTGGCTTCTCCTCAGGGGTGTCTCGCAGGAAGTGAGCCTTGCCAGCTGAGGCACGGAACTAGCTATGGCTGCACACTGGTCCCACTATCAGAGAGCAAGCGACAACACAGGCGAGGCTCGCTGACCCATTTATCTCTCTCCCCTTCAATTAACCCCAGGTGTTCATTGGCCAGTTTGGCATAACTATCACAATATCCTTTCCTAACATTAACATTAACTCTTCCCCTAACTATTAACATAAACTATTCCCCTAACATTAACATAAACTCAATGACTTCTAAGCAACAATTCTTCCTCCTTTACCCATGTTAACCATTAGTCAAGTTTGGTTTCATTTCCCCCCCTCAGTTTTCTTAATATAGTATTCACATATCATACACTCCTATATTTAAATTGATTTTAAAAAGAGTTGTATACACGTGATCACAATCCGTTCTAATGCTCCTTGCCCACTCCCGAATTTATTGTTTGTTCTCTCTCCCTCCAGTTGTCCCCCAAAATCCCCAATAAATCATTGCATCATGTATTAAGAAATAGATCATTCTTTCAGAATTATTACATCTGTCTACTTGGTAGCACTTTATCCAGGTTGCTTAGTATCTGTCAGGGAAATAAACATCCTGTCAAAAAATACAGAATGCTATCTTCACCAGAATTCTTTGTATTATTTTGATTTCTGTTATTTAGCTTTAATAATTAACCAGTATGTAAATAGAAGTTATTTGATTAGAAGATTTGATGTCTGAGTCTCACCTTATCTGTTTCCATCCATGACCCTTCTATTGCAGAGATAAAAGTTGAGAACCATGTCCTGTACTCATAAATGACACACATAATATTTTGTAGATTAAGTAATTTCACAAGTACATATATGCACCCATATAATTTTAAGGTTAATCGTATCTGAAAAGTCTCTTTGTCATGTAAAGTAATATAGGCATATCTTCCTGGGATTAGGATATGGGCATCTGGGGAGTCATTATTCAATGCACTGTGCCAAGCATACATAAAACGATGGCTTTAATTATGAATTCTTAAGGAAAAAAATATCTCCATTCCCTCCACACAGCACTTAAGCCTAGCCCAGAATAAGCTGCCGCATTGTTTGCTTTTTCTGGTGGAAACGATTTTATCTTATTCATCTGTTCATTGAAGACATATGTTCAATATAAAGTTCACCACTCCAACTTCGTTTGTTGGATACTCAGGTATTGACTATAGTTTTGCAAGGTAATTAAACACCACCTACTTTTGTTTTTAAAGTGGCACTATTCCCAGGTACCTGTCTGCTCAAGAATGTACCTGTATTGGTTTCTACCTTCTCTTTCTTTTTATTGTATGGAGGTATTTTTGTTGTGTGTGTTTTTTTTTAAAGAGCCCTGCTAGAATTGTAAAGGATCACTTTAAAGTAGTTTTGTTATGTTTCATCCAGAATTTCATGGTATTTTATTGCAGAATATCATTTAGGATACACCTATTTTCTTAAGAGTATATTAGACATACACTGAACCTTATAAGGTCAATGGAGACGATAAGAGAATAATCCCCCAAAACAACTCACTACCATCCAGTCAATATGGCCTCACTGTGAGCCGATCTGGATTTTTGAGGCGTAAATCTTTCCTGGAACAGATCACTTCCTCTTTCTGATGGGAAGTGCATCTGAATTGCCAACCTCGTCCTTAGCAGCCCAACACCAGGTCTATGGGGCTCACAGCCCAACACCAGGTCTCTAGGTCTCCAGGGGCTCCTGGCTCCTAGAGAATACCATAGTCTAGACTGAGAAATAGAGCCCTTGCTGTTCTTAAAGACCCTTCTATAGAAGTGCAGATTTCAAAGGAATGTTTTGGTTTTATGTATTTGATGTAGAAAATTGACAAAAATTTGCTTAATAGTGTATGTTTTTTAAGATAAGAATATCAGCATTTTAAACTTAAAATACTGAATTATACAACTTTAAAATATTTCCTAATATTTGACCTATCTATCCAATATGTGCATTTTGTGATGTAATACTGTGCCACCCAAGACCATGGCTAACATCATGGCTAAAAAGAAAGATGATACCTTACACGAAACAGTATGTTTCCATCTTTATAATCATATTTATCAATAATTTCTTTTCTGTCACTCTAATAAAAACTTCCAGCTCAATTACATTCTAGTTACTTTAACCAATTTTAAGTGTTTCTCCAAATGTCATTTCATACCTCAAACTAGTTCACCTGTCATATAACATGCTGCAGAAATATATATAATTGGTATATATGTATATATTTTTATTAAATATTATCTGAATGAATTTTTAAATTCTGACTTGTTTCTAGTGACATTGCTCAATTTCCTTACTGTCATGGTTTATTTGTATTTCGTCCATACATAGTTATGTTATATGTGGCCAATGAAGCTTTCATTTCCTCTTTACCAATCCTTAATGTTTTTATCATTTTATTTGGGGCTCATACAATCCTTATCACAATCCATACATCCATCCATTGTGTCAATCACATTTGTACATTTGTTGCCCTCATCATTCTCAAAAATTTGCTTTCTACGTGAGCCCTTAATATCAGCTCATTTTCCCCCTCCCTCCCTGCTCCCTGCTCTTTCATGAACCCTTGATAAGTTATAAATTACTATTATTTTGTCATGTCTTACACTGTCCACCGTCTCCCTTCACCCACTTTTCTGTTATCCATCCCCCAGGGAGGAGGTTATATGTAGATCCTTGTAATTGGTTGCCCATTTCCACTCCACCCTCCCTCCACCCTCCCGGTATCGCCACTCTCAGCACTGGTCCTGAAGGGATCATCTGCCCTGGATTCCCTGTGTTTCCAGTTCCTATCTGTACCAGTGTACATCCTCTGGTCTATCCAGATTTGTAAGGTAGAATTTGGATCATGATAGTGGGGGGAAGAAGCATTTAAGAATTAAAGGAAAAGTTGTATGTTTCATCATTGCTACCCTGCACCCCGAGTGGCTCATCTCCTCCCCACAACCCTTCAGTTAGGGGGTGTCCAGTTGCCTATGGATGGGTTTTGGGTCTCCACTCTGCATTCACCCTCATTTACAATGATATGATTTTTTGTTCTTTGATGCCTTATACCTGATCCCTTAGACACCTCATGGTCACACAGGCTGATGTACTTCTTCCATGTGGGCTTTGTTGCTTCTGTGCTAGATGGCCGCTTGTTCACCTTCAAGCCTTTAAGACCCCAGACGCTATATCTTTTGATAGCCAGGCACCATCAGCTTTCTTCACCACATTTGCTTATGCACAAATTTGTCTTCAGTGATTGTGTCGGGTAGGTGTGCATCATGGAATCCCAATTTAATAGGAAAAAAGTGTTCTTGCATTGAGTAATTACTTGAGTGGAGGTCCAATGTCCATCTGCTGTCTTAATACTAAACCTATAAGTATATGCACGTAGATATATTTCCCCATCATCTTATATATATTTACATATGTACATGCCTGTATTTGGGCCTCTATAAATACCCTTTGTCTCCTAGTTCTTTCCTCTATTTCCTTTTGCTTTCCTCCTGTCCCACTATCATGCTCAGCCTTCATTTGGGTTTCAGTAATTTCTCTTGGTTACATTGCCATTGCTGAATCCCTACCAGGCCTCTCACACCCTCCTTACCACTAATTTTGGAGAACTTGGGTCGGTCCATACCACCACTAATTTTGGAGAACTTGGGTCGGTCCATACCACCTACTTATCCCCACCTCCCCCTCGCCCATGTCCCCCTGGAACCATCGGTCCAATTGTTTTCTCCTCCAGACTGTTCATCCAGCCTATCTTATCTAGATAGATCTGTAGAGATACTAATAGACACCAAGAAACATGGCACAGCAAGACAAAGCAACAAAAGAGAACCCAACAATGACAACAAAAAAGAAAACCAATGACCCACAAAAGAATAAATTAATTTAAAAAGAAAAAATTAAAAAAGAAAGAAAACCTGTAAATAGATAAAGGTCTGAATTTTGACCTCTAGGCATGGCCTCCAGTCAAGTCTGATGGGGTGCCACGCTCTTTATCGAGTTTATCCTTTGTACTTCCACCAATCCTTAATTTTAAAATGAATTTTTATTGTGGTTGTGCACTGGGTAGGACCTTCAGAGCAATGTACTCTATAGGAGTGACAGATGACTTTTATTGTTCACAATTGTGAAAGGCATATTCTTATAGATCACCATTAATTATGATTTCTGCTGTAGGATTCCTGCCCCCCCCCCACACACACACTTTTTCTGGATATGTGTTGGTGTGTTTAACAAGTATCTTTCTACTCCTAGTTTGTTAAGGGTTTAAAATTTTTTTTTATTCTGAGTACTAGAGTTTTGTGGAATGCTTTTTCTATAATTATTTTCTTAAACTGATTGTTTTTCTTTATCCTGATGATAGGATACTTTATGTTGATTGATTTTTAAATGTTAAACCGCCACTGCATTCCTGGAATATACCATTTAGGATCATGATGCTTTAAAAAACCAAAAATACTGGATTAAAGTGTTATGCCGGGTTGACTGGAGAAACAAATCTAGAGACTATCTATCTATCTATCTATCTATCTATCTATCTATCTATCTATCTATCTATCTATCTATCTATCTGAAAGAGTTTTGTATCAAAGAGTAATGTATACCAAGAAAACATTCCAGTCCAGATCATCTTTTAGTCCAATTTCAAACAATAAGTCCAATACCAATCCATATGTCTTTCTTCAGACTCACACAGCCACATGCAATGATGCAGAATGCAGGAAGATCACAGGCCAGTGGGTGAAAAGTCTGTGAACCCAGTGGTGGTGGATGTATCTTGAGGTGCTAGTTGGTCTCAGCCATGTGGCTCCCAACAGGAAAGAGAAGCAGGGAGAGGAAGTTCCCGAATCCTCCTGAGGCCTTGCCCACAAGGAGGCATCATCAGTCTGTGACCTGATGGACAGACTAGACTCCACCCTTTCACTCTGAATACCCTCAAGTTGACACAAGATTGTATAACCACCACAGTGCCTAATATATGATTTAGGATTTTTGCATTTATTTTTATGAAAGAGAATGGTCTATAATCTTCCTTTTAAATTACATTCATGTCATTTTATTATGACAGTTATGCTGACCTCATAAGTGAATTGGAAAGCATTCTCTTTTTATCTGTTTTCTGAGTTTGTGTAAGGTTGGATTTATTTTTTCGTGAGCTATTTGGAAGAATTTATTATGGGAAATTTTTTATTACAAAGATTTTTAAGTAAATATATAAGGTTTTTAGTGTCAGATCTGATAAATTTTATTTTCTTAGGACTTTTCTTTATATCTAAACTTATAAATGTTTTGACTTATGTTTTTTCCATTGTATCATTTGATGTAATTTAATATTAACATTTGTAATTTGTGCCTTGTCTTTTGTCTTGATTAATCTTGTTAGGATTTTATAAGTGTTATCGGCATTTTCCAAGAATCTAATGTCAGTTAGTTAACTGTATTAATATGTACTATGTATGTTTAGATACAACTCATAGTATGACTTATCCCTCATAAAGTGTATTATATTAACCTTTTGAAGTACATACAATGGTTTTCAGTAATGAATCAGTGCTACTTCATGATTCCTACCAAACCATTAGTATTATTTATTGTTCTGGGCTAAGGATGTTTTAGGGTGTCTGGAAGTATTTCTTTGATGCATACAAAGAAGCCTCCAAACATGTCTCTTGCTGTCAATTTGGTTTGACTCGGAGACCCTGTAGAACTAGGCTTCTAAGACCATCAATAATGATGGAATCGGATTTCTAAGTCTTCCGGGCAGCACCGAGCCCTGTGCCACCACGGCTTTTGATGCACACACGCTAGACTGTATGCGAAGACAGACGCTTGACTGATAATTACGTCAGACCTGTTTCAACTTATATGCACATTTGACGTCAAGACAAATTTGGCAACAGAACTCGTCATAATCCAGAGATTGCCTGTTTCGTATCTTTGCAGTTCTCTTGACTGACGGAGACTTGTTCGCGGCCCCACGCGTGCATAATTCTGCAAATTGGTCCACGTGTACTGAAAGGCATGAACGACATGCATTCTTCGGATGCTGAGTTCTCCATTTTCTGGCTAAGTTTGTGGATTATGCTTTTAAATCTTATGCAGTCTTGATATTTTCCCTGCTTATTTTGGAATTACTGAAAGATATATGTAACATTGTGAACTGTGAGTTTGTCCATTTGACTTTTTATTTCCGTCAAATCTTGCTTTATGTATTTTCAGGCTATGTTACCAATTTCACGCAAATTTAGATTTTGTCTTCATATGTTCTTGAATCTTCTATTATGGAAAATATTTTTTAGTGAAAGTTTTTAGTTAGTAAACCCTTCTTGTTTTCCAGCATACTTTGTCTGCTATTAGTAATGCAATCCCATGTAAATTCTTTGAGTTCATATTTGCTGTTATCTTTTCCTATTCTTTTATGCTTATCTCTTCCTCTATCTTTGCATTCAAGATGAGTAGTGCAATTTTTAAAACTCAGTTCATAATGCTTATCTTAAAGTGTTCAATGTCTTTCCACTTCATGCAGCTGCTGGTACAATGAAGGAAAAGTTACCATCTCATCACTAGTCTTCCATATTTGCTTAAATAACCTTTTCTTCCCTTTCTTTCGTATTTGACATTAATCAAGGATTTTTTTGCATTTGTTTGGTTTGTTTGTCCCACGTATCTTCATTAGTTAGGTCTTGTTACAATTCTTTTGTTGATTACTTAAGCATCTAGAAATGTCACCATGCGATACGGAAAGAAAACGTTTCTGTGCTCTCTCGACCACTTGTCTACTCCCACCACTTTTATTTTTCATTCACTCGCACTGTCTCCACTGCCCGTGTTCATGTTGTGCTCACCCATGTTCTTCAGACTGGCAAATAAGAGCAACCATCAGACCGCATATCAATTGATTACCAACAAGAGTAACCCCAAAATTTTTGTATTTTTCTCAATCTTGGTCCTCCTTCAGTCTTCTCTACTTCAGTAACTAAGTTCTGTCTCCTTATTGCTCAGGCCAAATATCCTGACATTATTCTTGAGGTCCCTCACAGGCAACAATAGAAATTCTTTAGCAAAATTCAGTTACTTTTCACCACTTGAAATGCTGCCACTCTAGTCCAAATCACAGCTGGCTTTTGCTTGGCTTATTATTATTTTTCAACTTTGTGTTGTGAATTGGATGAAGGTTTACAGAGCTGATCAATTTTCTCTTCAACAATTCACAAAGATTTTCATCTCACTGATTGTAATCTCCACACGTGACATCACTTATCCACTTCCTCTGTTTCCTATTTCGAGTCTTTCCTAACCCATCTGAAGCTTGTCTTTGGGTCAATGCTGCCCTTTTATAGCTCAGATGGTTGATGGCTCTCACTGGGCGGTTCTCAACCTGTGGGTGGCGACCCCTTTGAGGATCCAACGACCCTTTCACAGGAGTCACCTGATTAATCACAGTAGCACAATTACAGTGATGAAGTAGCAACGAAAATCATTTTATGGTGGTGTGCGGGGGGGAGGTCACCACGACATGAGGACCTGTATGAAAGAGTCCCGTAGTTAGCTAAGTTGAGAACCACTGCTCTAAGATAAGGATACCCCTCTACTGCTACTGTTCCTGTATAGACCTATTGTTTGGCTGAATAGTGAGCCCTGGGCAGGAGTTGTTTCCAGACCTGAAGCGTAATTAAGGTGAAAGTGTTGGAGGTTCCATTAGTCTCTATCTGACCAGTAAGCCTGGTCTTTCTGTGACCCCAGGTTTTGTTACACATCTCCACTCTACTCAGGTGCTTCTAATGCGATCCCTTTTAGAGCCGTTGCCAGTGCTAGCTGGGTGCTCTCTACTTGTTCTGGTTTCAGGGTCATGGAGAATGATGTTTGCATGGCCTGTTAGTCCATCAGACTAATTGCGTCCACGTGCTTTTGATTTTCTGCATGCTTTCCTCTGGACAGGGAGAAACATATGTTGAACATTAGATAGCCTGTATTATTTTGGATAGTTTCCACACTGTCACTTTTTGGGTTTTGTAAATTTACATCAATTACAAGAAGAATTTGTCATAAAGCTTTTGCTTTGTCCACTCCCTCAAGTACACACCTTACTTACCACTGGTGTTTATTCACATATAAGGCCTTCCCTGTCAGTTTAAATCCTGGGTCTAGCTCCATTTATAATATACTTATTTATTTTAATTCTAAAATTTTGTCTATTAGAATGAAATCTCCACACGGGAAAATTTTTGTTTTTGTTTTGTTCACGGTGCCCAGAGAAGTACTTTGCACAAAGTTCTTATAAGCATATGGTGAGTGAGTTAGTAAATAAATACCAGGAAGGACAACTTTGGGACAAGTTTCAAGACCCATGATCTAATATAAGAGAGGTTATGCTGAGAAGAGATTGGTTTAAATGGGGCCACATGTCCCAGCCCCTTTATTGTGGCAGAGAGTACCCAAGGAGGGCTGCAGATCCTGGCCTAGAAGAACTAGACCCAGGATTCGCAGCAGCACAGAGTGTGACTTACCAAGGGGCTGTTCTGGATGAAGTCACACAGTATAAGCTTGCAGTAGCTGGGTTTGAACACTGCATCATAGGAAATGTCCAATAAAAGCGGTTAACAGGTCTGGTTACAAGTAGTTCTCAGGGGGATGATCGCTTGGGCAGGGATTCTTAGAATGCCCCAAATACTACTTACCTGATTTGTGATTTCCATTCTTCTTCTATGGCCATTTTCCTTCTCGCCATTAACACCGAGACGGAATTAAGGAGAATGTGAGGTGATCATAACCATAATGGAGATGAGGCAGTTGGTGATTGCAGGTGAGAGCCCCAGGTTATCTAACCGTGTATTCCGTTAGTCTCTGTGAGGCAGATGAACACGAGAACTAAAATATCTCACCAGATAGACTGTGAGTCTATTGTTTCTCCTGATTTGTGGATATTGTTCCAGGTCTTAGAAAGCTCTGTGGCTGTCATTGCTGCTTCCTTTGTACTCCACCTGTCATTACTAAAGAATGGTGGCGATTTTAATTGCAGTCAAGGTGATTTGAATTTAGATCTTCTAAAGTTTTCTTTCAACAATTTCTCACATTCTTGACAAGTGGTGTTTCAGAGTGGCAGGCTGTTTTATAGCCCTGACTTGAATTGCAAGGGGAGAAAATTTAGAAAACCGAACAAAAGAGAATGAAAAGGAGGGGGGATGCTTACCACCCTGATTTCCTTTCTTCTCACAGCTTTAAGGGAGGGTTTGGAATAGAGTATAGGTCAAGAAATGTTGATGGTGGGCCTCTCTCTTTGAATGAGTCTCAGAAGCATTTTTACATCTCTGGTCAAGGGAAAAGGAGGCCTGGTGGTGTAGTGGTTATGAGATGGGGGCTAATTGCATTGTCAGCAGTTCAAAACCATCAGTCTCTGTGGGAGGAGGGTGGAGCTTTCTACTCCCATAAAGAGTTGGTCTCAAAAATTCAGTTCTCAGTTCTACTCTGTCCTGTCTGGACACTGAGTCAGCAGCAACTCAATGCAGGTGAGTTTTGGTTTTGGTGAAGAGAAGAGAGGAGGAAACGACGGATAAAGAAGAAGAGGCCTGTGAGGTAAATGAATGTGATGAAGAAAGCTAGGAAGACCAAACTAAACTCCCTGTCTCATAATTCAGTGACTAAGTTCATTGTGACTCACAACGATCCTATAGGACAATATAGAACTGCCCATGTGGATTTCTGGGAATGTAACTGTGGGAATAGAATCGCTCATCTTTCTCCTATGAACCGCTGGTGGTTTTAAACTACCGACTTGGTAGTTAGCAGCTAACGCTAACGCCCCAAGTTACCCCTTCCTCCGTCGGTGCTCGCAGGTGATTCATGGGGCTGGGAGAGTGGTCTAGCAATTTGCTGCTTAGCGTGGCCTCTTCCAGAATAATAAACGATGTCTCTAAAAATAAATTCGTGAAGAACAGGAAGGAAAACATACTCTCAAAATAAGTCTTTTTCGGTGTTTAAAATGGTTACACAGGCTTTCTTATGGTGGAAATGTACTTGCAAGACACCAGGAACGTGAGTGAAAGCAAAAACTTGACTGTGAATTAGTCGGTGGATGGCTGCCACATGACCGCTTCACCTTTTCCCCCACTTTACTCCCGCTTTCCTTACTGCCGCTCTACCAATGTTCTGTTCCTAGCAGCACAGGGGCACCTAAAAATAATACTGATGAGCAAGCAGAGAGGCTTGCCAAACAGACTTTTATTTTCAATAATTCCAGCCTGATAGAAGCGTTGTATGAATAGCACAGCATGATGATCTGCCCAGTAACCGCGTTAGTCTGGGTGCTTCAGCGAAACAAAGCCATAGCAACCATGCATAAGACAGAGTTTCATATACAGGTTAAGTGCACATCAAGAGAACATCCCAGCCCAGTGCTGCCCAAGTCCACAAGTCCAACGTTAACCCACTAACCCAGATGTCCAATACCAATCCACAAAGTCCTCCTCCATCTCACAGAACACACACTATGACGCCGACTGCAGGAGGAAAGCGGAGTCAGTGAATGTGTAAGCGTCTCAGCACTGGCAGGGGTCTCTACACGGGTGCTCCAGCACCCAGGGCTGCATCGGGGTAGATCCATGTGGCTTCTTCTTGGGGATGTCTTGCAGGAAGTGAGCCTTGCCAGCTGAAGCAGGGAATTGGCTAAGGCAGCTACATATTGGTCTGACCATTAGAAAGCAAGAGACTCGAGAACTCTAAAGGCAAGGTTCACCGAGCCATTTATCCCTCTGTCCTTCAATTAACCCCACATGTGTTTATAGGCCAGGCTGGCACAATAAACTAACTCAGTAACCTTCTCCCAGAGACCAAATTCAAAATATGCCAATTATTCCAGTAATGTGCTTGCAGCAACAACGGTCACTTCAGGATCGCATTACTCTCAGGTGTCATGTCTTCTCAGCCTCCGTCAGTCTGAAGTAGCTCCTCTGTCTCTCTGACGTTCATGGCCCTGACGTTTGTGAAGGCCAGTGATATTATAGAAACCCCCTCCAGTTTTGTTTGATGTGTATTCTGTTAGGTCAAGGTAATGCAGTTTTACCTGGAATACCAGAATTAGGATGCATTCTTACTGCATCTCATTAGGTGAGTTTTAATGGTTTGGCTTGCACTGACTGTTAACCAGAGTTGGCGGTTCAAAACCACCTAATAGTACCACAGAGGAACAGGCCGGACAACCTGTGTCTGAGAGGCCCTAGAGCCCATCGCATCCATGGGGCCCCCACAAGTGGAATCAATTTGATGACAATGAACAAGTTTTCATTTTTATCATTTGATTCAAATGGTGTTTTTAAATTAGGGTTCTCCACTATGAAGTTTTCTTCTTTTTTGCAATTGGTAACAATTTTGTCTGAAGATACTTTAAGACAGAGTAAAGTCGTGTCTCACTTTAAAGCACTAGATTTCGCATCATTGTTGTTTCTTGCTGAGTTCCCGGTACCTTGATTAGCTGGCATTCTAAGCTAAGAAAGCACTTCCTTTTCTATTTGTATATATCAGTGTGGACAAACAGATTTCTCTTTTATTCATGAATTTATTATCCATTACTCGCTTCATTGTGCTGCATCAATTGTCTTACCTTCCAGGTGGCTCCTGTGTTCTTTGGCCATGTTCACATCGTTCTTTGAGCTCACTGACTCCGTGGCATACCAAGATGTTAAAATCTCACTTCATTCCTGCTTTGACCCACCGTTGGAACCTCCAGTGATCTTGATTTCTTTAGTACGGAGAGATATTTAGAAACCAGGATTTGGCCATTAACTCTTCTCATTGCTTCGGCAATGTTGCTGCTTCCAGGTTATTTTAGTGGATGCACGCACCATCTCTCGGTGTGTGTCTTAGTTACATGTGGCAGAGTAGGCTTCATGTCGAGCTGCTAAGCACAAGGTCAGCAGTTCCACTCCACCAGCAGCTCCAGGGAGACGAAGCTGTATGCTCCAGCAAAGATTGTCAGGCTCAGAAACCCCAAGGGGCAGTTCTACTCTGTCATCTAGGGTTGCTATGAATCAGAATTAACTCGATGCTAGTGATCTGGAGTTTGTATCTATATTTGTTAAAAACTATGAAATTACATCTTTACCTCCACTTACAGCTTGACTCCACAAAGTTAATTTGAAGTCCTCCCTTTGCATATTTGTGTCTTCCTAAGAGACTTGGTTCCTTGTCCTCATACGTCATCATTCATCTGATGCTGTTGGTCCTCTGATCTGCTCAGGCATCCCTCCTTAGAGTCCTGAACTTTGCCAGATTGCCTTCTTGTCAGCTCCGATGCACTCTTTAGGCAAGCCCAGACAAGCACTGGACTGCTTTTCCTGCGGGACAGAGAGGAAGGCATTACGACTACAGGTAGACTCTGTATCTTTAAGCATTTGTAGACAACTCAGAACAGATGCATATGGTTTTTAAAATTTACCCTTACTTTATCGCAAGAAGAAGAGGACTGGTGGCCTAATATGTTGTGTATTGGGCTGTTACCCTCAAGTCAGCCGTTTTAACCTGCCAGTCATTCTCTAGGAGCAGGTGAGGCACTGGGTTCCTGTGTAGATTTACACCCTTGGAAACCCATAGGAGCAGTTCTACTCCCTCTGGATAGTCACCATGAGTAGGAATAGACTTGATGGCTAAGGGTTTACTATAGGAGCCCTGGTAGTGCAGTGACTAAAGTGCTCGGCTCCTAAGTAGAAATACAGTGATGTTAACGCACATACGGCAGCCTGCTTTTTTATTTTTTTAAAGGATTTTCAACCTAGGCAACCCTCTGGTTTCAGTTCTACAGGGTCCTAGAAGTCAGAGAAGACTCCAGGCAAGTGAGTTTAAAGGATAGGTTCCCAAACTTCTTTGGCCTACTGCCCTGTGTTCAGGAAAAAAACAAACCAAAAACAGCACCCCCAAAACCAAAGCAAACAACTCCTGCCACAATAGCAAACAATCCAGGATAAAGCGCAGGTGTCTGACTTTTCCAATCACTTGCAGCAGTCCAGCATCCCCAGGGGATGTACTACCTACTTCGGGAAACACAGATTTAATGCAACAAAAGGCTTGCTATCTTTCCAATGCCTTCAAGTGGCACATGCAGCAAATGCAAGCGACTGTGATGAAGAATTTGTTAGAGGTCTGTGTAGTTGGCTTTGTGTCAGGTTGTTAACCGCGTCAGCAGTTAAAGGTACCAATCTGTGGAAGAAAGATGAGGTTTTCTACTTCCTTAAAGATTTATAGGTTCAGAATCTCAAGGGTTGGTATGAGTAGCAGTTGACTCGATGGAAGTGAGTCTGGCGATTTGTTTTATTGGAGAGGTTGGCTCAACGGTTTCAAAGCAATAGCAAAATTATGTAACATTAAAATGTAAGTAGAAGTAGTCCATGAATCCTAGGTTAGTAAGCCAGTGAGCATATTTTTAAATTAAGCTTTCTGTATTAGCAAGTTATTTTGACATCATACAACTACAATAGTAAATTAGCAGCAGTGTTATTTAAAAAGGGAGGCAGACTAAATGTTGTGAAAATATCAACATTTTCAAAATACTTTACAAAGTCAGTGCACTTGTGATCCAAATTCCATCACAATTTTCAAAGAAATGGAAAAACTAATTACCAAATTTATATGAGAGAGAAAGGAACCTAGGACAAACACACACACCCACAGACACTATTCAAATTTTTCACAAAGCTAAGTGGGTCTTTCACTCCCAGCCTTTCAAACCTACTTTATTGCCATGCTAACACGCAGCCTGGGACTGGCACAATGGCAGGAAGACCAATGGATGATAATAGACACCTCAGAAGAAGAACCACGTATATACAGACACCTCCATTTTTAAATAAAAACTACAACCTATTAAATGAGTGAGAGACAGCTTTTCAACGAATCATGCTGGAAAACTGGATCTTCACCTGCAGGAGAATGAAACAAGAGCCAAACTTCATCCCATGACCCCAAACATTACCAAAGATGACCCAGAGGTGGCCAAGAACCATATGAAGAATTGTTAAGCTCATTAGCAATGAGAGAAATACAAATGAAAGCAATAAGTTTCCATCGCACACCATCACTTTTCAAAAAATTCAATAAACTAGAAATTAAGAAGTGCTGCAGAGGATGCAGAGCAAGAGGAACGCTGTAACCCTGCTGGTGGGAGGGGGGCGCCGTGCCGGAAGCCAGCGCGACGCGTGCGGCCATCAGCACACGCAAAGCCAAGTCCCTTATGACCTGACCTAGCAATCTCTCTCCTCTCTCCAACTTCTACGAAGAAATTAAGAGGAAAACACAAACAGACATAAGTACACCCATGCTTCTTGCCGCGATTTCTGCAATAGCAAAAACAAAGAACCAAACCCCCAACCCCAGAGCCATGGCTAAACAAGTTCTGGTACATTCATATGATGGAATCTTATACATCAACAAGGAGCAGTAACACTCTTACGCACAGAAAGACATGGACAAATCTAGAGATCTTAGGCTGTCGATATTACAAATTGACATATTTAATCTCCATTGTTATATGCAAAACTAAAGGAGCAATGTGGCTTGGGCACCAAAAAACGACTTGATGCCCGCGAGGAGGCCAGCAACAGGCGTGGGGAAAGGGGGAGGGGATACATAGGAGAGGGCAGGTTAAAAAAAAAAAAAGGTTTCCATTAGAGAAAATAAACGCACAAAACCCCTCCAGACTCCCCAGTCTTTAGATGTAATAAACATTGGTCTGAGTGGCTAAACAATGAACATTGAAGCGAACTTGAAGTCTTCAGTGACATACAAGTTCATTTCAAGCATATGGCGGGGTGGGGGAAAGGTAGTCAAATTACTTGAGTGTTTTATTGACCCAAATTTAACGTAATTAAAAATATTGTTTATGTATTACATGTGGCATTTAAACATACATATTGGTATAATGAAACAGGCACACAAAGCTGACTTACCAATTATTGTAGTAAGTCTGAGGTACTGTTTAGGAGTAAATTGCACCGCAGGTGCCTGTTACCTTATAGTCTTTATTTCAGAGTTTAAGTCCCGTGTGAAGTGTAGCTCATTTTGTAATGCCTAACGTGTTCCAACATCTAGTCACATCCTCCATGTGGGAAAACACATTCACTTTGGTTTCAAAATTTGAAACTTCGAGGATCTGATACTAATTTAGATCCTACTGACTTACTGGCTCATTCAGGGACAATGCTGTCATTTCTGTTAGCTTGTCTCCTCCCAAAATAGGTGGAACTGCTTTCAATAAATATTCTGGTGCCAAATCTCTGACGGGGTTGGAGAAGATGCACCTTAGTGATGAGATCGCCCCCCAAAGGCGGTTCCTTGGGACGGGCGGTAGACGTCCGAGGTGAAGAGCGCCTGCAGCAGGCACGCATCCCGAGAGGATGTGGCAAAGCAAAGGCAGTGAAGGAGCCAGAAGGCCAAGGGAACTGATGATAAGCACTACTGACTTCACTCATGTAACGTATATGTACTAAGGGCTTGGGATGCCCTGGAGTGCTTGCTTTGTGCATACATAAATAAACATGCCTCTTTATTCCATTTTCCTACGAACCCCTGAAGCCCCTTTGACATATTCCTCACCCCTGAACAGCCTGCAGTCTAGTAAGTGAGGTTTCTGTTAACATTTATGATACAAGGTGTCTCAAACATCTCACTGCAGCTGTTTACTTTGGCGAATTTGACAAGCATTTGCCAAACTACTTTCCATAAGGTTTACATCACTCTATAATGAGAGTTGGAAAAGTAATTTCTAAATATTACTTAAAATCCCCACTCCACACAGGATCTTGTGTATTGGGAAGGCAAAGTGGAAGAAGGGTTTTGTTAACAATTTTAGACTTCCTCAGGACATTTTTTCCCTGCACATTTTCTTCTTCTTCCGAGTTGCTTAACAGGTACCAGGGAAGTGGTAATGCTTTTCTGAGAAACAGTGGCTAGTGGCTACATTTTTCTAGATGTTGACGGTACAGGACTGAACTCCAAGGGGTATGGAAATGATCTTCTTGTCCAGAGGTTGGTAAACTGTGGAGACAGAACAGCCAATCCTGTTCCACACCATTAAAAATCAAAGAGCCAAAAAGATACTTTTACAAACAAATGAAATCACAATTATCTGAACCCTATCCAAAATCCTTTACAATTTTCTGTTACTTCAGAGCCACACATGCCTACTCATAAAACGACATATGGTTTGAGAGGCGCAGTTTGCTGACTCGTTCTAGTCAAATCACTATTGGGTTGTTGGCCTGTTTATTGCCTATTAACTATATCCCAAACCATCGAGTCAATTCCAAGTCATAGTGGCCCTGTGTAGAGTAGGATACAACTGGTCCTCTGGGTTCATGAGACGTCAACTCGCTACAGTAGACAGCCTCAGCTTCCTGGATGGAGTGGTTGCTGGTGTCAAATGGCTAACCTAACGGGCAGCTGCCCAACTCAGTCATCATGCCGTCAATTGTTCAGCGACTGGTACATGAGAGGCATTCAGCTTAAAGCTCCCGGGACTTTGCAAAAGCAGGTGATCATTTCATAACAAACGCTTCCCTGAGAGATTACGTGGCTGAGAGAAACCCATTTTGAGGTTATGGAAGAAATTACAGATTGCTCTTAAGTGATCTTCAATAAATAAACGATGAAAGTCTGACATTTACACCTGTGCCTATGTATCTTCATTTTTCCCTCTAGAGAAAACACTGGAGAACATAGCAGTTTGGGGGAAAGTAATTAAGGAACTCAGAAGTAACACCAGAATATAAAGGTCCTCAGGCCGGATTACTGTTGGAGTTGGGGAGCAGACAGTAGGGAAGGTGTGCAGTGGGAGTCTGTCATTCTTCGTAGCAGAAGCTCCCCTCTCAGCTAGGAAGGTGCAGACAAAGCCTACTGAAGAGAGGGGAGATGCAGACCATAATTAATTCTCATGGTTAATGCAATTTCAACTAGCTAATAACAGACAAGGCAGTTCAAGAACATTAACACTTTGAGCCATAGGCAATCAAAACGGAGGGCTCATTCTGCTCAAGTCATAATACAGGTTATAGATTATAATGTTGCTGGGAAGCAACTATTTGCATACCCTAAAAGGTATAGCTTCTGCTTAGAATATTTCAAGAGAACTGCTATAGAATTCTGAACATTAAACAGAATTACCAGAGGTAAATCTCATGGAGCTAGAAAGAAATGATTCTACAATCATGGTTTTACAATTATATATTTGGATGATTATCACATCAGTTTAATTTGGCTATCTTGGCAAAAACTGAAAATGGAAGAGTGGCGCAGTATTTTATAATACTACAGGTCAGCAGAGTCTCTATTCAGACCCTATGGAAACATGTATTCCTTTCTCATCAAATGATACCTCTCTCTTATTCATAGATTTAGATACATAAAGTAATATATACGCAAATAAGACACAATGATCACAGAGAGGGTTTGTAAGCATTGATGCTAACTTGTGGGCACACATTGATTTTAAGTGTATCTTTTACTTTAAATAGCTTTGATTTTCTGTCTAGAAGACAAAAGGGAACATTAATAGGTGTCACTTACTGAGTTTTCCTAGTTGAATGTTAGCGCTTTTAAGAACAAGTCAAAATTCATCACTTTCCACTTTGGAAGATTAAAGGAACCAAGATGCTAAAGAATGTCAGGAATATATTTTGTGCAGCCAGACTTTAAGAGGAACTGAACAGAGACCATACATGCCATTTGACTTTAAAGTAGGAGTCTGTTGGTCTATAATGTAATCCAATTAGGATCTGTCCAACTTGAAATCTGTAACAGAGAAGATATGAAATATGTTTCCTGTATCTATTTACCATAAATAAAATAGAACTTCATCACTGCAGTTCAGCAGTCCCTATCTGCTCAATGGGTTTTCTAGATGGCTTACATAGCAGTTTCTGAAGCTTAGGGTATAATTTGCTGAGAGATTTATATCTGTTCCTAGCTGGTCGTAAGGGCGAGAAAGAAGATAGGCTTCTAATGTTAATGCTGAAGTTGAAGCATGAAGGAAAAACTGCTCAGCACTCTTCTTGGTCCAAGGTATAGGAGTCTAGCTCCGGGGTTTTTGATTTTAGGTTTGGATTTCAAAGCAACTTTCCGAGCACAGGATAAATCGAGAACAACGTAACTGACATCATTTGAAGGTATCTTTAAATTTGTTCCTGTATGAAATCTGTGGGAAACAATGAGGGCAAAATGGAACAATTAAAGTTCCTGAAATGGAAAACACAATGTATTAATTCTGGAAGCACAGTGTGAGACTTGATCAAGATCAAAGGTGAGTAGGGAGTTATATTCGAAGGGTTTGCAGTCTTACTGATAGTGTTTGACTGGACTGTGTCCTAGTTCTGTAATTAGACTTTAGCAAGCCTAGAAAAATACTTACATTTTCTTGTTTTGTTGGTGTGCTTCCAGCATTGATAACCAGTAGCTTAAGACATTCCGGTTATAGGTCAGGTCCGAGGCCTTATTGCAGATCCAGGGAAAATTACTTTTTGAATAATACATGGCCCAACCTTCAAATGTTAATAGGTTAGGAGGAGTTCAACTCTGAGCATTTACACATTCCAAGTAACCAGACTATACATGATTTTTACTTTCTCTTAAATGACTCCAAAAATACAATTTCAAAAAGTGTCCACATACACCCACAGCAGTAAGTTCAGACACATTCACTTTTTTTTACGTTTGTCTTTTTTTTCTTTTTTTTACATTTTATTAGGGGCTCATACAACTCTTATCACAATCCACACATATACATACATCAATTGTATAAAGCACATCGGTACATTCTTTGCCCTAATCATTTTCAAAGCATTTGCTCTCCACTTAAGCCCTCTGCATTAGGTCCTCTTTTTTTCCCCCTCCCTCCCCGCTCCCCCCTCCCTCAGGAGCCCTTGATAATCCACAGATTGTTATTTTGTCATATCTTGCCCTATCCGGAGTCTCCCTTCCCCCCTTCTCTGCTGTCCATCTCCCAGGGAGGAGGTCACATGTGGATTACATTCACTTTTTAAAGAGGATAAGCCATGGATTTTTATTTGACAATTTAAAAGATTATTATAATATGTAGAAAATGTTATGCCCTCAACCTTCCTCATGCCGCGACCCTTTCATACAGTTCCACATTGTGGTGACCCCCAACCACAAAATTATTTCCGTTACTACTTCATCACTGTTATTTTGCTACTGTTATGAATTGGGCGACCCCTGTGAAAGGGCCGTTTGACCCCCCAAAGGGGTCACAACCCACAGGTTGAGGACCGCCGTGTTAGGGAATATATATTTCCTGTATGTCTGAAAAAAGACATTCAATATATTGTGCGGAATTTTTCCTTCTTCTCTCATAGCAGCAGCATAATTGAAAAAAAAAACCTGAGTATGATAACTCAATGCAAATGCAATCTCATGTTAGAAGTAAGCTGCCTTAGCGACGAAATCAGATACCAGAGCTTTTCTACAACAGGATTAAGCAGCGCTGCGAATTACCTAGAATCAATTCTCATGGGACACTGTTGGAAACATCATGATACTGAATTGAGAAAACACTTTTCTTATGGAAAAATCACGTCCGAGCTGGCCAGTTATGTTATCCAAGATAAGTTTGGTGATTATCCTGTAAATTAACATCGATTTTTGTATAGACTCCAATATTGCCGATCTCTGAGAAATCATCCTGGTCTCCAGAAGGGCCAGTTGCAGAGGTATGGCACATACCTTCTGGTGCAGAGGCTGTCTGAGGACACGAATGGCCGAGTTTACCACACCACGATGAAGACTAGCTTAAACACAGCAGAAGACAAAAACTTCCCCCAAACCCCAGAGACTAAAAACTACGTATTTATTGTTACTGGCGAACCCACAAGGTGGCACTAAAGAGAAAAATGACTAAAGTGAATATACAAGGAAGACTTACATAATAAATCCTATACTGAGAATTAACCAATTTTATGAAAGGGTCAACTTTTATTTAATAATTCACAAATCGTCTCCTTCAGGTGCATTGCTTTTCCCCTCCCACAAACTGTTGAGAGGAAAAATGCTTCATTTTATGACACAGTTGGTTATTTTTCAAGAGTCAGCAGTTTGCATTTTCTGTGGATCCCTTTTGCAGGGACGACTTTGTACAGATATAAACTGGTCAACTGTTTGGCATATAAATGATGATCATTGCACTTTTACGTTTTGTATAGTCCCCAGCACTTAGTTTCTTAATATAAAAGGCAATCAGTGTAACAACATATTATATGAGCTGGGGGCCTTTCAAACATTCCTGGGAAAATTCCATTATTTCTCAAGTCCATTTTTTTATGAACTTTTTGAAGATCCTTTTAGTGAGATTTTTAATATTTGTAATAATACCCCATAGCCAAAAGTCTAAATGTTCGAGTTTCAAGAATATTTCTGCATTCCCAAATTCCTACTTTCTTTTTAAGCCATTGAAAAGTGCCTTCTGGGTGTGTGGAAATGTTCTCAGAAAACAATGTGTGTCTCAAACAAATTTGGTGTAGTCTTAGTATCCAATCCTGAGACTGAAGATGGGTTCTGAATTAGGGTATCATGAGCTGAAAGGAAGAGTTTCCCTTTACTGACTATGCACAAGCTTTACTGACTATGCGCAAAGAGATGGAGTGAACCAGAAGCTGCTCTTCAGTTCCGAGGGAAGGAACTATGCTATTTGCACACAGACCTAAAACTTGAAGAGGGAAAAAACACAATAATTCATTCCTGTGTTAGGCTGAGTTGTCTAGAGAAACAAAACCAGTGACACTCAGATATTTATAAAAAGAACTTTCTATCAAGATAAAATTATATATTAAGAAATCATTCCAGCCCAGTCCAACCAACGCCCGTGGTCCTCTTCAGACTCTGGTAGCCCAAGACTGATGACACCGAAAAGTGAAGCGGGACGCAGGGACATCAGCCTGTGAACACTGGGATCCAAGGTCGACGGAAGCAAGGTGGGGCGCCAACAGTTCTCTGGAGAACCACAGGGTGCTGCCCTTGGTGGCAGGCAGAGTCCCAGCAAGGAGGCCAGTCAAGGGCAAGAGAGGGAGTTCTTCCTGCCTCGCTTGCAAAAGGCCATACCCTAATGAGGCATCCTCAGGCTGTGACCTGAGGGATAGGTTGGACTCCACCTCTGCACCTTCACACAGACATAGTGGACTGACATCTAAGCACAACTCCTTTGCCTAGTATCCTGGTAGGAATTTAGTGTAGTTGACAATGTGATTTAAATTTTTAGCATTATTTTGCATGTTCGTCATGAACTATTTTCTAGCAGAAAGTCTGCTTCTGACACAGACATTAAAATGTCCTTGACCAGGAAGCTGACTATGCAAGAACAGGGTTTAATATTACAATATTAAAAATAAGACACCGTGTGCCAAAATCAGCTTTTAAAAAAATCACACCTAGGCATATGACTTCCATGTTAGCTGTATTTTAATACTACACTAATTCACCATATTTTTGTCAATTTATCCACAATGATCATCTGATAGCTAGATTTAATATTCTACTTAGTATAGTTATATTTATATATCAAATAAGGGGCTGTGATGATTTTTTTCTATTAATGTAAAGAGATGGGATAAATTACTGTAAGAAAGATTAACATTTACAGATTAGAGTACGTGGAGGCACTAAAGCAGGATGTGTTTCACCTTTATGTGCGTTTACACTCAGTATGTCTTTTATGCAGATACTGACTGTGGTTTGAAAGTGGTGAGGCGCCGTTCAAATCGTGTAAATTTGATCTGTCAAACCATCTTGGGTCAAAGGGGAATATTTTTAATGCATCCACAAGTTAAGATTTGTAAAGCACATAAACTGCTTGTTCTGCAGTATGAAAATAAGCTATCGTCAACTCTTTCAACTACTTAGTTCTCAATCCAGGATGGATAATGCTGTGCTTTCTATAATCATTATTTTATAAAATTATAATTATTCTGCGGAGGGTCACACTACACTATTCTCTATTTATTCACTTCACGTAACAAACACCCAGGTAGCACTTCTGTACGCTAGTAAGAGTAGAGCTCAGAGCTGTCTGGTTCTGCCCTACACTCCTAGTTCAGTGTCTCACCAACTTCATAACTTATATAAAGAGTTTCAGCTATGCACTCAGACTTGTTACAGTTGCTTACCTTTCTGAGTTACAGAACAACATGACCTGATTTGGAATCTGAGCATTGCCACAGCTGTTGATTGAAAAGGGCTCTCACAAAGGTATGTTGCAGTTCTAACCCTTGCTAGGTATGACGGTAGCTTTTTAGCACATAGGATTCTTGCAGACGCCCTCGGATGGCATGAGGTCATCCTGGAGCAGCGTGGGTTCTAATCCTGTGTGGCTGGTGTTCTCGTAAAAGAGGAGCAGCACGGACTTAGGGCAGCCATGTGAGGATGCATCTGACAACCCGTGAATTTTTCAATTTTAAAAATGTTAAATTTTTAAAAAATTTTGAAAACTCATGAAACAATATTTATTGTAAATTAGGTGCGTGTTTAATTTTCAGATCACTAACTTTGTATTCAACAATTTAAACTACTAATCAAAGTCCCAATAGTTCACCCTTCATCCACTCGATTTCTCTTCTCCCTCTTGTGGACCGCCTTATTCCATTTCACCTAATGAAACACCTGTTAACAGCCTAGCCCATTGCTTTGTCTTTCCTCCATGGCCTCCCAAATTCCAAAGCCTGTTCCCTTTAGCATGGAAGTCCTCATCTTGGTTTCCCCCCTCGTTATAAGAGTGGTCTCATATCACACTTCTCCGTTTGTGACGGCTAATTTCATGCATCATCATATTCTCTAGTTCCATATGCCAGGACATGATTTGTGGTTTGGTGTTGGTAGTTTTAGTGATGCATACTATTCTATTGTGTGTTTGTGTCAGTTTCTTTATCCGTTCTTCTACACTTAGGTTTTTTCCATCTTCTTGTTCCAGCTTACAGTGTTGCATTGAACATGGATGTGCTTATGTCTGCTCCTGGTACGGCTCTTACTTCTTTATGATTTACACCCAGCAGCGAGATTACCAGGTCCTATGGAATTTTTATTCTCAGCTTGATTTCTTACCGATGACTTTATGGCTCTGGGTTTTACTTTTAGGTCTTTGATCCATCTTAAGTATGTTTCTGTTCATGGGGTGACAGGTCTTGTTTCATTCTTCTACAAAATGGAAATCTAATTTATCTAATGCCATTTGATGGTTTTAGGACCTTTTTTGAAGATAAATTTTCTTTAGGTGGAAGGATTTATTTCTGGCATCTCGATTTGGTTCAACTAGTCTATGTACCAGTGTCATTGTGCCAGTACCAGGACGTTTTCGATAATGTGGCTGTACAATGGGTTGTGAGGTCCAGAAGGGCGAAGCCTCCTCCTTTGCTTTTCTTAAGTATTATTTATTTTTATACCTCCTGGGTATCTTTCCTTACCACATGAAGTTAGTAGTGTCTTCTTCATGTCGTTAAAGAATGCATGTGGAGTCCGGATCTGAATTGCAATTGTATTCATAAATATTCTTTAAGTGGTTCTCTTTCGGCTTCTTGTAGAAGCATAGTTTCGCTGTACACGTCCTAGGTTTTTCTGGTGAGGCTTATCCTTTATTCCTAAGTACGTCTCATTGTTTGTGTGGATATTGTAACTAGTATTGTTTACTTGATTCCTTTTTCTCATATTCTTCCCGTATTGCTCTCATTAGCACACAGGGATCAGATTATGTGTATGTTAATCTTGTATCCTGCCACGTTGCTGAGTCTCCTCAGATTGTTTCTAACAATTTTCTGAATGTTTGGGGGATTTTCTATGTATAAAATCATATAATCTTCAAGTAGTGAGACTTTGACTTCTTCCTTGCCAATCCACATTCTTTGATTTCCTTTGACTGTCCAATAGCTCTGGCTAATCATTCCAGCACAAGGTTGAATAATAAGAGTGATGAGTCTCTGTCCGATTCCCACTCACTAGGCGGGGATCTTTGCCGCTTTCCTACATTGATGAAGAGAGTGGCCTTTGGTTTATAATCTATGGCCTTAATTGTGTTGAGAAATTTCCCATCTAATTCCCATTTTGTTGATTGTTTTCATCAGGAATAAGGGGTGGATGTTGTCAAATGCCTTTTCTGCATCAAACCATATGACCATATGGTTCTTAACAAAAGATCTTAAGAGTAGCAGTTCGCAACCTGTGGGTCGTGACCTTTTTGGGGATCAAAGGGCCCTTTCAAAGGGGTTGCCTGGTTGGTAACAGTATCAACATTACAGCCATGAAGTAGCAACAGAAATAATTATGTGGTTGGGAGGGGGTCACATGTGAGGGACTGTATTAAAAGGTCGCAGCCTTAGGAAGGTTGAGAACCACTGTCTTAGAGACTTGGAGTGGGGGGGAAGGGCTATGGCCTGGTCTACACATTGAATTAGACTTCTAGCTTCTAAAATTATGGGATAACATTTCTGTACTAATATGTTAACCACAGTTTATGATGTGATCTGAGCCTTAGAAACCTAAGACAGTCACCAACTAATTAAATTAGTTTAGGCACATTAATTTCTTTCAGTCTCATTTTTTTCAAATAGGGAACATGGTAGCAATGATCCTGTTGGGGTCATTTTCACGATAAATGAGATATTCTAAAGTCGCTCAACAACCATAGGGCACGTGGCAAGTTCTCGGTGTTGTTAGTTGCGGAGCTGGTTCTGACACACAGGGACTGCATGTACAGCAATGCCGCACCACCTCACAGCATTGCTCTGTTTCACATTAGTGCTGCGGCTGGGGCGCCGCTTTATCTGAGGTTCTTCCCATTGTCTTGCTGCCTCTCTAGTTTACACTGAAGTTCGAAGTTACCATTGATCGGGTCTCTCCTGATACCATGTCCAATGTGCGTCAGGTGACATTTCACCATGCTTGCCTCTAGGGAGCCTTCTGGCTGCACTTCTTCCAGGACTGGTGTGCTTCTTCTTATAGGCCACAGTATGATCTTCACCAAGACCGCAATCAAAGGTAACAATTTTCCTTCGGTTTTCTTTATTCATTGACCACAAGGGACTGAAAATACCATGGCTGTGGTCAGGCTCCCCTTAGTCATCAAAGAGGAACCCGCCTTTTGAACACCTTTCATAGGTCTTTTGCAACAGCTATTCCCAGTTCGGTATGTCGTTTGGCTCCCTGCCTGCTGCTTCCGTGGACATTGACGGTGCACTCAGTTAAAATGAGATCGTTGGCACTCCCATACTGCTCTCTTTATCATGGTGTTGCTTATGCTGCGAGGGCCTGTGTTTTCTTGATGCCGAAGGGAAATCCACATTGAAGGCTGCGTTCTTTGTTAGTCATCAGTACGTGCTTTCAATCTTCTTTACTTTTAACCAGCTAGGGTACATGATCTGCACATAGCAGGCTGTTAACGTGCCTTCCTGTAATCCTGAGTTCAGTTTCTCAGGTTACTGGCTGAGCACACAGATGGAGTAAGGATGATGAAAGCATACAGCCCTTCCAGTAACTTAGTCCTGATTTTAAACGATGCGCTATCCTCTTGTTCTGGTACAGCCTCTTTGTCTGCACACAGGCTCAATAGGAGCAATATGAAGTCTTTTGGAATTTCCATTCTTCGCAAAGTTATCCATAATTTGTTATGATCCACACAGTTGAATGCCTTTGTGTAATCAATAAAACACAGGTTGACTTCTTATTTGTATTTTCTGCTTTTCTGTAAGCTCCATCTGCCATCAGCCATAATATCCATCATTCTCCACCTTTCTCTAAATCTAGCTTGAATCTCTGGCAGTTGTCTGTCAATGTACTGCTATGCCCACTTAAGGATATTTCCAGTGAAAGCTTACTTGTACTAATATATTGGTGGATAGTTGCCAGAGTGAGCCGAATTACCTTTCTTGGGAACTGGCACAGATGTGAGTCTTTCCCAGTCAGTGGAGCAGGTGTCTCTCTTTCCCATTTCTTGCTGTAGGTGAATGTGTGCTTACAGTATTATCTGTTTGACAAAACAGCTCAATTGCTATCTGTTAACTGCACAATTCCCAGAGCCTTGTTTTCGCTGATGCCTTCAGTGTAACTTGGACTTCTTTTTTCAGTACTGTCAGTTCTTGATCAGCTGTTCTCTCCTGGCGTGAACTGAACATTGGTTGATCAATTTTTTTGGCTCTCGATTCCTTCCTTATTATTTTGTTACTTTGTTTTGTTGAATTTTTGTCCATTCAATCTTTCAACATTGCAGTTGGAGGCCTGAAATGTTCTTTCAGCTTGAGAAAGTCCTCGATAAACCTTTACCATTACCTAATTCTTACATAATTAATTCTTGTCATAGTTATGTATTTGAACAACTTAAGTTCATGACAAAAATATGTTGGTATCTTATAGTTTTCCTTTCTTCAGCTAGTAGACTAGTTAGTTCAGACTAGTTCAACATAATGTATCCCTAGAAAATGACCCAATTTCTGTTCTGTGTGTAAAATCTGGTGCCTATTATGCTTGCAAGCTTTATAAATATATAAGATTTCCACAGTACATACTTTGCCTTTTTATAGAGTTTGCCTCCTGAGCTTATAAAACAAAGAACCCAGAGCAAACACTGAAGTTTTAAGTTGTCATTGATCCAGTGTCAGAGTGGAACTGAGCTCCACAGTGCTTCATCAATGTTTTTTTGGGGGGATGGTGGTGGTGGAGGGGGTAGTATACATTAACAGGCCTTTCTTCTGCTATGCCTCTGGAGGATTCGCTGTCAGTGATTTGGTTAGCAGCTGTATCTGTAACTGCACTACCCGGGGACTATAGCCAACTGTGTGTGTTACTGAGTTGATTCCAACTCATAGTGATCCTGTAAGCCAGAGCAGAACTGCCCGATAGGGCTTGCTAGGCCGGATGCATTACTGGAGCAGATTCCTAGGTCTTTTCTTCTGTGGTGTTACTGGATGGGTTTGAACCAAAGAGCTTGCTGTTAGCAGTGAAGCATTTAATTGTTGTGCCACCAGGCCTCCTTGATTAGGACCCCCCAACACCCCACCTTGGTGGAAACATAACTTTCCAGAGATCCCAGTTATCTCTTCTGTGCGTATAGTTTTCAATGCTTGATTGGGAAAAACCCTGGATATTTGGTCAGATTTTTCCTTACATTTCCCATCTATTTTCTGCTTAGACTTAACCTTGTTTTGATGCAAGAATAATCAGAAGACTTTCAATAATTCTATAGCAATGCTAGTGGGGGTGGGGTAATGACAGCTTGAAAGTTATTTGAAAAGTTCAAACCTACCTTCTGCTCCACAAAAGACCTGGCAATCAGATTTGCTTCCCCAGAGATTATAGCTTAGGGACCCTGACCACGTGTTCTACTTGGCTCCATGGAGTTGCTTTGACTTGACTTGAGATTGATTCAATGGCCTACAACAAGTAAACATATTAATGCATTAAGGGATTAAGGGACAATTCCATAGTTTCACCAATGTTTATGTGAGGAACAAAAGACAATGACATTTAGATGTAATTTCTATTCACATAGGTCTTTAAAAACAAACAGAAGTCAGACAACTCCCAGTTAAATCAAAGGCCTTATCTATAGTGACAAACTACTCACATCATGGACATTTCCATGTTTCCATATTAGGGCTAATTTTAACCAATTCTCTTTCCATCCTCAAGATGGTGAGGAACGTTCTACCCACCAGGGTTGTTCTTGTGGAAATCCCTCACCACTGCTGACAGGTGCAGTGGCGCCACATGTGAAATCAACAAGTTGTGCAATATGAAAAGATTAATAAACCAGACAATAATATGAATTTTTCCAAAATAAAAATTTCATCACAATTTCACGAAAGGCAGTTCATTTTGATCATTTACAGGGACAGGTGAAGTATAAATTTAATTAAAAACAACTTCTCTTTGGACTCATGAATATTAAATATTCAGACTGTTTCCATTTTTACAAGTCAACTAGGGCCACAAAATTGACTTCACGGAAAAATCATAATATTATTCAAACAAATTTGTGTTTTCATTTTTCTGTTGTCACATGGCGGTAACCAGCTTCTCCATATTCATGTCAGCATGGCCCCCAATTGCGTGTGGTCTGCAGGACCTCAGCCCTCACAGCACACGCATCGACCCTGTTTGACTGCCAGTGTGGGGAAGGTTTGATCCTTCCTCTCTGCTCCACTGCTCCATTACATAGATGGCTTAAAGAACAGAGATTGTCTTGAAGTTAGTTGTGGAGGTTAGGAGTTCAAATCCAGGGTATTGGAAGAACCATGCTCCCTCAGCTCTAGAGCAAGATCTTTCCTTTCCTCTTCCAGTTTCCGCAGGCTCTGGGCGCTTCTCAGTGACTGGGCTTTGAAATGCATCTTTACATGGCGGCCCTCTTCCTCGAGTGACTTTATCCTCTCGCCTGCTCTCCTCTTTTAGAAACCGTCTCTCAGATGGAATCAGAGTCCTCTCTCATTCCTAAGTGACAAACCTCATTTCCAAACAGGGTCACATTTCGATACAAGGATGAGGGCTTCCACCTTTTAATTCAATCCATATCATATTTGCTATTAAACATTTTATAGTGTCTCTTTACCCATTAAAAAGGTAAAAATTAAAAATTTCTCAATGGAGATAATTGAGAAATCTATTGAAAGCAGAGAGGGTAATATATCAGTTTCTAAGTCTTTCATAAAAGTTAAGAACTAGTAGCGTTTGCCTAGTCCCACTTCTCCACAGTCAGTCACCCCCAAAACTGAGCTCATTCAGTCACTGGACTTAGGTTGTGTAAGCAGCTGGGGCTGACTCGGGCTCTATCTAGCTCTTTCTCCTGAGCAACAGCTGCTTCTGGATGAGAAGCAGTAATCGCACTTGAAGGGGCCGAGAATCCAAGGGCACTTAAATTGCACCTCACCATACAAACCAGTTTCCAAAGGAGAGCAAAAAGAGCTCAGGTGTAAACAATTAAAGCATAAAGTCTCTGCTCTGAAGCCAGCACATTCACGAAAGGCAGTTCATTTTGATCATTTACAGGGACAAGGTGAAGTATAAATTTAATTAAAAATAACTTCTCTTTGGACTCATGAATATTAAATATTCAGACTGTTTCCCTTTTTACAAGTCAACTAGGGCCACAAAATTGACTTCACTGGAAAAATCATAATATTATTCAAACAAATAAATGTGTTTCTGAGAAAAAACATCATGTACTTGGAAAGCTCGATATTTCCCTAGGGAAATGCATGGCTCCAGAACTGGCCCAGTCAAAAGTGTCTTTATCCCAGTGACTCACAACACAGAAGGCCCATAACACCAATATTCCTTGGTAGAAATATCAGGGTATTATTTCTTGATATTTTTGTTGGACATACAATCTAACAGAAACACAGGATAGAAATAGCAGGTTCTAAGAAGATATTACTATTTTTCCAAAGACCCTGCTTCTGAGGGTGAGGGTGCTAAAACACTTTCAGAAAACACAACACCATAAAATCAAACAAAACCTCACTAGGATGCTTTTATAACATTGATCTGAAAGGCAGAAATATCCATACACTTGACCTTGATAGTCAATTTATTGAGTGAGGCTACATTTGGGGAATCAGTGCATTAAGAGGTCATGTCCAGTCTACTTGAATTTCAAAAAAATCATTTATTAATTCAGTCACATTTAGTAAAGCCTTTACTAATTGGTACATATATATTCTTTATCTCAAAATATCTGAGAGTTTCCTTGTTGTAGCACTGAAAAGAACATGAACACATTGAAAAGGCATAAAGAACGGAAATGTGCCCCATCTTTTCATGACGACTAGCACTTCAGAGCAATACTGAGTGTGTAAACTTCTTCATTAGGTGGCGGCTGTCAGACCCCAGCGAATGGTTCCAGACCTTTCTGATCATCAACGTGTGATGAATCCATGGACTTCAGATCAATAACCTGAATTGGCAGATTAAAACCTGAGGTCAGGTGATCTGAGAAGGGTCCCACCATTCCGTTCCCCTGCTGTGTGATGCTATGAAAGCAAAATAGGTAACGCTGCGCCTTGCTTCTTCCAATGCATTTAGCCAGATACATATGGGCAGCAAGAGCACAGCGATGTAAAAACAGAGCAGAAAAAAGTAACTTGAACAGAATGTGGCATTTTCCCTTGGTTTTGCTAACGGCCCACATACAACATGCTTTTAAAAAGCCACCCTAGAACATTTTCTCTTCATCATTTTCAAGCAGCTTAAATGGACATTTAGAATGTATAGCACTGGGCATGTATTCCATCTGGGAAAAATGGAAAAGAGATTTAGCACGATGGGTTGCATTTCTATAATTGTTGTTAGGACAAAGTTGATGTGTACTTGATCTCTTGTCTTTTGGTCATATTTTAAGGTCATCGTACCTTTTCAGCTCTGCAGTAGCACTACATGTTGCTTTTTGTAAGGAAAATAATTTTGAACATAATCAGTACACTTTATATTTAATTATAAATATCGATTCATTTTAAATGCCTTGAGGATTTGAAGACTTGAAAGACGCATATAAGAGGAATTCTCTTTATATTGTGAAAACTATTTTTATGGACTCTAAAGCCAGTAACACTTCGCTTTATTAAACACCAGTCCCCTGCCTCCTGGATGTTAATTTTATTGGGGCTGTCCTCTGAATATTCTTCCAATTCGAGCTATTCCTGCACAGCCCATGCACACTCATAGAAACTCTGCACCACCGTTCAGAACTTCCCCGTGCAGACATGTGTCCACAGCCAGCCAACGCCGCTCCGTGCCTTGATAAATATTGGCCTATTATAACCATTCTTAACAAAGTTTATTTCCAAACACATTTTTGTAACAATCTTCAAGATAACACCGAAAAACTGCACAAGAGTCATCTTGACTGGGTGGAGCGGGGGAAAAAATGCCGACCAATTATAGCATTGCTTTGTTTACTCCTCCAGCAAGTCTGAAGTATTGGGGCTCTGAACCCTGTTGTTCTGTCTCAAGTATATGGTCCTGGATGTTATGTTTAGGTATTATGTTTTTATCATTTCTCAACTCTAAAGATACGGGAGGGAAATTCTCTCTCTAGCTTGTACAGCCAGAGGACTCCAATGCTTCCTTGCTAACCACACTTTAGTACTGCACACCTGCACACATCATACTGTATAATATATGTCGACAGTCTATGGAGAATTTATCTCAATTTACATACAGCTCTCCAAATCCTCTGGTGAGCCTGATGTGAAATCTGAGACAGGCCAAATCTCCCCAACAGGATCTTCTTTTCCTCCAGGGGGTTCACCGCCGAAGGCAATACAGATCCTTGGACAGCGCGGTGGGGCTCGAGATTCCGGGAGAGGAGTGGCTGCGGGGCTTGTTTCGCTGAAGATTAACAATGTAGTTCTTGCAGGCGGCTCAGCAACCCCCTCTGTGGCGGTGGGTGTCTGCTGTGACAGAGCGGGGGAAAAGCTCTCTAATCTCCCGTGCCTGCCTCTGCCTTTCAGCCGCTCCCCTCTCCTGCCTTCCCTGCCGCCGAGCGCTCTCGCCTCCTTTGCCTTTCTAGGGGAGGGGGGGATGTTCGGGTGGGGTGGGGGGGGGTAATAGGTGTTCAGTCCCTGAAGGCAGCTAGAGTAGCTTTGGCAATATAGACCCGAGCCTGTGTGCGCGCACACACACACACGCGCGCGCGCACACACACACACACACACTCACTCACTCACTCACTCACTCACTCACTCACTCACTCACTCACTCACTCACTCCAGCTCTCCCCACGGGGATACCAAGCCAGCCGGAAGCTCCAGCTACCTGCAGGGGGTGGCCCGGCCGGGCGCTCAGCGCTTACTTGCCATCTGCGGAGGGCAGAGCCACATCCAAACCAGGGAGGGCGGTTGGCTGTCCGCTTGGCAAGCTGGAGACGTTGGCCGCCAACGCGGCTTAAAGTGTCCAGGGTGGCGAAGGAGTCTCCAGGGCAGATTCCCGGAAGGGCTCCGAAGCTCCCGGACTTCCTCCGGCGCCGGCGCTCCAGTCGGTCCCTCCTGGCCATCCTCTCGGGCCCTTCTGCGGGGTGCTGGTCTGGGGCGCCCCGGGGCCGCCGCCGCCGCCGCCAGCGCAGCCCACCCGGAGGAGCACTGAACGCCCCGGCGACACCGGAGTGGGGGGCGAAAGCGGGAGCCCTAACTTCCCCCCGCGGGACCCTCGCTCGGCGTCCGCCTCGCAGTGTCGCGCAGCCGGGGGCCGGCGGACGGGCTCCCGCGGAGAGCGTGGCGCAGGGGAGGGCCCGGCGGGAGCGGCGGGCGCGCAGGGGGCGCCCGGACCCCGCCCAGGAAGTAGCGCGCCGGCGGCCGGCGGCGGCGCCTTCCAAGTTGGGCGCGTCCGCGAGCCCGCCCCGGGCGGCACGGCCCGGGGGGAGGCGGGGCTCCCGGGGGCAGTCGGGGCGGCCCGCGCCCCGGGCCGGCGCCCGTCCTGCGAGAGCGCGGGCCGGAGGCTCCCGGCTGCCAGGCGGCGTCGCGCCGCGGGCCCGCGTGCGCTGCCGGATGCCCGCGCCGGAGGGGGCTCGGGGCGCCCGCCCGCGGGAGGTGCTGGGGAGGGCGGGGGAGGAGGCGGAGGAGGCGGCGTGATGGCCCTGGACGGCGAGCGGGGGGAGCAGGAGGAGGAGAAGGAAAAGAAGAAGAAGAAAAAGAAGAGGAGGAAGAAGAAGAGGGCAGAGGAGGGGGCCGCGGAGAGCCGCTCACCCTCGCAGGCCACCATGGGGGAGGCCGCCGCCGCCGCGCCCCGGCCGGGCGGCAGGGGGCCCTCGGACCCGTGGGCGGACTCGGTGGGCGTGCGACCCCGCACCACGGAGCGCCACATCACGGTGCACAAACGGCTTGTGCTGGCCTTCGCCGTGTCCCTTGTGGCGCTGCTCGCCGTCACCATGCTCGCCGTGCTGCTCAGCTTGCGGTTCGACGAGTGCGGCGCGCCCGGCGCCGACGGCGGCCCCGCGGGCTCCCCCGCGCGTGACCGCAACGCCAGCCTCCCGGGAGCCGCCCCGCGCAACCACCCCGCGGGCGAGGGCTCGGCGCCGTCCGAAGCGGCCGGCCAGGCGACGCCGGCGACCCCGTCCGCCCGGCCACCATCGGAGGAGGAGCGCGAGCCGCGGCGCCCCTGGACCCAGTTGTGCTTGTCGGGCCACCTCAAGCCGCTGCACTACAATCTGATGCTCACCGCCTTCATGGAGAACTTCACCTTCGCCGGCGAGGTGAACGTGGAGATAGCGTGCCGGAACGCCACCCGCTACGTCGTGCTGCACGCCTCCCGGGTGGCCGTCGAGAAGGTGCAGGTGGCCGAGGACCGCGTGGCTGGGGCCGTGCCCGTGGCCGGCTTTTTCCTCTACCCACAGACCCAGGTCTTGGTGGTGGTGCTGAACCGGACCTTGGACGCCCAGAGGAATTACAACCTGAAGATCGTCTACAATGCCCTCATTGTAAACGAGCTCCTGGGCTTCTTCCGCAGCTCCTACGTGCTCCACGGGGAGAGAAGGTAGGGAGGGGCGGGGCCCCGCGGCGCGGGACCCTCAGGACCCTCTGGGCTGCCTGCCACCCACCCCCCAGACTCGGTCCCATTCCCTCTGGGAAGCAAGGGGTGGCGGCGTAAAGTCACCAGCCCAAACCCTCTACTCCCCAAAGCCCAAAGCCCGTCCCCAAAGCCCATCCGCTCCGCAAACTCACTCACTCACTCAGTGCCAAACAGGGAATTCCGCCCCCCTTGCATAGTTGGGACCTTCTCCTGGGGTAAGCTTGCTGGGCCTTAGAATAGATTCCCACTCCCAGTGCTGCTGCTTTTCTAAGGGGAATGTGTAATTTGAGCGATGCCAGATTGACAGTAAAAGGCTAACAAGTTATCCTCTAAAGAAAATGACTGAGCGCTTAAGGCCAACATAGCAGAGCCTCTCCGTTAAGGTATTGGCAAATTCCTCTTACCAGGTCCACCCTGTCTGACTCTTCGTCCCCTGGCAAACGCTTGGCAGAAGATGGGCTTTGGCTGCGTAAAGTTTTCTAAAAGTAGAACGTCAAGTTCACAGCCCTGCCTAGTACAGCTCAAGGCCGGAGAGGCTGGAGGGGTGGTTGGCATGGTACACGCTGCCAAGAGTGCCCCGCCGCCGGGAGCTGCAGTTTGAGGATCAAGGCATGGTCATTCCAGTGGCTTTTCCTAGAGTTATTGCCCCTGGAGATGTCTCTAGTGGTGAAGGGGGAGAAAACACGGCTAGTTAGTCTTCAAAGCCGAGTGCCTTTGATGTCTTTTAGATTGGTCAGTATTCTACTTATTAGTGCCTTAAAAAACTTTCCTTCACTTGTTTAGAGTTTGTGCTTAAGAATCCAACAGAACAGGTGCGAATTGCACCAGTTCCTCCAAAACTTTATGGTTTGGTGAAGTTGTTTAATTTAGCTAAGCCAATATTTCTGAACCTGATGACCTCTATCTAAGTTCTATCAACCCCACAGCAGCCCTGTAGGATAGGAGCTGATATCCCGAGTTTGACAGATGGGAAAAGGGGAGCATCGGGAAGTCAGGTATCTTGACTGTGATTACATGATGAACCGACAAAGCAGGGATTTGAGTTCAGGCAGCAAGGCTTGGTAGAGCCCATATATATCCCCTGACTTGGGAATAATAACAATAATAAATCCATAATGATACCATACTCTCACAGTATTGCATCAGGTGCCCATGACTCATTCACTTCCAGAGACTCAAGTCTGACTCACAGAGACCCTGCAGGACAGAGTAGACAGAGTAGAACTGCTCCTGTGAGTTCATGAGTTCATGAGACTGTAACTGTGTACCAGAGTAGAAAGCCCTGTCTGTCTGTCTCCTCAGAGCACTGATTCGAACCGTTGACCTAGTGTTTAGCAGACCAATGAGTGAGTACCATGCCACCAGGGCTCCTAGGTGCCTATGAGTAAATGTGTTAAACAACACTCGACCACGTGCGGGGAATATAATCTACCATAAGTAAGTGTCTGGTAGTACGAGGTTCTTAGGTATATTTTAATGAAAGAATAAGATTCTTGCTCTTCCCCTGACTCATTGCGTTTAAAGCAAATGATTACTTAAATGACTAGAACAGGTGAGAGTTAAAAAATAACAAAGTAGTAGAAACATAACAAACTTAAAAATGCAAACAACTTGATTAAAGGTGTGCTGGAAATGACTGATGGGAGATCCCCAGTGATTCTCACAACGGCAAAAACGAAGGCTCAGCAGTCCAGCGCACTTGGGATCCCCAGGCTTGTCAGTGAAGAGCTGAGTTTGAACTCTGGTTTTCTGATCCCTAGACCTGAGCTTATGGTGCCTGGAAACTCTCAAGAGAAACTGCTAGTCTCTCAGAGACGGGAACTTCACCAAAGTTCTGTTTTATGAGGTCACGTTATATAAATAAAATACCGAAATGCCTCAATAGTTGCATGATAGTTAAGGTCTCCCATAAATTAGTCACTTGATAAATCGTAACATTAGGTATGGATAATTTAAACCCCTTTCCATCATTTTCCCATATATTATAAAGAATATAGATTAACCATTAAAAACCCCACTATCATCAAATATGGGGAAAGGCATAGAAGGTATATCTTCATATGCTGAGAAAAAAGCTTATTATATCAAAATATCAATACTGTAAATTGTACATCACTACTGATAAATCTTGCTGCGGTAAAATAAATACCTCCAACTAATGCTGGTTTTTGAGCCATGCCAAAATATATTTGGTGGAACTGAGTTTGTTTTGGTCAGTGCTTTCAAATTAACAGGACTCTTAAAAAGACCAGATGTTTCTGCTTGACCCATAACTGATTTCTTATACCCCTGGTACATATTTGCATTTCAATGCACTCCTTCAGTTCTCCCTACAGATGTAAAGAGCTCAGTTGAAAGTTTAACCTAGTGCCCATGCAGCTAAACTCTCCTCTTGCCCCCCCCCCCCCCCGGAACTACAGGATTCTGTGTTCCTAAGAGTTCTGTTCCTTTTTCTTTAAGGCCATGTTAATTTGATCATGTATTGGATGTTTATGCTAGAGTTGATAAGACAATGAAAATGTAGTAAATTATTATAAAAAAATCATACCAGCGTTCCAGATATTAACTCTTGTTGTTGTTGTTGCTGTTACTATGGCTACTTAGACTAATAGCAGGAACTCAGTCAAAGTTGGACTTTTGTTAGTAATAATTTTATCACCTAAATGCAGTGTAAATAACATTTAAAAACCCCACTCTCCAAAAGGACACAGGGGCAAGCTCTGGGAAACCTGGTTTAAAATAAATATGGTTGCAAAGGAAATTAATGCCATTATCAAAGTATAGTGGCCTAGTCTATGTGACCGTAGTTACTGTTCTAAGTGCAGTGGATACTGGCCATACCTACTCCCAGCCCACTGCCATCGAGTAGGTTTTGGCTCGCAGTGACCCTATGGGACAGAACAGAACCGCCCGAGAGGTTTCCAAAGCTGAACTCTTCACAGAAGCAGACTGCCACGTCTTTTATTTCCACGGGGCAGTTGGTGGGTTCGAACCACTGACGTCTCGCTTTGCAGCAGAGCAGTTTAAGCAGTGGACCATCAGGGATTTTATTTTGGATATAGAGGAACATGTTCTTCTTTTGCATCTATAATCATTTTATAGAAATCTTTAGATGCTTTTTGATGTTCTTATGGCCATTTCAAGGCTATACAGGTTAGATCATTTCGTGAAAGGAAATCCAAGACACCTCGTTTTCTCTCTGTCTTCAAAATTTGGTGTTTGATTTGATTTGAGTCACTTAGCACGTGGGGCAGGTACCGGAGGTGCTTTCTTCGGGCATGCTCCCTTGCAGCGGTGGTTCTCACCTTCCGACAGTTCCTCATCTGGTGGTGACCCCCCAACCATAACAATATTTTCGTTGCTACTTCATAATCATAGTTTGCTACCGTTATGAATTGGGCGACCCCTGTGAAAGGTTCCTTTGACCCCCACAGGTTGAGAACCGCTGCTATAAAGTATCTTAAAATTGTTCTCAGTCCCACTCATCTGTACTTGTTGCTAAAGGTTTAAAATCAGACACACTAATTATTTAGATGTGACTTTTTATGAGTTAAGAATCTAAGTAATTAGTAAACATTTGAAAATTTGACTTCATAATTTTTATGTAGAAAAATAAAATAGCACACTATCAGAGAGTATCAAAGGTCAATTGGAAAAAACTTTTAGTTTGTATAATCTAAAAATGCCAAGATCAGTAAAACGGAAAACAAAATTGCCATAGGGAGTTCTTATTTAATACTGTGGAAATCTGATTTCAAAACCAGTCTCGCTTCTTCTGTCACCCTTTGAAAATTCAATCTGTTTTCTTTCTCCTGCCTTTCTTTTTTTATTACTGGAAACAGATAGGAATGACATTTATCAACCCTTACCAGCTGGAAGGAGTGAAAGTTTAGCTTCAGAATCTTGAGTGGGGGATAGTCATGTGAAATCCAGGTGGCCATTACAGAGCCGAAGATGAAACTCCTTCCTTTGGGATGAGAGCGATGAAGTTGAGTAGTGTCTTTGTAAACCCCAGCTGAATGACAGCAGCGCCTCAAGGTGGCACGTTTGAGACATCAGCCATATCCTCAGTACCTGCTTATTAAGCTACCTACTCCCTCCCTCCCCCCCCCCCCACCAGGCACTGCCCTGAGTAATCGGAAAGATAAAAAGCAGTCCAAGGTCCCACTGGTACAGAGATCGGACATGCAGCCTTCAGATAGACTTCAAGCCTGCAGACACGATTTGTTTACCTAACCCCCAAACAGCTTAATGTTATTTTTCTGATTAGCTGTAAAAGTTTAGAAATTGAGGGATTACATAGAAAAGTATTTATTTCTGGCCTTTTGGAAAATTGGAAAATCTTGTACCACTGGGCTTTACATTCTAGCTTGGCAGTATTTGTCTTCATTTATTACTTCAACAGTTATTTATTGAATGTCCTCTGTGAGAGTCAGGCAGTTTCATAGGCTCTAGGGTCTAGAAATAAAGTGAACAAAATCACATTGTCAGGAAGCTTTTATACTTCTTAAGTTTGTGACTGACCCATTTACAAGTGACATTTGCTTCCATGTGTAACTTAATCTAGACCACTTCTGCATCTTTGTACCTAGTCTACTTCACCTTTTTCAATCAAGTGGCTATTTGGATTTTCAACCCTTGCTTGGGCCATAATTCACCAGGGAGGCCAATAATAAGGACCAGGAAAAAGAGGAATATGAATAAGAAAATCAACAAGTTCACTAATTGTGAATTAATGACAGTAGCATTCACTAACTGTCAAGTGTAACCTGTAGAGAATAAGTTTCTTGTACATAATGAGTCCAAGAGAGTTTAGAAGAGGGAGAAATTTCTGTGAGTTAGAGTCTAGAGATCTACTTTATAAAAGAAACATGATTTGGTATTCACTTAAATAATATTATAAAGAAAAGTCATAGAAATGGGGAGGTCTGTGGGAGAAAGTATAGCATTCTTGTTATAAATAGATCTGAGAATTTAGATTTCGTTTCTCTGTGTAACATGGGTTAATTACTTAACCTCTCTTTAATTCACATTTTTAAAACTAGAAATACAAATTCTTCATTTACATTGTTTTCCTGGTTACTATTGTGATAAAACAAACCATCCCAAAGCTTAGTGGCAGATAGAAACCACTTTGCTGTACTGAAGCTCTCCTTTAATGGATCAGGAATTTTGGACAGGAAAGAGGCAGGCTAGCCTGCACTCTATGATGAGAGGTGACTCCGTGTAGGTTCTTTTGTTGTGTCTGTGGGATTGGTGCTGGCACGCTCGTGGAACTCACCTGCTGCTCATTGTGGGTACTCTCTTTGGAACGCAGTGTGGCCTGGCCTTCTAACTCACGTGGTGATCTCCGAATGGCTGGTTTTCTTACACGGTACTTCAGGGCTCTGTAGGGGAGTTCTTACATGGTACTTCAGGCCTGTGTTCTTACATGGTACTTCAGGGCTCCGAAGGGGGGTGTTCTGAAAGAACTAGGTGGAGACTGTGGCCTTTACCGGCATCCTTACGGGTTGCTCAGTATCACATATATAATATCTCCTAATTATAAGTGGGTCATTAAGGATGGCCCTGATTCATTAGAAGAGAAAGTGTACCTCACCTCTTGATAGGAAAAGGGTCAACAGCTTATGGAAGTGTTTTAAATGTATATTATTTGCTCTCTGGTCCTAAAGAATTTTATCTACCCCTGTACGAATTTCCGCTGACCCTTCAGAGAGAGCGAACCACCAATAGGCCTCCTCCTATTACAACTCAAGCTCAAGCTTGAGGTCCAGGATCTTACCCTGCCCAGCTGCCACTCGGGGTTTGTCTCTTATGTGTACTTCCTCTACTCTGAAGACCATCAAGTCAGAAGACAAGTTGTTTCCCCCTGCACATCCAGTGTGCAGTAATAAAACAGGCATACGGTGATTACAGCAGCCATTTTCATGAAAATACGGAGAAAATAGGAGGATACAGACGTCACTGGCCGATGGCAGTTCTCCAATTCAGTTGAGCCCCTGCCGCCAATTCCTTTATTATGGCTCTTTTCGACTCCTTGAGAGTTGTTCTCCCTGATACGTGACCTTCCTTGCTGGGGCCTTTATATTTCATTCTAAATCTTCCTTTCTCTACATTTAAAAGGCAGTTTGCTCAATTCATTGACATCGGCTTTATTCTTCAGTTGTATAACCAGTCTCACTATTTTTTTCATAATCACTCCACCACTATTTATATAAACTTACTGCTCCTTAAGTTTCTTGCCTGATCTTTCTGGATGCTGTTGTTGATTCGATCCAAATGCCTGAGAGCAGTGCTCAAGGCACACATTGCTAATTAAGCTGAACTTGTAACAAGGGGTAATAGAGAGCTCATGGTCTCCTCTGTTGAGGAGAGTTTCTTGAATTAATTAATAGGCCTCATGTGATTGATTGCAATTTAATTTACATTTGGACCATAATTTCCCCTTTAGATGTTTTCTTCTTTTATTAAAATTCCACTGTGTTGTATGTTGGAATGAATCAAACTGTTACTTATCCGCAAAAGATGAGCTGTGAGCAGGACGTATAAATGTCGGCAGGAGAGACTGCCACATTTCTATTAATCCAAACTGTGGCATTTTGAAAGATAGAGCATAGGTTTATGATTGACTTACACATCATGAAAGAATATGAGTATATAATTCAGGTACTAAAACTTTGATCATTGTAAAACATTCAGTTGATTCTCCAAAAAAGTTGTTTACCATTTGATGATTTGTCAGTAAACTCAGGAAAACTTATGCAGACAACAACCAGTAGGTTGTGGTTGGTGTTGAATAACCTTCTCAGTTTGTTTCAGTGCAGGGTTGGGAAGCAAGGCTTCTGTTTTATTGTTTCGTTTCTATTGCTGGGAATTCAAGCAGTTGTAATTCTTTTAAAAATGGTGGGTTTTTTATGTATCAACTGGTATCCACTCGATTAGACAAAATTACATGCACAAATCTCTTTGAGATGAGCCTTTCTTTACCTTCGGGGTCTGTAGAACAAGACCCTTATAATTCTTACCTATCCTATTATTTAAAAGACAAGGCTTGGAAGAGGCTTAATCGAAAGACTCCAACAGCCTGTTGTCACGTTGAAAAGGCCCGTTAGGGTCTTAATAAAGTCATACTCTAGCATTATCTTTAGATCAAGCTTTTCTTTTTTATTTGTTTGTTTGGGAATTAAATTCAATGCAGTATCTATTACAAAAGAGTCTTGCTTTTGAAGAGGAAAATGTGAATTTGCCAACTTAAAAAAAATTATTAAGTACTTTCATTGGGGCTCTTACAGCTCTTATCACAATCCATCCATCCATCCATTGTGTCAAGCACATTTGTACATATGTTGCCATCATCATTTTCAAAGCATTTTCTTTCTACTTGAGCCTTTGATATCAGCTCCTCATTTTTTCCCGCCCTCCCTCCCTCATGAACCCTTGATAAATTATAGTTTATTATTTTCATATATTACATAGTCCTCTGTCTCCCTTTACCCACTTTTCTGTTGGTTGTCCTCCTGGGATGGGATTGTATGTTGATTCTTGTGATCAATTCCCTTTTCTCCCCTACACACCCCGTATTCAACTGGTATCTCTAGTCTCATTATTGGTTCTGAGGGGTTTACCTGCCCTGGATTCCCTGTGTTATGGGCTCTTATCTGTAGCAGTGTATATGTTCTGGTCTAGTCAGATTTGTAAGGTAGAATTGAAGTCATGATAGTGGAGGGGAGGAAGCATTAAAGGCTCACAAGGAAGAGATGAGCCCGCCAGGGTGCAGTACAGCACCGATGAAACCTACAACTTTCTTCTAGTTCTTTAATGCTTCTCTCCCCGCTCACCCAACTAGATCATGTTTTCTAACCCTTTGATTTGAATATTTTTTTTCGGAGGCTGCTTTTACTTTAAGGATCTTAAGCCCTCTGTAGTCTGGGAAGGAAACACAATTTTAATTTAAAACCTAGAAAGTCCTGCTCGTTTATGGTTTAGCTACATTTTACTTGAAAACTGTAGAGATTGTTCTTAACGTGTGTGTGTGTGTGTGTGTGTGTGTGTGTGTGTTTCATGGCTAGTGAGTGATAAGCCAGATCCAGACAGGCTCTCTGCTATCGAGGTGATGAAGACCCATAGCAGCTGCGGACAGGGTGGAACTGGCCCCGTGAGCTTCTGAGACCGTAACGCTTCAGAAGAGCAGAAAGCTCCACGTGTCTCCTGCAGAGTGCTTAGTGGTTTTGACTGCTCACCTTGTGATTAGCACCCCAGTGGGTCACCGCTACACTACCAGAGCTGCTGACGATCAGCCAGGTAGCACTGTCAGTACTCTTTCTGGAAGCTCCTTGGCTAGAAAAGAAGAGTGGAATGGGTTTCTTCTCCTTTCGCATACTGCAGACAACGGTAGAGCTAAACTTTCTGTGACCACACAAAAAGTTTGTCTTTTATTATGTTTCTACCCACATTTATCGTATTAGCCTCGAAGCCCTCATCAACAGTTTCCACTCATAGTCTTCTTATGTCTGAAGCTACGGCCATGTTTTAATTAAAAGCCCTTGTTACAGCAATGCTCCATGGATACAAATTTGCTTTGGCTGATTCTGCTGTAGAGCAAACCACTTGACAATATAATATACTTTTTATGGCACACACAGGTTCTTTGTGTGAGGGACTCAGATCGTTTTTGGAACGGAGCAATTTATCTCTGCTACATGATGTCTGGGGCCTTAGCTGGGAAGTGTCAGTGTTGGGATATCAAGATAATCTATAGCTGGAGGGCCCGAGCTGTCCAGCGGCCCCATCATCCACTGTCTAATGGGTGATGCCATTAGGACTTCACCTGGGGCTGGCAGCCGAGGGGGTTACATGTGGCCTCTCTCCGTCACTTGAGCGTCTTTGAAGCATGGGGATCACATGGTATTCACATGGTAGTTGGTCTTCTTAGCTATTGATTTCATTTTCCAAAGACACAAGTATAAAGAGATTTACATCATTTGTTCCTTGCATTATAAAATAGTTATGGAGAATTGCATTTGTCACTATATTTTTCTCTCTTGTTAGGAAGGTATTACCATTTCTAATGCAGCCATGTGTCAGTATTACTTTATTAATTTCAAGCTTAGGGTGACTCATGATCAATGGATGAGGCATAAACTCCATCTCTCAGTGAGAATAGAGTCAAAGAAGTTGTATAAATTTTCTCAAACTACCAAAAGTTTTTCTAAATATTAGAAGAGATTACATAAATAAAGGGAGTCCTGGTGGCTCAGTGTTTAAGTCTTGGTTGCTAACTAACCCATCAACTCCTTCTGTCAATATTTACAGCCTTTGAAACCTATGGAGTAATGCTACAGGGTCGCTGTGAGTCTGAATCGACTTGACAAAAATGAATTTATTTCAGTTTTATGGATATGAAATCGGAAGCACAGCATTTGGCACATAATACACTGATGATTATAAATCAATCTGTTCAGAAATTCTTTAATGAATTTGTGATATATACATTTAAGAGTTTAGATATAAACTAGATTATAGAGGATCTTGATACCAGACCAATCGAGTATTTGTTTTATTCACTGAATAATTTAAAGCTACATAGAAAGCTAATACAAACTCAATTGCTTTTGAGTTGATTCCAACTGAGAGCAACCTTGTAAGACAGACTGTCTTAGGATTTCCAATGCTGTCATTTTTTTAAGTGTAAGAGAGAGCTTTATATCAAGGCGTAATTATATTTCCAGCTAACATCCCAGCCTAGTACAGATCAAGTCCATAAATCTGATTCTACACCATAAGTCCAATACTAGTCCATAAATACCCCTTCAGAGTCGTGCAGCCACATGCAGTGAGGCAGAATGGAGGAAGATCACGGGCCGGTGGGGGTGGGTGCAAAGTCTTGTAGGTCAATAGTGGTAGACACATTCTGGGCTCTGGCTGCCATCAGCATGACTTGAAGTGGCTTGTCAACAGGAAGATGAAACGGAGAGTGTGTATGGCCTGCCTTCAAGGAGAAAGAGACAGGAAGAGGCTGGCCTCACAGAGCCATTTATCTCGGTCCTCCATTCAAGCTGTGACCTCATTAATACACTAAACTCCAGGTTCCTACAAGAACCATGTGGACACAAGAAAACCTAACTATCACAGTCCTCAACTTGGCACATATATACCATTCTTTAGTCAAATATAATTTTTTTAAAAAGGACAATAGTAAAATCATATTTGTGCTTAAAAGGAAAAAACTAAAATTCAGAAAATTCAAAATATTCCAGGCTTTTTAAACATAATATTCTATACACTCATAGAAACAAAACTATTCTATGCGTAATAATTGCAGTATGTGAATACCTACATCATAATCCTATCAAAATATTCTTTTTAAAAAATGTTTCCTATCAAAATATTCTTATGAACATATTCCCATACCCATGGAAGTTTGTAAGCCAGCCATGTCATTACTTTGTCCTCCCTTTTTGGGTATCCAATTTCTATACTTCCCTCTTAGATCAACCCAGTGCTCTCAGGAGACCAGTGTGTTCTTTGGTGTGAAAACTCTGCGTTCCAGTTGGGAGCTAGTGAGTCTGCATTCACGAGCGAAGTCAAACCAGGACAGGCTGTTGCTGTAAGTGTCCTGGGCATTGACTGCCACACCTTTCTCCCGTGGAGCAGGTGGTGGCTTCCAATGGCAACCTGTTGGCCAGCAGCTAAGCACTTAACTGCCGTGCCACTGGGGTACCTTCAAAGCTGCATGTGTTTATTTATACTCTTGATAATCTGGTGCAGCTTTTATGGCACGAGGAGAGTTCACATAGGTAAGACTAAGTATTATCACTACTAAAGTCATTATAACTTAAAATGCATAGAACAAAGTGGATATGGAAGGGATTTTAAAGGAGGAATTGATAGGATTTGGATAGGGAAAGAAAAAGTTGAGAAAGCAAAGATTGGCTTTAAAATTTAAAGTAATTACCAACACCAAATTTGCTGCCAGTGAGTCAGTTCTGACTATAGAAACCTTCTGTGGAGTTTCATAGGTTTTATAAATCTTTACAGGAACATACAGCCTCACCTTTGTCCTTCTGAGCAGCTGGTGGGTTTGAATTGCTGACTTTGAGGTTAGGAGCGTAATGCTTACCCAACAGCACACCAGGCCTCCTGTTTAAAGCAAAACCACTTTTTTTTTTTTCCTATCAGCATTTGTTGTGCATTTTGAACCAACTATTCACAGGCAATGTGGGTTTTCATTCTTTCTGGCCAATCCATTGGGCACATAAAGCACACTACCCAAATAACCCATTTGTTGCATTGTAACTTATTATACAGAATTTTATTAGTCACATTTTTTATTAGTAGCTAACAAAACTCCATCAAAGCTAAAGAAAAAGAGAATTTATTTTAGAAAGTGATTGAAGTCCACATCAAGGATGAACTTAGTGCTCGGGGCGCTGTGGGAACTTATGATTCCTATTTCAGCATGTGTTAGTTTCCTAGGCCATTGCAGCAAGTGGTCATTAAACTGAGTGGCCTAAAATAATAGGAATTTGCTTTCTCACCGTTCTGGAGACTAGAAGTTTCAAATTACACTTTCCCCAGGTTATACCCCTTCAAAGACTCTAGGGAAAGTCTGTGTTTTTTTTTTTGGGCGGGGGGGGGGGGCTCTTCTAGTTTTTTTCCCTTCCAATAGTCCTTGTCCTTCCACCGATTCATAAAGATACATTACTCCAGTCTGCCTTCAAGTTCTGGGTGTGTGTCTCTGTTTCTCTTCGCTTCTCCTTTTTCAAGGACACCATTCATTTAGAATGGATTATGACCCACTTCGTTGTGATCTGAATAATTGCAAGGAGCCCTGGTGGCTTAGTGGCTACACATTGGGTTGTCAACCACATGGTCAGCAGTTCGAGCCACCAGCTGTTGCTTGAGAGCACGACGTGCCTTCCTGCTGCGGTCAAGAGGTAAAGTATTGAAACTGCAAAGGGGGCAGCTCTACCCTGCCCCATTGGGCACCATCAGTCAGAATTGATTGAATGGCGGTGGATTTTTAACTAATTACATCTGCAAAGACCCTGTTTCTAAGTAAGGTCACATTCACAGATACTGAGGAAAAGACTTGATGATCGCTTTCTGGGGACATACTTTAGCTCACAGAATAGGCCCTTCTAAATGCTGTTTCTGGTTCATTTTCTCTCTCTTACGGTGGCATTCTTCCTCTGTTCCTCGATGCAGACAGTGAACTATGACTGCCCATATTTTCAGGCTTTACATATTGCTGTGCACACTCCAAGAGAGGAAGTGACCTTTATAAAGTCCCCAATTAATAACAAGAGTATTGATTGCCTGTGTTTGAACTACTGATCATCCATGGTTGCTAGGTCTGGAAAGTACACATGTGAAGGGAGATTTTCAGAACATGATATCTTTTCCTGCATCCTTGCAAACGGGAGTGGGTGTTTCAAGAAATACATTTCTAAAGAAGGACTTCAGGAAGAAAACGCAAGTCCTAAAGCTTGCATTTTACATATTTTCACTTTGGATTGACTACAACAGAAACCATAAACCAAATATGCAGTGGTAGTGTGTATACAATACACCCCCTGGAAAGTGTACACTTGCACATTCACACACGAATGTAAGGCACATTTCTTTTTTATGTTTATATATATACATATATATATGCACACATTTTAATCATTTTATTGGGGGCTCGTACAACTCTTCACAATCCATGCATCCATCCATTGTGTCAAGCACATTTTTATATTTGTTGCCATCATCATTCTCAAAACATTTGCTGTCTGCTTGAGCCCTTGGTATCAGCTCATTATTTGTTTCCCTCCCTCTCCACTCCCTCCTACCTCACGAACCCTTGATAATTTGTAAATTATTATTATTTTGTCTTATCTTACACTGTCCGACGTCTCCCTTTATCCACGTTTCTGTTGTCCATCCCCCAGGGAGGAGGTTGCGTGTGATATGTTTATATTTTTAAATGATCTGTAAGGCACATTTCTGATGGCCAGTTTTAGTGAAGAAATAATGTGTACATTTTTAAAAATTGAATTATTCTGTGTTATTTCCCATTGGAAGCAGAACTTAGGTCTTATTTTAATAAGAGAAATAGGTTAGTATATGGTTAGGCTTATTTTTCAGTTGTCATAGAAAAAAAAATCTATGTTTGATAACAAAAGTCTCTCTGTCATTAGCCTTTCTGTTTTGATTATATTGCACATGTAACAATGACCGCAGAGAGAAAAAGAAAGCAAACAGTAAGAAATGTGTTAGCTTGCAGCCTGTCTTGGAATGTAAGCAGAGACTTCCTGACAAACCCAGAAAGAGTTAGTCATCTTCCGAGATCCTCTTAAAGTACGTGGAGCATGCATTTTTCCACAGATGTACAGCTGTCCATCGGCTGTATGGCTGGCCTCTTTGGAGCGCCAAAGTCTGCACACTTTGAGGCAGGCTCCTTTGCTTACCCAGGTTTGTAGGTTCGGTTGTTCGTAGTGTATAAAAAATGGTAGGTACTTAGGGAGAGTCCACTTGGTGTTTGAATGGGGGAGTTCCTTTCAGAGAGGTCCCAATTTCAGGAGCTTCTAACTGTTTGGGGTAGTTAATATGTAGGACAGATACTTTCATTATTATTGCCTCTAAGGAATTTTCCAGGAAGATGTAGGTGAAATGAGATTCCAGAGAGAATACTGAGGAGACTGTCAAATGGAAAAATGGAACCAGCAAAGTCTAGACACTGAAGACGTCACTATCAAGAAGCATAAATCATCTTTGTTTTCTTTTTAGGAAAGGACTCTGTGTGGTCCTGTGGGGTGGGTCACTACCTTGCTGCCAACTATAAGGCTGGTAGTTCAAACCCACCAGCTGCTCTGCAGGAGAAACACGAGGGTACTGCTATCTAAAGATTTCCAGTCTCAGAAACTACGCAGGGTTGCTGTCTGTCAGAGCTCACCAGATGGCAATACGTTTGGGTTTGGTTCTTTTTGAGCATCGTCTCTAAGAATTGTTGACAGGCTGGTCATGCCAAATAGGCACTGAGCTGGCAGGCAGAGATCTGTGAGGTGGGTGCCTGCCTTGGGTCATCATCAGTAACTTGCCTCGGATGTGCGGGAGATGTGCCGAGTCAGGGTTAGCGCTCCAAGTAAGATCAGCATTGCTATCAACAGGTGAGATGACAAGGCCAGGGTTACTGGGTCCAGGAATTAGAGAATATAAAAAGAACACACATACTATGAAAACCTCAGTATATTTCACGGATGTGGTGAGAAAAGGACAGGTTCTGTGATGGATAGAATGTCTAATGGAGAAATGGTTCCAGCTATTGCTGACTCTGTCTTCCAGCCACCATTTCGCTGTCTGTCTGTCATTCTGTGGTGGCTTGTGTATGGCTGTGATGTGGAAGCTGTGCCACTGACATCTCAGATACCAGCAGGGTAACTCGGCGTGAACAAGTTTCAGGAGAGCATCCAGACTGAGAATGGACTCTGAAGGACTAGTCTGTCGTCCACTTCAGAGCGATTAGCCTCTGGAAAGACTATGGATAGCAGAAAACATTGTCAGTTACTAAAAACCCAAGTAACAGAAGCAAATCAAAAGCAAAAGATTATGCTGGAAGATAAGCCCCTCACATTGGAAGTAAAACTATTACTTGTGAAGAACTGCCTTCTCAGAGTAGAGGGGACCATCAGGCCTGGATGAAGTAAAGCCTGCAGGCCCTTCGTTTTCTGATGGGGCATTTCACTCAAAACAGGAAGAAGGCGTTGCGAATGTAAATGAGTACTTGGAACGTGGTTTGTACAAAGAATGCATCTAGGAAAATTGGAAGTCATTAAAAGTGAAAAGCACAAAAGATTGATATTCTAGGCACTGTTCAGCTGAAATAGTCTGATATTGGCTGTTTTGAATCAGAAAATTATGTATTTTATTTCCCACCAGCAAAATCGAAAGGAAAGGAAGGCATTGCTTTCATCATCCAAAGGAACATCAAGATATAGCGTGCAGTGCAGTGCTGTCTGTGATAGGACTCTATCGATCCACATTCACACAAATCCCACCAATACCACTATTTTTCAAATTTATGCACCAACCTCAAAAGGTAGTGATGAATAAATTAAAGAATGCAATCCAGATGCAATGGCAATTAATGGTAATTAGAATGGAAAAGTTGGAAAGAGAGGAAGGATTAGTAGTTGGAAAATATAGTCTTGGTGATAGAACTAAACTGGAGATCGCATGATAGAATTTTGCAAGACTTGTTAATAGAAAATAACTTCTTTTCAACACACAAAAGGTTGAAGACATGTAGACTTCTCTAGATGAAATACACAGAAATCAAGTTGACTACATCTGTGGATAGATGTGGAAAGAGACAATGGCAAAGTTGATTGACTATCAGCAGCTAAACCAGGCCAGAGGCTGATTGTGGAACAGATCATCAATTGCTCATACTTAAGTTTAGGTTGAAGCAGAAGAAAATTGAAAGAAGTCCCCCCAAGTCAAAGTATGACCTTGAGTATATTGCAGCTGAATTTTGAGAATATCCCAACAGATTTGACGCTGTGCCCCCTTAATTGCAGAAGACCAGATGAGCAGTGGAATGGCATCAAGAAAAATCTATAAAGAAACAAAACGTCATTAAAAAGCTAAGAAGGAAAAAAAAATCAAAGTGGATGTCTGGAGAGACATACAAATTTGCTCTATTTGTAGAGTAACTAAAGCAAATGGAAGAAATGAAGAAGTATAATAACTAAATAGAATTTTTCAGGAGACAACTTGAGAAGAAAATATAAAATATGAAATCCGAAAAGAAAGACACCCTCAGCATATCTTAGACTGAAATAACTAAAGAAAAATTCAAGCCTCAACTTGTCATATTGAAAGATTCCATTGACAAAATACAGCACGTTACAGGAAGCATCAAAAGAAGATGGAAATAATATGCAGAATCCTTTACCAAAAATAACTCGTCAATAGTGAATCATGTCAAGAGGTAGTATATAAGCAAGAACCAGTGGTACTGAAGGAAGAAGTTTAAGCTACACAGAAAGCACTGAAAGACTTCAGGAATTGATGGAGTACCAATTGGAATGTTTCAACAAGCTGATGAAGAACAGGAAGCACTTAGTCCTTTATGCTGAGAATTTTGGAAGACAGCTTCTTGGCAAACTAACTGGAATCAATCCATCTTTCTACCCATTCTTAAGAACTGAGACCCAACAGAATGTGAAAATTATACAGCAATAAAATTGATATCACCTACATGTGAAATTTTGTTGAAGATCATTCAACAGTGTTGCAGCAGGACATTGACAGAGAGTTCCAGAAATTCCAGGAATTCCATAAGTTCTGTCTGGAATTCGGTCAGGAATTCTGGAAATTCTGTCAAGAGGATTTAGCGCCAGGGTTATCATTGCTGATGTCAATGGATCTTGCCTGAAATCAGAAAACACCACAAAGATGTTTACTTGTGTTTTGTTGACTGTGCAAAAGTGTTTGGCTGTGTGGATCATAGCACATGGGACCACGAACAGGGGCACACTGCATGCTTTGACATCAAGAAAGTTGTGCCCCAAGGTTGTATCCTCCCATCGTACCTTTTCAGTCTGCATGCCAAGGAGAAGAACGGAGATGCTGAGGAAGAATGCGGTATCACCATTGGAGGAAGGCTTGTTAGCGACTTGTGACTTGCAGATGACACACACCTTGCTGGCTGAAAGGGAGGGGAACCTGAAGCACTTGCTGATGAAGATCATGGATTGTCCCCTTCAGTCTGGATCACAACTCGATGTAAAGACAACCGAAACCCTCCCACTGGAGCAATAGGCAACATCCTGATAAGTAGAGGAAAGATCGAATTGTCAAGGATTTCATGTTGGTCGACTCCGCAATCGATGTTTATGGAAGCAGCCAGCAGAAATGCATTGTGGTCAGTAACTCTGCTGCACGAGACCTCTTTAAATTGGTGAAAAGCAAAGATGATACTCTGGTGACGAAGGTGCTCCAGAACCAAGCATTGGGATTTTTAATCGACTTCTATGCATGTGAAAATTGGACATTGAAAAAGGAAAACTGAAGAAGAATCTGTGCATTTGAATTGTGGTGTTGTCAAGGAATATTTAAAATACCATGAGCTTCCAAAGGAACAGATAGATTTGTTTTGGAAGAATTACAGCCAGAATGCCCCTTAGAGGCAAGGACGGAGAGAAGTCCCATACTTTGGACGTGCTGTCAGGAGAGCTCAGTTCTTGGAAAGGTGCCCCATGCTTGTTTGAGTGGAGGGGCAGGTGGACGGACACAGTGGCTGCAGCAGTAGGTGTAGACACACGAGCAACTGTGAGGTCGGCACAGGACTGGGCAGTGTTGTTTTGTTGTACGCACGGTCACGATGGATCAAGACTGATTGGAACATCAGTGTAAACAGTAACGTGACTTCAAAAGTATCCCTTATCCTTGAAGGGGTAGGAAAATGTATTCATGCATAGCATAGTTAAAATGATTTAGATAATGGGAGAGCTGTATTTATAAGACATTTTCAGATAGCAGTCACGGGTCACCTAATGCTTAACAACTCATCTTTCTGAGAGAAATACCCAGCACACTCTTGTGCCTATTTGCAAGTTTTATTAACCCAGAAATAGAGAGAGGAGATGCAGATTTTCAAACTTGGGGATTCACAAGACATACAGAGCCAGTTGTCTAGAGGACAAGATTTCTAGTACAACATATTAGTGTTGTAGAAATAATTAGTCCTAATGTCAAGAACGATAAAGAGGGAAGCCAACCTTCAGTGGGAGCCTATAGGGACATAAGTGAAAAATGGATTGGGTGGGATTGAAGAATATAAGTCAACATGAGACTAAACTGTAGTTTCATGAAATAGAGAGATGAAGTGGATAAGGTAGGAAGATTGTTATAGAGAGTTTTCTAGGTAAGGTAAGCAGATTTCTAAGTAAGCTGGAGGGATTTTAAGTTCTACTGCAAATTGGGTGAATTGGGGCAATGAAGATAAGAGTTCTGGAGTGTACATGGAGAGGTCAGATTAGAACAGACAGTATTATTGAGAAGGGATTGATAAGAAATCTGTAAGCTAGACTTCAGCTCCTTGAAGAAATGCACGGCCAGGGGGCTGGCGCAGAAAGGATTTGTGAATGCCGTGAACTCCATCCAATAAGAGAGAAGGTTTTCCATGAAGTAGAAGAGGAATAGCATAAAGCAGCAATTGAGGGAGCTGGGAATGTGCCCACCCCTGTCTGTCTTTGAGGGTAGGTGAACAAGCTGTTTTCAGTGGGCACAGAAAGGAAGAGGAGTCAGAGGATGAGAACTATCGGAATGGTAGACTAGAGGGACATATTTGCAGAACAGGGGAGGAGTAAGCAGGCAACATTTCGTTAATGGAGGCGCTGACACAAGCATCAAGCCCCAAGGTTTCCATCGGGATATCGGTGTAATGGAGTGTGCCTCCGCAAATCGCCATCCCCTGGTGGCGGGCCTCGGCTGATGGTGGCTTCAGTGATGAACGATAATGGGTTTTGTTATATAATCCACAATTTATCAACAGCCTTAAGGCTTAGAAGCATATATATTGAGGAGCAGAATAGAAACTAAGGGAAAGAGCTTGAATTGAAAATCAAACGTACAAAACAGAAGAGTTCAATTAGTGTAGAGCATTCATGTTTATGGTGTGTTTAGATATGATAACGCGATAACGCGTGTGCTAGATTGTATAGCGCACAACCAGGTTATTCTCCTTCCTTGTACAAACTGGGAAATGATCCTGGGGGTCTTCCAGCAGGATTTCAGGTGTTTACAGAGGGGACCATCAGTTCCCTTGTCTTCTAGTGTAGTCTCGGCATATCTAGACTAAAGAATAGTTTGTGTCCTCCCTCTCACTCACTGCCATCCAGTTGAGTCCAACTCCTAGCGACTCTTTGGGACAGAGTCAGATAGCTCCTGTGGGTTTCCGAGACTGTAAATCTTCATGGGAGTAGAAAGCTGCATTATTCTCCTCGCTTGAATCCTGATCAGTTTTAAAAAAGAGTCTTGGTTGCCCACTGTTAGGTACTCGGCTACATACTAACATGGTCAGCAATTTGAACCCACCAATTACTCTGGGGTGGAAAATGTGCCCCTCTGCTTCTTTTTTTGTATTTTATTTTATTTTATTAAAAAACATTTTATTAGGGGCTCATACAACTCTTATCACAATCCATACATATACATACATCAATTGTATAAAACACATCTGTACATTCTTTGCCCTAATCATTTTCTTTTTAAATTTTTTTTAAATTTTAACAATTTATTAGGGGCTCATACAATTCTTATTACAGTTCATGCATATACATACATCAATTTTATAAAGCACATCTGTACAGTCCCTGCCCTAATCACTTTTTTCTCCTCTTTTCTCTTTTTACATTTTATTAGGGACCCATACAACTCTTATCACCATCCATACATATACATACATCAATTGTATAAAGCACATCCATACATTCCCTGCCCCAATCATTCTCAAAGCATTTGCTCTCCACTTAAGCCCCTTGCATCAGGTCCTCTTTTTTTTTTCCCCTCCCTCCCCTTTCCCCCCTCCCTCATGTGCCCTTGGTAATTTATACCTCGTTATTTTGTCATATCTTGCCCTATCCGGGCAGCGCGACTGTGTCTTGTTGGGTACATGCTGGCTAGATCAGGAAATAATGATTTATTGGCAATCGCGTGCTCATCTAAATGTGAGGGGTACCAAAGCTGGAACGGCGCTGGGCAGAGGGCAGCTCGTGTAGTCTGCATTGTTCCTGCTAGGAGAGCATGGAGCAACTCGCTCTGAGCGAGTTTACCCAGTGGTGTCCCCTGGGAAGGCTCTCTTTGGTTACAGTGAATTTTTTCTTAAAAGCAATTTAGCTCAAACCTCGGATTTTTTTTTTTTTTTGTGACGGTTGATTTAAGAGAACAGTGTACGGCTGTGAAATTTTGTTTCCTGCTTGGGAAAAATGACACAGAAGCTGTTCTGATGTTGAGCACAGCTCATAAGGACAGTGTTATGGGAAATACTCAAGTGTATGAGTTGTTTTCTCATTTCAAAAAAAAGATGAAATGTCAGTTGATGACAAACCTCATTCTGGATGTCTGTCAACTTCCTGAATGGATGAAAATGTTGACTGCTAGTGCATTGGGAGTTCATTTCACCAGATCAGACTGTTAATCAAGCTTTCTATTTAGAGGTCTGAAAAGATTGCATAGCAGGGTGCAACAGAAAAGGCCTGATTTGTGGCAGAAGGGGACCGGTTTTGCCACTATGCCAATGCTCCTACTTACAGAGCTATCTCAATGTGCCAGTTTTGGGCAACAAAACAGCATGTCTGTCTTGTCCCGTGCCCCTTATTCACCGGGCCTCACTCTGTGCAACTCCTTTTTCTTTCTGCAAATGAAGAGGGACATGAAAGGACAGCAATTTGCTGATGTAGGAAGGTGAAGAAGATAATCAAGGAGGTGCTGTCAGCCATCCAAACAGATGAGCTTGAAAAATGTTTCCAAGAATGGAATTGCAGATTTGGCCAATGTATTAAGTGTAATGGAGAATACTTAGAATGTGATAAGGTTGTTTTGTAAAAAAATTAAATACCTAGCTTTGAAAACAAAATTCACTTTTTCAGAGTACCTCCTCATAGACTTGATTTTCTTTCCTTTGCAGTTGCGTTTATTTTCCTAATTTCAGATTTATTTTTCTTCTTTTTTACCTTTAAGTTCTTTAAGATTTTCGCTTTAAAGGATTGTTTGGCCACGTCTTTTTTCACCCCTGCCTGGGATGGGTGGACTGTGGAGCTCAGCAAGACATGCAGTTGCCAGGAGTTGGTCTCCACTTCACGGCAGCGGGTTGAGACAGGTAGAGAGAAGGGTGTGAGGAGAGATGAGGTTGATTATTTCTGCACGGTCGGGATTGCAAAGGGATTTGTAGGTCATATAAGGAGTTTGGATTTTATCTTTAAGCAGAGAGGAACCATTAAAAGGCTGTGCCGAGAGGCATTCAGATCATATCTGGAGCTTTCTGGAGAAGCACAGGAATAATAGACAATGTCTTATCACCTTTGCCCACATACTTGCAATAGTTCATTTTCTCCATTCTTACTGACCAGTATCTGTTTTCCTATTTGGTTAAGGCTACTAGATTAATCTAGTTTAAGGCTCAAGAAAAAGATTTATTGGCCTTGTGGACTTTCATGTCAAAGCTGACATGAAAACAAAGCCAAAGTTTTGCATCTGATCTCAGACACAAATTGTGTTACAGAGAAAATTTTCTGGTAAGTATCCTATAAAGTGTATGATGAGGCAAAGTCATAGTCTAAAGTTCAATATTACCTAGGTTCAAAAGATTCCTAGAGGATTGGATATTAATTTTTAGGAAGACTTACAAGTATATTTGGTGGAAGGTTGTTTAATATTTCTGGGTCTGGAATTTCCAAGGGGAGAAAAGAGAAAAACCATTTGCTGAAACATCAAGGAATTATCTTCCTGGAAGGCCTTTCTATTTCAGCAGATAAACAAAGCTGCACATTCAGTGTGGAAGAAGCCATCAGAAGTACTGACAGTTCTGCCTGTCCTCAGCCGTTGCCACTTACTAATGTTTCTGCATGTCCTTATCAGACCAGATGGCAGGCTGGAAACTTACTGGCTCTGTGAGATGCTGCTGTTCTCTGATTAGATTTAATTTAGGGAGGAACTGGCCAGTGTTTGAAACTAATCATTATTCATGTGTACTGTTGACATTAAAATAAAATTATATATTGCTGACCCTATATATTAAAACCACAGAGAGCTATTAATTTATTCACAAACATAAGTTGAACAACTATAACGAATGATGAACTGAGATATTTGGAATACTTTAGCTTAATTAAGCATATTAAAAAGAGAACAGCTTGGGAAGAATTCATAAGCTGTTCACATAAATATAGGAATTTGAATGATAAGAAATGGAATAATTTTGATTAACCTTAATCAGTTGACTAGCAGACACCAGTGTCTTCTCTGAGTGTACTATGTGTAGACCAGCAGGACAATATAGATTTTATGTTTATTGGTTCAGGAAGTAGTTGAAGACACGATAGGCACGCTGCCACTCATGGGGCTTTCTTTACAAGGCACGTAGAAAGGTAAAGTCAGTAGACTGCTAGATGATGAAGAACAGAGAAGAAAGTCAATGAGTGCGGTATGATTACTGAAGAGTCTTGAAGCCTGGGAAGTGAGTGAACATGAGGTGTTAGAAAGCGAGTCAGAGAATGGTGTTTGAGAAGAAGAAAGGGTCAGGAAAGGGAGGAAGGATCATAAGGCTTTCCTCAGAGGGTGAACAGGTTGTGTCAGGACCTGCGTTATCTCTGTTTGCTAGACGAGGACAGTAAGACGCTGAGAGAGTGGTGAGGGTACTTGGTCCTGGTTACGTGGTCCATAAGTGGCAGGGGTGAGGTTCCGGCCCAGGTAGTTGAGCTCCAAGGTGTGTACTTTTGACTATGCTGAAGAAGTTGCAGAATGGAGACTCAGAAAATAAAGTTGAGTACGTAGAGGAGCCAAAAACACACTTTTATATTGAAGTGGGAGGAAATGATCATCATAGAAGAAAAAAGATAAATACTTAAAAAATGTTATTTTTTATCTAAGTAGAGTGTCAAATAATATGGAGAAACTAAAGTCTGTAGTCCTGAAAGCCCATGGCCGAGTGAAGGCAAATTCATTGAATGCCTGTATACCTTTTTAACATGGCAATGAATTATTTTTAACACACTTTAATTTAAGTGAAAATTAACATAGCAAAATAATCTCCTAATCATTAATTCATACACACATTGTTCTGTGACATTAATTGAAATCTCCTAATTTCCCCTTGGGTACTCCTTTCCATTGATCTGGCTTTTCTGTTCCATCCTTCTTTGCCCCATTAGTCTCAATATAGAGCATGCTCTTCATGGCTGTTATTTATTTTATAGCCCCGTATTGAGTTTCAAGTTGGAAGATTGCTTTCGGGCAGTGGTTCTCAACCTTCTTAATGCTGGGGCCCTTTAATACAGTTCCTCATGTTGTGGGGAACCCCAACCATAAAACTTATTTTCATTGCTACTTCATAACTATAACCATAGCTGTAATTTTGCTACTGTCGTGAATTGGACAACCCCTGTGAAAGGGTCGTTAGACCCCCCAAAGGGGTCGGGACCCACAGGTTGAGAACCACTGTCTTAGGGAACTAGCCTTGCGGTGTCTTCCAATACCTTTCAGAGCAGTAAGCTGGTATTTTCTATTTTTGTTTTTGAATTTGCCCTACTTTTTAATCATTTTAATCAGGGTCATCTTCCGTGCTCCTAGTCAGCGCCAACTGTGGTGGCTGGGCACCACCTGGTTCTCTGGTCGCACATTATGGCTCATGTGGGCCGTGCGTCCTTTGGACTGGACTACTAATTGCTTCCTTGAGTCTTCAGTTTTCGTCTTCTTTCTAAACTAATTGTGATTAATACACCTATCAAACTAGGCCACAGTTCAATCGCATCTAGCAGAATTGTACATTTGCTGCCACGGTCATTTTCCACACAATCTTTTTCTGTATGGACCCCCTTGATAACAGCCTCCCTTTATCTAATCTGTGGCCCCCTCCCCCACAAAACTCATATCCTACTGCTGACGATATAGGTTCATCTGTCCTGGTTTTCATAACCTGAAAAATGAAAAAGACATATACTGCAGCTTCCAGAGGGTGACTGCAATGATACTGCACTCCCAAGATACCCCTGAATATGCACAGTCAGAAACCCAGCCAAACAATACAATCCCCAATGCATACGATTTTGGAGACCAGATCAGGTCCAGCGTGCATCCTAGGGGGAATCTGTTGACAAGTTTTAACTTTTTCAGGCAGGCTTCTGCCTTTGACCTTCTATACTCAACTCACCAATGCCCTCCGTTTAGTGACCACTTTCCTCCTGTCCCTCCATTCTGGATAGAGTCTTATTTCCTGCATAGTTCCAGCAATGAATCTCGGGCTCCCATGTCATCCGTAGCGTCTGGCAAACCAGATTCTTGGGCTTTAGGCTCTGAAACTGAGCCCTCCCTTCAATTTGGATTATATGCTTCACAATCCTTTGGTGACTGGTGATGGTGTGCTTCTTCCATGTGGACTTGGTTGACATCTCACTTAGATCGCTGCTTGTTTGGAGACAAGATTTAAGACCCCAGATGCTATTTTATCTGATAGGTGGCACCATCTAATTTCTTTACCACATTTTGCGATAGCACCCGTCTCCTCCATGTTCCTTTCCTGGAGACGAGTATTGGAGTATTGAGCATGGCCATGATGTACGAACTAATTATTTTTAAGTTGGAACTGGGATTTAGTGTATGCCCAAACCAGTCCTGGATGTATGTTTGTTTGACGTGGTCTTTCAATTTATTCTTACTTTGGAATTAACCCAAATATCATACCACTTAATCTCATCAAGCAGAATTTTACCATTGCTTCCATAATCAGTTCCCAAACATTGGATTTCTCCTGGGTACTCTGACATTATCTCCCTTTTATTGCTATCCCCCTCCCCCACTTTCCTGGGTTTCATTTACCAAAAAAAGGAAAAACTTATTTCACTTCTTCTGAAGGCTAATTCCCTACTCCATAGCACCTGAGGTATGCCCTGCTATGAACAAACAAAAACCAAATATAGCAGAACGATCATCACATATTTGCCAGAACAATATTTGATCTTAGCACAATCTATGAGGCATTGATGTAGCAAGACCTTATTTGTCTACCTGCCAACAATTCTCCAAAATTGATTCAGCTGTTTTCTGCTTCCTTGGACACATGTATTTTCCGGTTTAAGTCCACAAGTTCTAGGTGCGTCTGAGGTGGGATTCCTGCAAGGGATCTCTTTGATTCTGCCTCTGGGGCATGCCGTACGACGTAAAGGTCCAGGATTCAGTGTCCCAAGGCCCCGTGACACCCAGCCTGAGTCCCCAGGATACAGCCAGCAGCCTGCGTCAGGGTGACCCATCTGGTGCTCCAGGCTTCTGTGATGGCCAGTCTCAAGCTTTGCAGACTCCAGTAGCTTCTCTTCAAATGAGGATGTAGAAAATTATCTTTATGAGGTATGTTATGCCAATTAACCCAGATGTCCCTCGAGACGACGGTCCTTAACATTCAAACCCAATAGCTCAGTCCTCTGAGGTGTTTGGATAGGTCTAAGACGTTTCCCAAAAGTGCCCCTATTTGTATACATACGCCCAATTTCCCTAATGATATCTACACGTGCATGCATGTGTACTCTCAGATGCCCTCCCACACTTAGCTAGTATACATGTTAAGAAGGTAACCACTCACAGATGTTTGGTCAATATTACTGTTCTTCCAGAATTGTATATGTTACAGCATTTACATACCCAAGCCAAATTAACTGCCACAGAGCACCCTATTGGACAGGATCGAATTGCCCCATAGAAAGCCTACGGCTGACCTTGGGGCAGCAGCCCGACTTGTACCCATGAAGCCCCTAGAGCCCCATAGCATTTACCACCGTTGTCCTTTCTGCTTACGATGTTCTCAGTGTCTCCCTTTGCCTTGGTCACATTGCGCCGACTTCCTCCATGTTGTATATTGCTTTTTCTTCACCAGAATCATCCTGTTTGCTGTCTAGTAAGTGATTCCCCTTCTTTCCTTGGTAATGTTCAAATGATGTTTCTAAATCTGTTCTGGACATTTTATCATGGCAGTCTCATACAATATTTGTACTTTGGAGTTTGACTTATTTCACTCACATTATCTCTTCAAGATTCACCCGTGTTTAGTGGATTCGTCATTATCATTGCAGAATATTCCGTTGTATGTATGTGCCACTGCTTATTTATGTTTCGTCCTCGGTGGGCTCTTTTGTTGTTTCCATCTTTGGTTATTGTGACTGATGCTGCAGGGAACATGGATGTGCTTTTGTCTATTGATGTAATGCCTCTTATTTAGGATCTACATCTAGGAGTTAGATTGCTAACTCTTATGGCATTTCTCGTCCTGGCTTTCGGGGAAGTGTGGATTCCCTTTTTCACAGTGGGTGTGCTGATTTGTGCCCCGTCATACTGACAGTGTCTGAAAGTCCCCGTCTCCCCAAACCGCTCCAGCATTTGTTGTTCTGTGTTGCTGTTTTTGTTATTGTTCTCCTTTTCTATCAGTGCTATTCTGACTGGAGTGAGATGATATGTCATTGTAGTTTCAATCTGCATCTTCCTTCTGGCCAGTGATCCTGAGCATCTTCTGATGTTTGCTAGCCACCTGGATGTCTTGTTTGGTGACATGTCTTGTTCACTTTAAAATGGGTTGTCTTTTTGCTTCTTTTGGATTGAAGTGTTCTATTGAAAACATTAGCGATCAGACCATTTTTTCAGATACGTTATTGCCAAAAAATAGTACCCGACCTTAGATTCTCTTTTTATTCTTTTGGGGAAAGTTATTGATGAGCATAAATATTTAATCTTTAGGAGGTTAAAGTTTTCTAGTTTATAGTCTGGTGTTTGTGCATTTTTATTTATGTATGATAGTGTGTAGGTATTACATTTAGGTCTTTGCTCTGTCTTGAGTTTTGGTTTTCTGTGTGATATGAGATACGGGTCCTGTTTCATTATTCTGAAAATAGAAACCCAGCTTTGCCAGCACCATTTAATGAAGAGATGACCTCTTCCCCACTGAATGTAGTTCAGCCTTTGCCAAACATCAGCTGTTCATAGGTGGTTGTGTTTACTTCTGACGTCTCCAGTTTGTTCCATTAGTCTTCTAAAAAAATCACAAGAACACACTGTCACTGCTGTTTACTGTCACGTTGGCTTCAGCTCATGATGCCCCACAGTTCCAGGAAACACTGTGTTAAAGAGGCAGAGACTTCTTAAAAAATGGTCTAACAAGGAAGAATTATTCTGGCACAAGAACTTCGAGGGAAAATTTTCAGTTTCACTTCCTCCTTGAAGCCTTGTGATTTTTCCCATTTTGATTCTTCTCTTTTTATTCATAATTTTTCTCTTCAGGAATGATTCTCATTGGATAGTTATCCCGGTTTATTCATTTTGTAGTTTGAAGATATGCGCTGTTACATGCGATAATATTCCCAGTCCCAGAAATGGTATACAAACTAGCTACTACTCACCGCATGGTCCCTAGCCCAGTGCCATGCCCTCGCTGTCTCTCAGGAGGCATCCAGAGCGCTTAGGAATGGGGCCAGGTACGATTTGAAGGGAAGTCATGTGGACGTGATGAGTGCCTTGATTTCGGTGACAAAGGGGTAAAAAGGGAATCAAAGAGAACTTACAGATTTTAGACCATTTTTCCTGAGAGGATGGCAAATTATTACTGTCCCTGCACTTTAGGTTTATTTTTTTTCCCTTTTGCTTCCCCTGCCTCCCTTATCTCATACTTTTTCTTACTACTCTTGTCTGTGAAGCCTCAGGTAGAGGGCCGGTCAGAATGCGATACTCCTTTCTCTCTCTCTCCACTTCCAATTTAACACAGCGCAATCCTGTCATGCCAGTGAAAGAAAATGAAGAAGTATGGCAGGTTTTCTTTAATATGGAAAACTTATAATATGTGTCTCTGATCAAATGTAAATCTTTCAAATGCCAAGTCAGGCTGAAAGTTAGGTTATTTCCACACATGCCTAGAATTAATGCCGAAGTCTCTCACAGAATTTCATATATGTATATAATATATATATACACATACGCGCGCAAACACACACTAACTGTTCAAAATCAGATTATTTTTCCAGAGTGAGTTTTATTTACATATTTATTCAGTAGTTCATTAGACAATGAAAAATTCTACCAGAAAGGCCTTTATATGAACATAGGAGAAGTGTGTGGTGGAGACAAAGAAACAGAAGATGCAATGTCCAGGCTCAGTATGTGGCTCTGAAAGAGTCCTCTGTAAAATAATCAACTGAGCATACAGTGAGTCTGTTCAGTGCTGTGGGGTTTCTGGGGACCATGGAGGTTCCAGTGTAGATTGGTGAGAGGCTCGTGGAAATAGCGTTGGCTTTTGGCACAGTGGGGTTGGACTTCAGATTCTACCATGAACCAGCATTGGGTCTCAGACACCAGAAACTCACTCACTGCCATTGAGTATATTTTGACTCAGAGTGGTACTAGAGGACAAAGTAGGACTGCCCGTGTCAGTTTCTGAGACTGTAAATCTTTAGCGAGTTGAAAGCCTCATCTTTCTCTCTTGGAACAGCTGATAGTTTTGAATGACTGACCTTGTGATTTGCAGCCCCAAACCAGGACTAGAACCTTAGTCTTCTCTTACGAAGATGAGGATAACAATAAGTACTCTGTAATGCAGCTGAGAGGCTTAAAGAGAGACCAAGGAAGCGAAGCACCCATCCAAGTGCCTGATATGTAAGGGCTCTTTCTCAATGTGTAGCAACTATACAGACCAGAGTGCGTGTGTGTCTTGTGAGTGAACAGGGTAGAGCTGTGCATGGAATAGGGGAGAAAGTGCACAGGAGGCTCAAATGGGGAGCTTTGTGGGAGCAGGTTTAAAGATGGAGTTTGCAAAAGGGAAGGAGGCATAGATTGAGAGGACAATATACCCAGCATAATGCATCTGTGGATAATGCTGTAAAAATGCATAGTGCTTATTATTCCTATGATAATCAACCTCGTTATTGGAGCAAATGAGCTAAGTTCTGTCATATGTTGGATGATCAGATCTTCTTAGGTTCAAGGCACTTTGTTCTCAGTAATGTACTAGAGACGAAGTATTTAAAGAGATGGAGATTTGTAAGAAGTTGAATTAGCAAATGTTGTGTGATACATGCATGTATATCTGTTTTTTAATAGCAGCAGCAGTAAAGGAACAGAAAGGAGAGAAAGAGGAGAATCGTCGTAAAGGCTGCTTATATAGAGTCAGACACCTCAAGAGGTTTGATTTTTGATTTGAAGGTTTAGGGGTCACGATTTCATAGGACATTCAATTAATTGGCTTATCATTGGTTCTGGTACTTCTGTTTTGTCCCTGATTTGTCACAGGGTGCTAAACAGCTTGCAAGCAGGCATCTAAGTGACAATAACTGGTTTCGACGTACCTACCATGGGAACTCTGATGCTGGAGTGGGCTAAGAATTGGGCTGATAATCACAGCGTGGGGCTCACAGCCACTAGTGACTTCAAGACAGGAAAAGTAGGCTTTCTTCCCATCCCAAAGGCTTACAGCCTCGGAGGCCCACAGGGGCTACTCTGTTCTGCAGTATAGACTCGCTATGGGTTGGAATTGACTTGGTGGCCATGGGGTTCATGAAGAACAACAGAGGAAGAAGGAGAGTCAGGATTAGGAGGAAGAAATGGAATGCGCCCTGGGATAACATTTCAACTTTACATGAAAAGAATTGTTTCCGAATCCTTCTTCAGTCCAGGCCTCAGTGTAGCTTAATTAATGTGGAATAACTGCCGCGAGCACTTCACTCTGTCAGCGAACTATGTAGACAGGTCCAATAGCTCATCACACCTTGAGATGTGGCATGGGAAGCTTCGGGAACAGTGAAAGGCAGGCTGAACGTGGTTGTGCAACCTGAAGAATATAGTCAGTGTCACTGAATTGTAATTTTTAACTGTGGAAGTGGCATGTAAGGATACGTAAAAAAGTAATGCTACAAAATCATAGAAACCTCTATTAAACCTTTACAAAATGCGAAGCTATTGCTTCCTGACATATCTTCTGTCTACATCTATACTTCCAAAGGCAGTGTTTGTACCTATCTCGCCTGCCCTGAGGAAGGGGCATTCCTTTGCCCTCTTGGATTTAGACCATGTCAATGATAATTTTGGCATCCGCAAGGGATACAAATTGGGTTTCTTTCAAATGTTCTGTGAGTTTTCAGGACAAAGGGAAGTGTGAGGCCCAGGACCGAGGTTGTGGGGTGAATGGGCTAGGATTTCCCGAATAGCTGCTCTTAGGACCGAGCAGGTGTATTTTGATGGGAAAATTCTTGGCACAACTTTCCTGGCCCTTTCTCACCTATACGGTTTTCATTTTTCTCCCCCCCCCAGTAAACTCTAATTAATTGTGCATTTTTCTTTGAGAAAACCTATGAAGATTATCCCACTGGGATCCTTACAAACAGTGGCTGTAACTTTCGGAGCTGGCTTTGTTGTCTGGAGTTTAATTGGCCCGGCAGATCCTGTGGGGCGCCGCTGTCTTGCAGTGCCCCACCTTCTATTCCCTTTCCTTTATGAAGGCGCCCTGATCAGACCAGCACAAGGACATTGCTGACAGGGTTTGTCCGTACCCATCCACGGATCCAAGGACATGCTTACATACATTTTGTTTGGAATAAACCCATGCGCAAATGAACGGAAACGGTAGTATCAATACTTTTTGACTTACAGTTAGCTGTTTTACCGTGTTTATTTTCAACAACAAAAATAAAGCAGGTAAATGATTGCATTAGTCATGCACAGGTGCCTGTGACAAGTAGCCGTATGTAAAGCAGAGTGATATCCTGCTAGTTGTCCGGCTGTCCTGAAAGAAGGGGTGGGGGTGGGGGGCTGTACAGCAAGTTCGAAAGCTGGAAAAGAGATTGTCTGCACTGTTGGGGCTGTACAAAAATAAATCATTTATTCACCAAATAATGGCTAATACTTATGTTTCATTAATCAAATAATACCTAGTGTTTGCTTTATTGATTATTATGCATCAGTTATATCATTTCATCTTCATAACAATTAGGAAGAAATTTCTGTCACATTATTTTACAATATTTTATGGAGGAGGGCACAGAAGCTCCGGGAGATTGGAGTGATGTTCCCATTGCCACGTGACTCTAACTTGTGGGGCTGAGACTCCAGCTGGGATGGTCTGCAGAGTCCCTTCTACTCCTTCTGCCCTCCCCCACGGGTTGCGGTAGGAGGTCTGCAAGGCAGGCGCAGCGGGAAGCAGGGCAAGCCCTTTCTGTCTGTCTGCTTGGAGTTAATTCCGAGGCAGAGATGAAATTCTCTGAGCATTCTAACTCCAGCTGTCGAGGAGAGGGACCCTTAAGCACTCTTTGGAACACAGTTTCTCCATCTCAGGACCATGCTCATGTTGACCTGACTGATTCTGTGGTTGCTGTTGTGATGGCCTGTCCGGCGCGTTACCGGCTGTGGATCAGCATTTCCTTGCCCACTAGATGCCAGCAGCACCAGCAGCTGTGATAATCAGCAGTGTATTCAGAGATGGCCACATGTGCCGGGAGGACCCTCCCGAGTCTAGAAAAATGCGTTGGCTCTTGGTGAATTTAAATTGCAAAAGTGTGGAGGTGTGCAGCCAGCCTATATTCGGAGGTGACAGAGGGCTTGGCGAGACTCACCTTACTCCTTGGTAATCTTCTTTGTCTGCAGAAAAACTTGAACTCAAATGGCGCTGCAGGCAGGACATCTGGACTACAGCGCGAGAGACTTAAGGGCTTGGCGTAACCAATTGAGTGATTAAAAGGGAAAGGTTTTCAGATTTTCATTGGATAGTTATTTTAAATGAAGAGAAAATACAAGTAAAAGGAAGTGAGAAGTAAACATTTTATGAGCGAAACCCGTGAGAGTTGGGACTCAACACTACTGCTTTGCTTTTTCCAAGTCTCACAAGTATTTTCCTTTTACAGGGAAAAATCTTAGGACCTTTCTGTCACTTGTTTGAGCGGAAGGAGCCCTGGTACTGTAGTGGTTATGCATTGGGCCACTAATCGCAAGGTCAGCAGCTTGAAACCACCAGTTGCTCTGTGGCAGAAAGACAGGGCTTTCTACTCCTGTAAAAAATTACAGTCTCAGAAACTCAGCTAACTGCAAGGTCAGCAGTTTGAAACCAGTTGCTGGGGAGGAAAGAGTTAGTCTCAGCCTTGGAAACTCACAGGGGCAGCTCTGCCCTCTCCTGTAGGGTTGCTAGGAGTCAGCATCGACTGCACGCCTGTAAGCTTTTCTTTTGTCTTATTTTAATGGAAAAGATTTGAGTTTCCCTTTTCTGACAGGCTTCTACCGTACACGAATCTGGCTTTTGTCATTTTCAGAGTACCCTGGTTTGCTTCTGGGGGTTGCTGGTGTATTTTGGAATAGTCTGAACTTGCATTTAACAATGTTTTTAATGCATGATTGATTAGCCTTCGGTCCTCCTTATGTTTTAGTAGCCCTACAGTGGTGGTCATATATATATATCAGAATAAACTGAGGACATTTTTCTCTCAAATTCATACGTATAGATGCAGCTCCAAACCTGCTGCGTTGGAGTCTTTAGATGCAGGAGAGCATATGCTTTGACAGCATACAAGGGGGCTCCAGAAATTCATGGGAAATGTAATGAAAATAACATAATTTTATTTTTGGAACTAAACTAAAAAGAAAAGTATGACCAGGCTTACTAGTCAGATAGCGACTGATGGAACGTATGAGCCGATGACCCTTGGTAACCCTCAGGTGTGGACATGAATTCACTCTCACGCTTAATGTTGAGCTAGAACCATAGGGGGAGCAGTCACACTAGAGAGGGAGAAGACCCGACACTCAGGGCTCAGGGGCAGTGTGTGCGAAGAACACGGCTCAGCGGGTGAGAGAAGCAGGACACAGGGAAGTCTGGAGGAGGCGGGAGAAGCAGGATGCATTGTGAGGTTTGCAGCATGGTTTGTGGAGTAGAGGACTGATCTGCCCAGTAACCTTCTACTCAATTCACTAAGAAGGTTCAAAAGATAACAGAAGTTTTAGGACTGAACTTTTTGAAGCTTCCTTTGAGTTAGAAAGCTCTGAAGCACACTCTGATTGAGAGGCATGGACAGTCTTTTTTCCCTGCCTCTTGGTCTGCAGTGACCTATTGTGACCAAAGGACTATCCCCCAATTCACAAAGAGCAGTTCTGTTTAATTCTTATTGTCTAGAACTTCTCTGTCATATCGAAGTTCAAGGGATGTTGGGAAATGTAAATTGTAGTTAGGAAGGTCACATGTCCAGCTAAAAATGAGGGGTTCTACTGCTCAGTAACAAAAGAGAACAGACATTGATGGACTGTTAGCAGTCCTTAGCACATTCAATTATTATAATAGGGGGTAATTTATTGAGCACTGAACGGGTGCCAGGAAGAGGCAAAGCCACTACATGATGTCCCTGCTTTGAGCATCCTTGTTTTATAGATGAGGAAATGGAATCTTCAAGGCCTGAACAACTTGTTTATGGGGACATAGTTGCTGAATATTGTGCTGAAATGCTAAAACAGTTTCTCTCTATTCTATCGGCATTTGCGACGAGGCTATTGAATTCTATCACTTACCTCAGTTGCCCAGGACAATTTAGTTACAGTGTTTAGAGTCTTTAGATTTATATGTAAAGCCAATTTGGCCTCTGTTGGTAACAGGAGTATCAATAAGCCTTTATGTTTAAGATTTTATTAGAACCATAGTACTATTTATTTTGAATTTACTATCTTTTATTTTTAGAGAAAAAACTAAGATGCTTTATTGTAATTTGGCTTCCAGTTTACAGAGAAATTTGGATTTTCCTTCCATAGTTCATATACCTTTTGGTGCATGACATTGACTGCAATGTGTACAGTGTAACAACACCCTTTCCACACCCTTCTTAGGTTTACTCTTTCCATTTGTCCTTCTTTACTATCCCTTTCTGTCTACTGAGCTTTACGCTGGTAAACATGCTACCTGTGCTCAGGGAAACATTCATGCCAAGACACATGGAGATCTCCCGGAGATGCCATGTCTACAGATATTGAAGGGAGGTAAGAACTTCATCCTAGGGCTGACACCCTGAATTTGGACTTTTAGTTTCTAAACTAGGAGAGAATACATTCTCGTTTCCTCGAACCAGTCAGTCATAGTATTTCTGTTAAAGCAAAACTAGACAACTAAATCTAATGTCTTAATTTAATGTTTTTCAGGAAGAATGAGGAGGATTTTGACACTCCCATGTTTATGTATTTTCTGAGACTACATTGAATGACAGTACTCATTCATTTTTCTGTTTTTGATTTCGTGTCAGAAAGTCATCATGGACTAAGAATAGTACCTGTATAAGTCACAGGATAGTAACCCTTTCTTAGAAATCTGCATAATACTACCATTTTAAAATCAGTGATTTTACAGGGCAGAAACCATGTAAGATAAAATTCTAGTACTAAACTGTAAAGCTGACTTTTGCCCTAGTTTCTTATTTATTTTAGATTTACATTTCAGCTGTTGTAGACATGAACGCAAGCGTTCTTCTCTGTGTTTTTGTCAGTCATTTATTCATCACACAATCATGCTCACTTGACAAATACCCCCTTTTGAATCTTAGCACGTGCCAGCCACTTCTCCTGGCACTGGGGACACAGCAGTGAAATAAACAGATAAAACTTCACAGACCTTACATGTCTTCTGGTCGAGGAAGATTGACAAAACAGAAAATACATGGTAAGTTCAATGGTGATGTGTGCTGAGAAGAAAAACAATGCCATTTAAAATAGGGTGGTTATCACAATGAACTGTGAATGAACGCTTGAACAAAGGTTTCATGAACTGCAGGTGTGAGCCTTCGGATAGCTGAGGCGAGAGTATTCCAGGCAGAGGGACAGCATATGCACAGGGCTCAGACAGAACGCTGCCTGGAGTTCTTCAGGTGCTACAAGAAAGCATTGACGCAAAGGAAAGGATGATTTGGGGGATTGCGTGTGCTGTGGAGAGGCCCTTGTAGGTTTACTGCAAGGACTTCCTATTCAGCCTGCAGGAGATGGGAATTCTCAGGCTTTTAGAAAAACAAAGGAGGGACCCACCAGGTTTACATTTGAAAGGGCCTCTCTATGAGGACTTTGAAAAGTTCAAGGACAAATTGAGTTGAAAAGTAATAAAAAATTTCCATGAGCTTTTTGGAACCCCTCCTATAGGGGGGCAAAACATAGAAGCTGAGTGGTCTTCTAAGTGATTTTTGCAGCCTCTGATAGCAGAACTTAGACAGGCGGCGGAATTTAAAACTTGTCTATATAAGATATTGCGTGTGGTTTGTAAGAAAATTTGAGAATGCAAGGTTCTAAGGTTTGTTTTGTACTTAAAAGATATTTAGAAATGACAAAATAACGATGTATAAATTACCAAGGGCACATGAGGGAGGGGGGAGAGGGGTGGGAGGGGAAAAAAAAAGAGGACCTGATGCAAAGGGCTTAAGTGGAGAGCAAATGCTTTGAGAATGATTGGGGCAGGGAATGTATGGATGTGCTTTATACAATTGATGTATGTATACGTATGGATTGTGATAAAAGTTGTATGAGTCCCTAATAAAATGTAAAAAAAGAAAAGAGGAGAAAAAAATGACCAGGGCAAAGAATGTACAGATGTGCTTTATACAATTGATGTATGTATATGTATGGACTGTGATAAGAGTTGTATGAGCCCCTAATAAATTGTTAAAAAAAAAGATATTTAGAATGTGGGGATACATAGGAAACAGCTGAGCTAGTTGTTCATTGTCAGAGAGCACAGGTCTAAACAAGCTCAACTGAATTAACATTGGGATCATTTAGTCTGTAAGTGGACAGTACTAAATTACTCTGCTCAACACAGTAATTAATTGAACAGTTGAGAATTAATTTTACAGATTGCATATTGTATGCACACCCACAACAGAGTATTTATTAATAAAATCAGATTCTTTATCGCCTACATAGTCATTTTGTCATGCTTTCAATTCTATATGGTGTCGACTCTGAGATTTAACAATAACTATCTGAAGGTATTAACAGAATCAAGGCTGATTCTACTAATTCTGTTTTTTGCTTTCGTTCCTGAAGATCTTCATCACTGTGGAGAGAAAGCTGGTTAAGAATATGGTTAGGCTCTTGGAGCAGGGCAATTCCCACTCCCCCTTCTAGTACTGGCTGCAATACGCTGACGGTCGTTTTCCTCCATGCACATGCCAGTGAATGGAAGGACAGATTGCGCGTGGTCCAGCATTTGTCAATGATTTCTTCAGACAATTGGTATCTGAGAAAGATCATGTCATCAGTAAACTGACAAACTACTTGTTTAGATTAGTGGCTGTGTATGGCATACAGGATGATTTTAAAGCTTGACATTTTCTGGAACTGATTCTGCTATAATTACATATTAGCCGTGTTACTTAACTATGTTAAATAAATAATTTCATTTCATCTAACACATTTTTATGCATGTCAGGTAAAATAAGATTACATATCTAAAATGCCTGGAATAGAGAAGCTGCTTTGTCTTCAGTTCTTTGCTATCACTGGGGTGTATTGTCAAAAAGCAGCAGCCACTGTCCAGGTTATCTTAGTAGCTGTTGCAGTTTTTTAATCAAGTAATTATTTTTAAAAGATTTTTAAAAACATTTTATTAGGGGCTCGTACAACTGTTATCACAATCCATTCATACATCCATTGTATCAAGCACATTTGTACATTTGTTGCCCTCATCATTCTCAAACATTTGCTTTCTACTTGAGCCCTTGGTATCAGCTCCTCTTTTGTTCCCTCTTCCTGCTCCCTCCTCCCTCATGAACCCTTGATAATTTATAATTTTTATTATTTTTTCATATCTTACACTGTCCAACGTCTCCCTTCACCCACTTTTCTATTTTCCATCCCCCCGGGAGGAGGTTATATGTAGATACTTGTGGTTCCACCTTTCTACTCCACCCTCATCTGTCCTGGATTCCCTGTGTTTCCAGTTCCTATCTGTACCAGTGTACAGTGTACAAATCTGGTCTAGCCGGATTTGTAAGGTAGAATTGGGATCATGATAGTCGGGTAGGGGGAGGGGAGGGAGGAAGCATTTAGAAAGTAGAGGAAAGTTGTGTGTTTCATTGTTGCTACACTGTACCCTGACTGGCTCATCTCCTTCCAACGACCCTTCTGTAAGGGGATGTCCAGTTGCTTACAGATGTGTCTTGGGCCCCCAATCTGTACTTCCTCTCATTCACAATAATTTTATTTTTTTTCTTTGATGGCTGATATCTGATTCTTTCAACACCTGTTGATCACACAGGCTGATGTGCTTCTTTCATGTGGCCTTTGTTGCCTCTGAGTTAGATGGCCGCTGTTTACCTTCAAATTAAGACCCCACATGCTGTATCTTTTGATAGCGGGCATCATCAGCTTTCTTTACCACTTTTGCACCCTTTTGTCTTCAGCAATCATATCAGGAAGGTAAACACACAATGATATGATTTTTTGTTCTTTGGTGCCTGATAACGTGATCCCTTCCGCACCTTGTGATCACACAGGCTGGTGTGCTTCTTCCATGTGGGCTTTGTTGTTTCTGAGCTAGATGGCTGCTTGTTTACCTTCTAGTCTTTAAGACCCAAGACCAGACATCCCCAAACTACGGCCCGTGGGGTCACATGTGGTCCACTGAGGACATTTATCCGGCCCACTGGGTGTTTTTGACCGCCCCCCCTCTTTTTTACTTCAAAATAAGATATGTGCAGTATGCATAGGAATATGTTCATAGTTTTTTTTAGACTATAGTCTGGCCCTCCAACGGGTCTGAGGGACAGTGAACTGGCCCTCTGTTTTAAAAGTTTGAGGACCCCTGCCTAGATCCTATATCTTTTGATAGCCGGGCACCATCAGCTTTCTTCACCACATTTGCTTATGCACCTACTTTGTCTGCTGTGATTGTGTTGGGAAGGTGAGGATCATGGAATGTCAGTTTAATAGAGCAAGTATTCTTGTATTGAGGGAGTAGATCAAGTAATTTTTAATGTTATGTCTCATTTTTTAAAATAGAAGTGATGCATAAAATATTCACTAAAATATTTCTGAATTTTTATTATTTTTACCTAAAAACTTCATCTACAAGGACTAAGTGATACCATCTTCTTTGAATTCTGGTAACACAAAACATTTCTCTAATTTCATATTAATCCCTTTCTGACTTTGTTATGGAGAAACTCACCTCTCAGTTTAGTGTCTAGCCACATAGTTCATGTTCTCACCCCTTTTGATTAGTGTAATTCACTTCTTTGCAATTCATTCTTTCTTTGTTTTCTTAATCAGCTTATTTTTAAATCAATCTTATGGAGAAATTTATGTATGATAAACTATCTTTGTAATATACCATTTTTATAATCATTTTCAATTTATAGCAAAATGATGAAGTACAAAGGGCTCCCATGTACCCTTCCTGTCTCTTGGACACAGTTTTTCCTTTCATTAATACTTGCATTGTGCATTAGAATTGCTACCACTGGAGAACCAATACAGCAGCATTATTATTAAGTATAGTACCTCATTTACATAAGGCTCCTACTCTGTGCTGTGTAGTTCTATGGATTTTGACAAATGCACAGTGTCATATGACTGCCAGCAAAATCACCTGCAGAATAGTCTCACTGCCCTAACACTCCTTTTGCCTATTTCCTTTCTTCTTCCCCTTGAGTCCCTAGAAACCACTATTTTTTTTTAAACTGGTTCTAGAGACTAGACTTCTCTAGGGTGTCATAGAGTTGGAATCATACAGTTCATATGCATTTTAGGTCCACCCATATATTTCCATAGCTTGCTAGATCATTTCTTTGTATTGCTGAATAATATTCCGTCTCGTGGCTGGACTGGAGTTTTTGTGTAGCACAAAGAGTTAAATCCTAAACTCTTAACTGGAAGAGTTGTTTCTGGAACTTACCCAACAGCCCCTCCAAAGAAGGGTAACAGGCGTGAAAACCCTCAGAAGGGGTTGAGCTCTGAGTTGCCACATGTTGAAATTGACTTTATGTTCCATAGTTCATCCAGTCACCAACTACAAGGCATGTTGTTAGGTTCTTGCGTGCCATTGACTCAGCCCCAACGTAGCAAGCCTATGTACACGAGAGTGAAATGCTGCCCCACTCTGCATCCTTCTCATAACTGCTGCTGTTTGAGGCAGGTGCTGTAGCCCCTGCCCCTTTCCTGTCATTGCATCTGCAGCCCTCAACTTCCCCTGCAGTGTCATGTCCTTCTCTTGGGACTGCTGTGCCTGCACAGCCTGTGCGAAGTATGGGAGACAGCTCACAGTCCTTTCCTCCAAGGATCAGTCACGTTGTACTTCCGCTAAGACCTTTTTTTTTTCTTCAATTTTTTGGCAGTCCAGAAGCTATTCAGTATTCTTCACCAACACCATAATCATAGATATCATTTCTCAGTTTTCCTTATTTACTGTCCAACATTTCCTTTCACATGATATCATTGAAAATACTGGGTCAGAGGTCCCCCCCAGCACCACCCCCAGCCCATTTGTCCAATAAAGTACATTATAATGCTTCTTGAAAGCTAGGGGTTAAGACCTGATCTCTCATGCTTTGGACGTATAATCAGGGGAAACCAGCCCTGGAGAAGGGCGTCATACTTGGTGAAGTTAGTTGAAAAGAGGAAGATCTTTAGCAAGATGGATTTGCTCAAGTCAACCAGTGTGGTGATGTGAAGGACCGGGCAGTGGGGCCTTCTCTTGTAAATAAGGTGGCTGTGATTTGGAACTCACATGGGGGCACTTACCAACACCCTGCACCCATTAAGGGCGAACTATTCAGTGATGCAGTGAGCCTCAAAAGAAGATCGAAGGAACACATGGCATCACCGGACCGAAGGAATTAGTTGACCTATTTCAAGAGACAGCGTGTGACCAAGAATCGGTGGTATTACTGGGAGAAATGCAAGCTGCAGTGAAGGCACTGTGACAAACAAGGCTCTGGGAATTGAGGAAGTACCAATTGAAATGTGTCAACTAGCGGATACTATGCTGAAGCACTTACGACTCTGTGCCAAGTAATTTGGAACGCAAAGAGATACGTGTCAGTGCCATTCCAAAGAATGGTGAATCCAAGGAACACAGCAAATATTGAACAATATCATTAATATTCCATGCAGGTGAGATTTTGCTGAAGATCATTTTACACTGACAGGGCGCTGCTAGAATTTCTAGCTGGACTCAGAAGAGGATGTGGTTGTAGACTCTGAGGTATCATTGCTAGTGTCAGGTGGGTATTTACAGAAAGCAGAAATCACCAGAACGATGATTATTTGTGTTTTATTAAATATGCAAAGGCATTAAACCATGATTCATTAGAATCGTAATAAATAATGTATGTGATTTAGAAACATGGGCTTTCTTGTACTCTCCGTTTTAGTCAAGCCAAGGTTGTATGTAGACATAAAGGTGGTCATTTGAACGCACAGGGTCCTGCGTGGTTTCAGATCCAGGAAAGGGTGTGTCAGGGTTGTGTCCTTTCTTCGTGCTTATCCAGTCTTCGCGTTGTGCAAAGAAGCTGAGCAGCTGGAGTTTATGAAGACAACTGTGGCCTCGAGATGGTAGGAAGAGCCAGTCACACCTGTGGGATTCAGGTGACACAGGCTCACTTGCTGACAGCAAGTGGGTGATATGTCCCTGAAGGGCTTTGTAACAATCCAGACATGCTGGAGTATGGGCTCTATAAGTAAGTTTTTAATTGCGAGGATGGTGCTGAGTAATTTTTTTAAAAGCCAGTGGCAGGCCAAATCAATCTGGGAAGCTATGGGCTAGACTCCTCTTCAACAAGGATTGCACCTCAATGTTAAAACAAAACCCCAAAGTTTCTAAGGACCCTTTTCTGCATGGCTCTCATATGAAGGCGAGGGAAGAGACTGAGAATTCCCTGTAACTGTGAGCAGGATTCCCTGGAATGCCATCCTGCTGCATTTAAAATGAGCCCTCTGAAAGGCAGGAGGAAGGATGGAGCTGAGCCTATTGTTTGGATGTGAGATCCCTGTGCAGCGAATCTCCTGGATTCAGGACACAACAGTGCTTTGTTCTGTTGTCCTGTGTATCAGGTCTGACCCACGACACCCAACAACAATTGACATTTGATACTGAGCGTTTTCCTTATGCCCTGTGTCCCTTTCCGGTGAAGTGCCTTCTCAGATATTTTAACCCATTTTGTAATTGGGCCGTTTGAGTTCTTATTGTTGAATTTTAGTAATTCTTGTGTATTTTGGATATAAATCCTTTATCAGGTGTACATCTTATAGATTTTCCCATTTTCTTCTCGAACTTTTATAATTTTACATTTTGCAATTTGGTCAGTGCTCTGTTTTAAAGTAGTTTTTTGAAGGATGTAAGGCTAGTGTTCAGATATTTGGGGCATGCTGTTGTTTTGTTAATCCAGTGCATTTATTATACAGCCCGTCATTTCTTTATTGGATTGTCTTTGCACACTTTTGAAAGATCAATAGACTAGATTTGTGTTGGTCTATTTAAATGCTATTTTACTGATCTATTTGTCTACTGTTTTACATAAACCATACTGCCTTGATTATTTTTCTTTCAAGATAGAAGCATTGCTTAAAGTCAGCTATTAACTGACTGTAAAAGAGGTGACCTTATTCTAGTTCATGTGCAATACGCTCCAGTATCCTTTTAAAAATGGATAAAATGCGTGCATTGGTTGGAGTAGCATGTATGCCTATCACATATGGGATATGCTGTTTACACAAATATTCTGTGGTGAATTGTGCCACGGGGGCTCTATTACCATTAAGAGTCAGAAAACTTGAGTTCAAATCTCATATCTAAATTCAAAGCCAGTGGGAAAGCTGTCCATTCAGTGCTATTTGCTTACATCAGCTGTGTTGTAGGTTAAATTAACTTACCTGAACGTAGTTGAGTGACAATGGAATGATATACTATATATGCTTGTGGTATATACAAATAATAACACAATTTTTAGTGTTAATTGTGTGTCCGATTATACAGGAATTCTGTAAAGTAATGAATATGAACATGTTATAGGCTAGGCAAGGCTATGAATGTAGAGCAGTGTTGAGATTAAAAATAGTCTGTAGATTTTTATTATGATCATGTGGTCCCTGGGTTTTCCAAATGATCGAGAGCTCAGTTGTTTACAGAAAGGTTGGAGGTTTGTGTCTACCTAGAAGCTCCTCGAAAGAGAGACCAGACAATTCACTTCTGGAAAAAATCAGCCAATGGACATTCATTAGAGAACAGCTCTACTGACATACATGGGCTCAGCATGAGTCATAACTGACTTCAAGGCAACTGATAGCATGGTGGGTTAGGAGTTGGGCTGCTAAATGCAAGATCAGTGGTGTGAAACCACCAGCTGCTCCTTGGGAGAAAGATGAGGCTTTCTACTACTGTGAAGAGTTACAGGTTAGGAAACCACAGGGGGCAGGTTCGACCCTGTCTTCTGGAATCATTATGAGTCAGAATTGACTCGATGGCAGTGAACCAATATTGATTATGTATTTATGCAATTATATTTTTAACCTGCAGCCTCGAAGAAATATTTTATTGGCAAGAAAAGAAGGCAACCGTTTAAATTTCTCATTAACAGAAAGTTTTGCTGTTCTTGTGGTGCTCAGTCCCTTTCTTTCCTTCAGCACGTGGCGTTGGAATTTGACAGTGCCTCGGCAATACCAATTTCAGTCGATCCCAACCTCTAATAGCATACAGCCCAAGAATTCATTCAGGTACAAAATGTTGCAAGTTCTTTTAAAGATTTGTGGTAACTCTGTGTATTAACTTCATGGAGCACCATTGGAGGATAAATTATAGCATTTGCTGTCAGTGTGGGTTCCCCTACTTTCTTTTCCTTTCTCCAGTGAGCTGTTTTATTTTTAAGTCAGATTTATTCATATGTAATTTGCATATCATCATATTTATCCTTTTAAGGTGAAAGTTCTCTGGATTTTGAAAAATGTGAGCAATCATGTATCCACTAACACAATCAAGATATAGCACAAGCTCATCACTCCCCAACGGGCCTTCGTGCCTCTGCGCTTCGTCTCTTTGCCCAACGCTCAGGCCATGGGAACCACGGATCTTTTTTCTTTCCCTGCCCTTTTATTTGTTCCAGGATTCCATTTATATCAAATATGTGAAGTTCTGTGAAGTTTGTAAGTTTGTCAGAACAAGTGGTGTAGTTCTTGTGTCCTCTTACTTCAGTGCAAGAAGAGCCCTGGTGGCAGAATGGGTGACATGTTGAGCTGATCACCACAACGTTAGCAGCTCAACCCCCCCATCGGTCCACTGGAGAAAGATGAGACTTTATTCCTGCAAAGACTTGGGAACCCAAATGCAGAGTTCTACTCTATCTGATGAGTTGGAATTGACTTGATGATCTTGGATTTTTTTTTTCAAGTGCAAGAAATTCTTCTTATTATTTTCATTGATTTGAAAGTTGAAGTGGTTGTGATGGCTAATTAATTGCATGTAGTGGTTGGTTCAATTGTTTCAAAGTTAGGATGAATTCACATAACATGAAAGCAGTGGTTCTCAACCTGTGGGTCGTACTCCTTTGGGAGTGGGTGTTGAATGACCCTTTCACACGGGTTGCCTGATTCATAACAGTAGCAAAATGACAATTATAAAGCAGCAATGAAAATAGTTTTGTTTTGGGGCTCACTACCACATGCAGAACTGTGTTAAAGGGTTGTGGCATTAAGAAGGTTGAGAACCACTGCATTAAAGGGTCAGTAGGATTCGTCGCTACGTGGGAATTTTGTTACCTGGTACTGCCTGTATGTCCAAATTTACCCATGGAGGCATGCGTGGGTGTATGAGTGCTGTGTCCATGTTTGTGAGTGGTTCGAGGCAGGTGGTAAAGGATGGTGCTAATGAGCCCCAGGGCCCAGGCCTCATTTATCGCCCGAGAGGCTGATGGGATGGGATTTTTAGAGGGCAGCACAGTTGCTGAAAATCAGAGAAAGGAGGAGGTTTCTTTTCTCAGTTGCCTCTCAGTCAACCCTGTTGACTGCTGACATGGTAATGGAACTAAGGAAATAGCTTTACTGCTGGGGAGAAGTCAGTTGATCTGTATGAAAAGGAGAATAATAATAACATCAGCATCAGTGCTGTTGTATCTGTTACACTGGCCAATTTGGAGTGCTACTGTTGCTCCACACATTTTGGTAGATGGCCAGCAATACAGCTGGAGAACACTAAATTGACTACAAAAGGGTCAATTGATGGGCAATAGAAATTCTTCCCACACACATGGGTGAGAAGGAAACTCATTACTTACCTCCTTACGAGTAGAGCTTCAAATCACTTAGTACCTCCATCCTAGGAAGTTTCATATCCTGATAAATTGGGATAATTATATAATCTTCTATTTTAGATTGTAGCATTATCATAGATGCAAATAGGTGGAAAGACAATACTAACAAGTATTTAAGTTTCTGCCACATGCGCACTTATGGATGCTTTAAATACATCTTACAAGCCGGACAGAAACCCTTAAAGGGGGCTTTGTGATTCCTATTTTCTACATACATAAAGTAAGCGGAGCCTTTCGAGGGCCATGCAGCCAGTCAAGCCAGATACCACCTTCAAAGACCACAGTCAATGTGCCTCCCCTCGTTGATTTCCCTGTATGCTGTGTGGTGACGCTTCAGTGTCATTCCTTTGGTCCATTTATCTACTAGCTAAATGCATTGATATTGTTCACAGAGCATCAACTTTATGATTATGTACAAGTGTTCAGCAAATAACAGGAATTGCTTTTTCATTTTCTATATTTAGGAGGTTAGAACAACTCATAATAAATATGATGACCTTAGGTCAGACATTTCCTGTAAAGTAATGACCAGAACTTCTGCAGCCTACTATTAATTATGATCCAAGAGCACTCAGCCATTGCTTTAAAAATAATAAAAAAATAAAGAATACAACAAATGATGCTTTGGTTGTTATGTAACAGTGTGGTGGGTGTTAAAAAGGTAATTTTGTTGGCCTATGACTATTTCCCGTAACTTCACTCACAAGAGCAGGTGAACTCATTTTCCGGTAGGTCGCAAATGTACCAGCTTGGGCTTTATTACCCACTTAAACTTTAATAAAGTCTCAAGAAGGTTATCAGTCTGTTAACTTTCTATGGTTACGTCATTGAAAATCTATGAGGTGACCATTCCGTTTTTTAAGCAAATGAAGAAAGATTGGGTCCAGGAATATTGTGAAGTATTTTTTTCTGCATTATTTTTCTTCTTCCTCCTTCTCTCTCTTTAAAAATTTTAAAATTTATTTTAAAGACTCGCTCCCCACCTTCCTCCTTCTCTTGTCATTCTGGGCAGGCCTTGACTTATGAAAGATTTTCAATCCTGCTTCTTTCTTTTCTTTTGTAAGTTACAATAGTTAGGTCGGTCAAATGTTTGCCTTTGTGTGTGTGTGTGTGTGTAATATTTCTATGAATAAAAATCATTAAAGAAGTACCCTGGGATATATTAAAACATCCTTAACACAATACAATAATACTTAATAATAATGTTTTGATGTGCATTGCAAAGTACCATCCCTTGTGACTACAATCCATTTCCTCTCATTTTTAGTAGGCAACACAGGGCTGGCCCTTCAGTACAGGCTGCAGCCAAGTCAGACCTGGGTGACCTGGAGACTGCCTACATACCTGAAGGGATTTGTAGGACGTTTTTGTGGGTCTTGAAACAAACTTTTCTTAAACTTCTTAAATTTTGAGAAGGAAGAAGTGTTTTCCCTCCCTCTATCCCTCCTTTCTTGTTTTATCCACTTGGAATGTTTCACTCCTGTGATGTAAGCCATTGGTTAATTTTATTAGATTAGAAGCATTCAACTTTGGACTTAGCTGTTCAGCTTGACAATTGTATTATTTCTGGCAGGATATATGTATAATTTCAAACAACTGTATCAGGGAACAAGGCAATGTATCTGTTCTTTCCAATGGCCAAACCATTTGGCTGCTTCTTAGAATTTTCATATTTTATTTGCCTTATAGAACACCTGATGAAGTGACTACTAATATAGATGCTTATTTGGGGAAAAAATGTAATGTACATTAGATGTTGAAGTGAACATTTTAAGAATGGTATTAGGCAAATAAACTATAATAGTGGTAAGGTTATTAATTCTATCATCAAAGGGGAATTTTTTATTTTTTGTCAACAGCAAACTTTGTTCCATTTTATCACTGGGGGAAAAAATGTGCTTCCAGCGCTAGTTCAAACCTTTATTTTTAGGTAAAGCGTGGAAGATTTTAGAAAAAAACATATTTCAGAAAGTATATAGCATGTAGCTGAGAACTGCTAGTGTGGGGGTCGGGTGACAGTTCCCATGGGAATTCTCCACGTCTTGTGACCATTGTTGTTCTGGACTATCTTTTCAGGGGTGTTTGCCCAGCAAACAGCTTTAGAAGCTAGGAACAGTTCTGCCTTTGAGGCACAGGGGAGATTTTTTCCTTGATCCAAATAGATTCTGTGCAGAGAGGTTAGCAGGTTTGTGTGCAGCTCTCTATAAAATTGGGGATTTCCTAAATTTGGGATTCTTCCGGTGTGACACAGACACTGTGAGTACAGCACCCCCCGTGAGTGAGAGAGTCTGTGACTGGGACGTCAGCGTTTATGGAATTGTGACAGGCGAACAGGGGAGTTTGACAGCCAGATAGAGTTCTCAGTCCCTTCACAGTGCTTGATTTTTTTTTTATCACATGTAGCTAAACATTAGAACACCAGGCCTTCCTTTTAAAAAAGAGAAAAAAAAGGAATACAACTGCCTTATAAATTGCACTTATTTCTCAAACTAAATGCACTGGGAATGAAGCATTCATATATACTATTTGCCGTATAAAACTTCAACTTATGGCAGCATTTATTGCAGAGACAAGAGTATGAATATGAAATTAATTTTACTTGCATAAACTCACACTGCTTCAAATGCTAAGCAGTACTGATAGTTCGAGGCTTGATGTGTCCATGGTGTGTGGTTCTGTGCAGTTTAAGTGTTTGGCCCTCAAAGGAGCAGCAGGTGGCACTTATATCTGAGTTCTAGCAAATGAATAAAACACATGCAAGAGATTTAATAGATCAAGATGCCTGGTAACTGTGATCTTAATTTTTTTCCCCTTTGGTGTTGTGTTCCTTCTTCAGATGTGGCGCAACTGATACGGGAATTGAGAATTGGGATTAGAAATGGGGCTACTTTTTGAAAAGCTACTAAAGACGTTGCATTGAATGCCCATGCTCAGCTTGGTGGCAAGTTTGCAGTCAATGAACCACAAATACCTGTTAATATAAGTGATGTATTCATCGCAAGTTTACCAAATTAATTTGGTGCGCCCTAGATAAAAGTGAAATGCTCAGGCAGGTGTTATGGATTGAATGACGTCTCTCCAAAACATATGCTGTAATTCCTAACCTCCATGCCTGTAGGTGTAATTCCACTTGGGGGCGGGCTGTCTCTGTTACGATGTTTATGACGAGGGCTTTATGTAGGTGGTATTTCAGTCAGTCTCTTTTGATATACAGACGCAATTAAAGAAGCAAGCTAGTAGAGATGGGACTAGACTGAAGCTGAGCCACGTGGAGATCTGCAAGAAACCAGGAGGCTAGCTGAAGGGACAGGGCCGTCCACAGAACCAACACAAAGAAAATCCCTCCTCCAGCGCTGACTCCTCACCTCTTAACCTGTGAATTTTCACACAATTTCTGTTTGCCGTGGCCACCCACTTGTGGTATTTCTATTGTAGTAGTGCTAGACATAGAAGACAGCAGGCATATTGATAGATTTATATTGAGATAGAGCCTTAAATTTTATATAGGGTATTTTGCTTTTAGCTTTAGTAAAGAATAACTTTAGTTATATTTAAAGGAAAACTGCATTTTACTTTTATATATTTTTTAAGTGACAAGTTATTCTCAGCAACTAACTTCCAGATCTTTCATTTGTATATTCTACACGAGCAAGATAAACTTCTACCTTCAACTTTGGTGCTGTTAGGAAGTATTTCAATATGATAGCTACTGGCTGCTTCCTACTAATTTTCTCGGGAAAAAATAAGCAAATTTATAGGTGTTCCACAAGTTCCTCAAGGTGGTAATGTTTTATGGAATGAGTAGTTTAGATTTTGTAAAGTCCACATATACTTTAGATTTTTATGGAGTGTGTGTGTGTGTGGTGTGTGTGTGGTGTGTGCTGTGTGTGTGCGTGTGCTGTGTTTAGGTAGCCATCTGCATCATAATTTATGATGTCTTGTGCATTTTAATCAGCGTCTAGTTTTGCACAGTCCTAGCCTTCCTGCTACCTAAATACTTAAAACAGCAAAGAGCTGTGGGATATAGGGCATGTAGCTGGAAAACTACTTCCTGCTTTGCCTCCCTGTACCTGAGCAGATGATCTGCGAACCAAGGCCTCTCGGAGGCACAGCTGCTGAACTGCTGGAGTGCGGTTGGCAGCAGGAAGCAGGGACTGGGTCTGTGGCTGCCAAGGGGCCTGACCTTCCTGCTGGTCAGCCTTGGGTGCTCTAGTTAGGGAGGGCAGCATGGCACCATTTTACCCATGGCTGTCTCTGAGTAGGCTTTTGGCGCTGGCGGAAAACGGGAGCTGGTGCTACCATGTTGTTGCCATGCAGCCTCCTTGCCCGCAGGGTTTTAATTGCATTGTGTGGCTTTGGCACCATGGTCATTTTAACGGATAAGCATTCATTTTTCCCCCTTTGATGTGTAGTTTAGTCAGAAAAAACTGCAACTGAAATCCATTTCAAACAGAAATGCGTTGTGCCAGCTGCAGATTGAAGCCTGGCCTTGATTTGCAAATTTTCACAGATTCGGAGGATGTTCTGCCAGCGAGCCAGCGCAAAAGCTGGGATAGGGCCAAAACCAAGCTCCACTGAACACTTTCCATCCCAGCTTCTCAATGTACAGATCCAAGGAACTTTTTCCTTGAGAAGACACTGGTATATATGTTTTTTGAATAGCCTTATACACACATAAATCCAGAACCCTGGCATGGAGATAAGACTTCTGGGCTTTAATTCTGAGTCATGGGTTTGTTATATGACTTTGCTGGATTAATGGGACCTGGAAAGACCACAAGGCACTTGGGGATACCAATTTTCAAAATAAACTATTTTTTGAAGTATTATTAAGTCAAAAAGTATTGCTAAAATTAATAGTGGCCTTTCTTAAAAAAATCTAAAGGTGCAGGTATTACTCTTCAACAGATTCTCCATCTAGGTCTACATACTTTCTTTTCCTTTTTTAATCATTTTATTAGGGGCTCATACAGCTCTTATCATAATCCACACATACATCAATTGTGTAAAGAACATTTGTACATTCATTGTCCTCATCATTCTCAAAACATTTGCTCTCCACCTAAGCCCCTGGTATCGGTTCCTCCTTTTCCCCCTCCCTCCATACTCCCCTGTCCCTCATGAACCCTTGAAAATTTATAAATTATTATTTTGTCATGTCTTGCCTTGTCCAACGTCTCCCTTCACCCACTTTTCTGTTGTCTGTTCCCCAGGGAGGAGGTAATGTACACATCCTTGTAATCGGTTCTCCCTTTCCAACTCACCCTCCCAATGCCCTCCCTGTATCGCCACTCACACCACTGGTCCTGAAGGGATCATCTGCCCTGGATTCCCTGTGTTTCCACTTCCTATCTGTACCAGTGTACATCCTCTGGTCTAGCCGGATTTGTAAGGTAGAATTGGGATCATGATAGTGGGGGGTGGGTTGTGGGGGAAGCATTTAGGAACTAGAGGAAAGTTGTATGTTTCATTGTTGCTACATTGCACCCTGACTGGCTCGTCTCCTCCCTGAAACCCTTTGGTAAGGGGATGTCCAGTGGCCTAAACATGGACTTTGGGGCTCCACCCCGCACAACCCCCCCGTATTCATTATGATATAATTTTTTGTTCTGATGATGCCTGATACCTGATCCCTTTGACACCTAGTGATCACACAGGCTGGTGTGCTTCTTCCATGCGGGCTTTGGTTTTCCTCTCTGTAACCCATTCCTGAAAAATTCTGCACTCTTGCTTTACACCATGCCCAAATGGCAGATTTGCCATCCTCCAGGGACTCAGATGAATTTCCCTGTTGAACAAAAGGAAGCCTGAAGAGGCAAGCTCAGGCTGTTGGGTGAATGAGGTAAAGATTTCTCAGTAAATTCTCAAGGAATACCTTTGCCACCCTCGAAGAATGAGCGGGACGTTTTGCCTCCCAGGATTCTGCCCCTGCTCGAGACTAGCAAGGGTTGCTCTAGGGGAAATTCTTTGAGAAACCTTATGGCAGACGATGGCCCCTCTTTCCTCTGAAGAACAGCTGGCTGTTCGAATCCCTGACCTTTTGGTTAGCAACAATGAATGCCTCAATCAGTGTGCCAGCAAGTCTCCTTTTATTACGAACATACCACAGCTCATTAACGAAGCAAGAGTGCGTGGCATCAAGTAGCTTCGCGCTAGTTGTGTAGTGTGCATTTCTAAGTCAGTGATCGTTCAAGTTTCTCACATGCAAGCTACATGCTTTTCTTGGATCGTTCATACAGGATCAAGACTCACTTCTGACAGGGTAGGATGTATTCATTTATTTTTAATGAAAATATTTGTGTATAGCAGACATTAAAAGAAGTGTGTGCAGTTATGACATGTCCTATCCTATTAAATTCATTAAACACACCTTGAGTGTTCACACTACTATGTACTCTGGTCTTCAGAACAATCCTAGAAGGTATTGTCATTCCTTAGTGTGAGGAAATTGAGCCTCAGAAAGCTGAAGCTAGTTGCCTACAATGCAACTTCTAAGTGGTAAAGCAAAATTTAGGCTGCTTTCTTAGCTTCAAGTTCCACGTGTGTTCAACTCTACTTTCTTAAAACATGCTAAGGCATAACCTCAGCCTTCCTGTAGCTTGTATTCTGTGGCACTAGAGATACAAACAGAGAAAGTGACTGCTTAAATGTGAACTTTTGTACAATGGCTGTACATTGTAATGGAAGCATGGGAGCAATCAGTGCATGGAAGTCTTCAGGGTAGGGAGACAGTTGTAGGTCGAATGTGCAAGAACCATGCAAAGTAGAACAGGTGCTTTTGCGGAGGCATGGCACGATGTGAGGAGCACAGCTACAGCTCAAGGTGGGCATGGGGTAGGATAGCAGGAGAAAGCACATGGTAGAACTGAGCCTTCAGTGCTGGCCTCTGAAGGAAATTCTTCTGGGGAGAGGGAGGGCTGCCCACCTAGTTGGGATTGGGGCTGGTCCTTCAGACCTCTCTATTGGATCTACAGCTCAGGGAGAGGGACATATATGATCAGAGCACACAGGAGTAAACGGAGGTGGAGGAAAAGAATGGGGAGCACATCCTGACCCACCAAGCCCCGAGGACAATATTCCTGCTCAGAGCAGCCAATGCACAGAGAGGAACATATGGCCGGGCCCACTATGACACACGACATCCCTCACTGACACATAGCTCTACGGGGGGCAACACTAGAGACACAGTGTGGGAATTGTGCCCAACCTGACCCCACCACACCGAGGCAAAACACTAAGGGTGTGCAACAGAACAGCAAGGTGAGCAGAGCAAGGAAGTCCAGAGGGGGTACCAAAACACCGACCTTGAACTATTTATAGGCTTTTGTCTTTTTGGTCATTGGGTTTTTTGTTGTTCTTATTTTTTGTGCATATTGTCTCTATAGGTCTATCTAGATAAGATAGGTGGGATGAACAATCCGGAGGAGAAAACAACAGGATCCAGGGTTCCGGTGGGGTGGGGGTGGGACATGGGAAAGGAGGAGGTGGGGGAAAGGAAGTGGGTGTTAACAAACCAAGGACAAGAGAACAACAAGTGATCAAAAATCAATGGCAAGGAAAGTGTAGGCGGCCTGGTAGGGCTTGATCAAAGGCAATGTAACCCAGAGGAATTACTGAAACCCAAATGAAGGCTGAGCATGATAGTGGGACAAGTGGAAAGTAAAGGAAATAGAGGAAAGAGCTAGAAGGCAAAGGGCATTTATAAAGGTCTCAATAAAAGCATGTACATATATAAATATATTTCTATATGACAATGGGGAAATAAAGTAAATTCTTCTGGGGGGAATGGCAGTTGTCCACGTAGCTGGTATGGGGGACCGAGCCCTCGGGCCCCTCTAATGGCTCCCGTCCTCTAGTTCTTAATGCTTCCTCCCCCCGTCCCTATCATGATCCAAATTCTACCTTATAAATCTGGCTAGACCAGAGGATGTACACTGGTAACTGGAAACACAGGGAATTCAGAATAGATAAACCCCTCAGGTCTAATAATGAGAGTAGTGATATCAGGAGGGGAAGGGTAAGGTGGGGTAGAAAGGGTGGACAAATCATAAGGATCTACATATAACCTCCTCCCTGGGGGATGGGCAACAGAAAAGTGGGTAAAGGGAGATGTTGGAGAGTGTAAGACATGAAAAAAAATTATCAAAGGTTCATGAGGGAGGGGGATGGGGAAGGAGAAAAAGAAAATGAGCTGATATCAAGGACTCAAGTAGAAAGCAAATGTTTTGAGAATGATGATGGCAACAAATGTGCAAATGTGCTTGACATGATGGTTGTATGTATGGATTGTGATAAGAATTGTTAGAGCCCCAAATAAAATGATTTTAAAGGGGGAATAAAAATAAAGGACGTGAGGCATGGACAAGAACGAGGAGGACGGGGTTTTCCTGCTAATGAGTGTGAGCTTTTCCATATAGGTAATTTGTAGTGATTATAGGACTTTTATCAGGGGGGAAACAGGAGAATCAGTACTGCACAGTGACACCAATATCCTTTAACCAAAGCCCATAAATAATGCGTCTGCAATGGAATAACCTGGACTTATTCTTACTGTAGAGTATGTTAGAAAAAGTTAAGATATGATTTGGTGATTCAGGGTAGGTCAAAGGAACCAGAGTTTCACCATGGATTTGATGTTATCAGGAACCAGAAGTAATTCTGTAATTTGGTAATTTTATAAATTGGATTTAGTAGGAGTGCTGAAAGAAATCTGACACTGATTGGTCTCAGAAAAAGCAGAAATTATTCATATTAGCTGGGAGAGGGTGTGGTTGGCATTTTTTAACGGAGTACACGATACATCTGTTTTTTTATATGCTTAGGCAGGATTATGAAGTAGACTTGGCTTTGCTCTCCCTTCATCAAAGTCATAGTGACCTTGGGTGATGTTGGTGTTCCCTGGGACTGTTTGTGCCCACAGGACAACACTGCAGCTGTGCTGTGAGGGCCAGTCCGGGGTGTCTCTTCAGCCAGATTTTAGTGGTGCAAGCTATGTATTCAGACTCCACTGTCTTAGCTGAGTGAGCTTTGGCAAGCTATTTAGACTCATTATGCCTCCGTTTCCTTTTCTGAAAATAGGATTAGTTCATGGAGTTATGATGGAATATATGGGATGATAATATATGTAGTTAGAATCATGTCTGGGAGATAGTAAAATTTCAGTAATTATAATCGTTTCTATTATTTTGGAAATATTACTCCATCAGAATTGGAACCAAAGGCATGAGGAAGGAAATGCTTAGGAGAGCTGGTTGACTGCTCGGCCAGGGTGCTAGAAGTAGGCTCTGAGAGAGGCAATCCAAACGGACGTTAGACAAGACTCGGCCTCAGATGGTGGCGCGAAGACAAGAAGAGGCTATACGACAGTCTCCCTATGTTTATCCCCGAATGTGCGGTGGGAGGTGAGATTCTCACAATAGATCTGGAACACAGGAATCGCAAGGAAGATTAAAGGGCAAGAATGATAGCCAGCTGGAGATGTTCAGCAGCTGCTGGTGATACATAACCGAAACTCAGGGACAGGCCAGGCGCGCTAACCACTGTGCTTTCTGCTGTCTTAGAGAGGGCCTAACTGTCCACAGGTGAGAAGTGCCACTCATTTCATCCTTGCCCCCCTCCCCCCTTTGCTCTCTGCAGGTCTGAGGGAGGAGGTTTCCATGATCTCATATATAATACCAAACAATCAGCAGACTGTCAAAAATGATGGATTTGCTTTTTGTCAACAAAATGGAACATTCTTTTTAAAAAAAAAAATCATTTTATTGGGGCTCATACAACTCTTATCACAATCCACATATACATCAATTGTGCAAAGCACACTTATACACTCATTGCCCTCATCATTCTCAACATTTGCTTTCCGCTTGGGTTCCTAGAATCAGTTCCTCATTTTCCTTTTTCTCCTTCTCTTTCCCTCCCCCCGCTTCCCCCACCTTCATGAACCCTTAATAATATATAAATTATTGTTTTATTTTATCTTACACTGCCTGGTGTCTCCCTTCACCCACTTTTCTGTTGCCCATCGCCCAGAGAGGAGGTTATATGTAGATCCCTGTGATTGGTTCCCCCTTTCTACCCCCTTTTCTCCTAGTATCGCCTCTCTCACCCTTGGTCCTGAGGGGTTAATCTGTCCTGGATTTCCTGTGTTTCCAGTTCCCATCTGTACCGCTGTGCATCCTTTGGTCTAACCAGGTTTGCAAGGTAGAATTGGGATCATGATAGTTGGGGGGAGGAAGCGTTTAAGAACTAGAGGAAGGTTGTGAGTTTCATTGTTGCTACATTGAACCCTGAGTGACTCGTTTCCTCCCCACTACCCCTCTGCAAGGGATGCAAAACAGAACATTCTTATGCCAAGAAAATCTTGTCTGGGGCTTTTAACTTTGAATAATTCTGCATGATACTTTCACAAATGCTTAGATGGAAAAACATAAGGTGTTCTTCTAGATAGTTCCTTAGATAATTTTATATATCTGTCTACACATCTGTCCTTCCATCCATCTATGGCCATCAGGTTTGCTGAGTAATGGACCGTATTACTTTGGTTCTTAATAAGGTTGCTTCTACAAACCATGATTTGGCAGGGTGCAACCAATTTTTACTGAGAGATGTTATAAGGAACTGGCAAGGAACCATGGTTTATTTTTTAATTCACTTTTGGTTTTGTGAATAATCTGGTTCTCGATAGTGTACTAGGTAGACTACATGAGGACTCTGGGAGAAAAGTAACTTCCAGTGATCAATGACAGGAAGTGCTCTACTTCTCTTGAATATTCACCGCCCCCCTCCCTTGATGGTGAATTATGTAGCTGCTGTTATTTCCTTCTTTGAGTTAGTCACTGGGAAACTCAGAGGAAAGCATATGGTTCTGAATGAAGTATCTGTTACCAATAACAGTAATTATAGTGCTAATCAAAATTCTGGCTTTATTCTCTCCTCTTTTTACTTCCTGTTACACACCTTTTCTCAGTTCTCTTTAGTCTCATTACTCGAGTAAGGTACTCGGAAGATGGTAAGGCGCTTACATTCTTGTTTGTCCTATAAATACCTGAGTGTGTATGTGTACCTACACGACAGTTTCGTTGCTACTTATAGGTGTTGTGTGTTCCACGTGACAGAGTAGAGCTGTCTCGTAGGCTCAATCTGTATGGAAGCAGATATCTGGCGTTTTCTTCCGTGGAGCCACTGTGGGGACCGGGGAGTATTGCATGCTACAGATATTTTCGTTGGAAGCTAAGCTGGAAACCATTGTGCCACCAGGGCTCCTTTGCACAGGCTTACACACATGTCATTGTAAAAGCACTAACAAGGACCTGACAAACCGTCTCTTTATTCCACTGAAATGGGCTCTTTTGTGTGGCATATGTAAGAAACATCCTAATTTCATAAGATGGGAGTTTTATCTTTATTACAAAGATATATATATATTAAAGAATAATGGAAGCAGGGTAAGAGGTTTTCTAGAGTTAAAAGGAACCAGAGGCAAATACTACTATAGACACCATCGTGCAATCGTGGAGATCTACAAGTACATGCTTGTGTAGACACAAAGGCTGAACAGCTATGGGAGGTGGAGGGGGAAGTAAGCCCATGTACATACAGAGATTTGACAGAGGTTATTTGTATATGTGATTTTACCTTGAATTCAATGACAGAAATGAATGTGGCTGAGTGTACAGGGGATCAAGCTATCAAAACTTTTTAGACATAACCAAACAACCTCAGGGAATGGACCTGCTCTCTCAAGAAGGTAGTCTTGGGTGATACCATGGTCAATTGGCATGACAAAGACAATGTTCTACATCCTACTAAGGTGAGTAGTGACTGGGGTCATAAACACTATCAGCATCCATCTAAGGTGCAAATCTTGGGGTCTCCTCACCTGAGGAAATAAGAGTGATGAAAATCAAGAGAAACCATTAGTCCAATGGACTAACGAACCATGCAGACATCAGTCACTATAATTCTGAGAGCAGAAGAACTAGATGTTGCCCACCACCACTGCCAACTGCCCTGAAAAGGATTATGTTCGGTCCTGGATGGAGCAGGAGAAAAATGTCGAACAAAACTAAAAATCATAAAAAAAGATCAGGCTTTCTAATGGTTGGATAGATACAGGTGGAACCCCCGTGATTATGGCCCTTAGTCCTTCTGTGTGTTTTGAACTGAACTCCTTTGTTAGAATCATCAACCATTTAAGAGCAACAGGAAATACTCAAGGCAAAGCTTAGCTGACGGGGAATGAAGAGGAATGGAAATAGGACACACAGGAAGGCAATGGTGTACGTGAGAGTACCTTGGGGGGAATTGCAACAAAGTGTGTAAGAATTGAGTATAAAACCGATTTCTGCTGTAAATCTCCATCTCATGAACAGTAAAAAAGTATTTTAAAATGCTATATGCAAGAAAAATGAGTTAGCTGTGTAACTCATGTGTAGATTGTGTTAGGAAAAGCTATGGATTTGAAATCAGAAGGATTTCATCCTTCTTGGTCTTTTAATAGCTGTGTGGCCTTACACAGCTACTTAATCTGTGTGAGCTTTGAATTTCTCGGTAGAATGAGAATAAAAATATCTGTTCTACCTACTTTTCCTTTATTGCAAAGATTACACTGGATAATGCATAATCCTCTGTAAACTGCAAAGAGCTAGAGGTAATATTGTTATCCAAGTTTTGATTTTCACTTCTTAGAAGAGTATCTGTCACAGCGTTAGAACAGGAGCCACCAACTTAACACCAATGTGAACGATCAGGGGTCAAGAAAACGAATCCTGTGATTCTCTGCCTTTTTCTCATCATCGATGGAGGCATTAGTAAAAGAAGTACTTCTCTCAATATTAGAATAGAAAACTCACTGCAACATCAGGGGTAACAGCAAGTAGCAGAGAAACAATACTTAGAAGAACCATTTGCTCTGTTCTGTAGGAGTTCCTGGGTAAAGCAAATAGTTAATGATCTTGGCTGCCAACCACAAGGTTGGCAGTGAAGGTCCACCAAGTAACACCCCCGATGAAAGGGCTAGCAATCTACCCTTGAAATAAACTTGTGGGACATCATTCCACTATAGCACACACAGGGAGGCTTGCCGTGAGAGGGAGTCAACTCAGTGGAAGATCGTTGATGCGTGTTTCTGTATGTCCTGTACAAGGAGCGCAAGTGGGGCCGGTAGGTAAGCATTGGACTGCTAACTTCCAGCTTCTCAGTTCAAACCCACCAGCCAAAGACAGCTGAGGTCATCTTGTCGCATAAACACACACACAATCTTGGAAACTGACTGGAGGATGACTGTGAGTCTAAGTCAGCACAGTGGCAGGAGGTGGGTTAATGTCAGATACAGCCAGCAGCCACGAGTCAGTGACTCCTCGTGGTTTCCAGGCATACATGGGAATGGTTTTGTTTTTAAAGAGAAGGCAGAAAAAAAACCTTTAAAAAAGTCTTCCCAATATAGTTTTTGGTAATTAATTCAAAATTTTAAAAATACATATATTGGTGAACACTGTTCAGGGAGGACAGGATAAGTTGTGGTTACTAGGTCATGACCTCAGTTACAGAAAGTATTTCTGAAATTCGGCTCATGTGTGAGGCAACACGGACCCAAAAAGGAATAAATTTTTAAGTTCTTTGTAGAAAGCAAACGCACATCTATTTTTTAAGTGTTACAAAGCATTTCTCTGGTGAATATTCATTAAATTCTATACATGGTGTTCTAAAAATATTCAAATTTGTTTCTAAAAGGCACTTTTTACTATGAATGCATTACAAAGGTATATTTTTAAATGCACAATTAATATATTCATGCAGCATACAAAGGAAGCAGTATTTATAAATAATTATTTGTGAATAATGTACAGTTTTGTTAGGTGTTGCTGTCTTCTGCCTAGTTGTGGTAACATGCTGATATCAAACAACAGGTATTCCTAGGGACTGTATTCCAGGAACATCAAAGGACTGTTGGTTGCTTATCTTATTATAGTAGGTCCCCGGGGTAAGATATCAAAAAATGAAATTGAGAAACTAGCACATTACCCAGATTATATATAAATATATGAACACCAGATAATAGACTAATTTCCACCATGTATTAGACTTGTTATCACTACTTTAGAATTAAAAGGGATATCTGAAAACGTCAGTAATCACCATATGATAAATTATAAATGAGCTTTTGAGCTTGAATTTATCAGGTATGTCTCAAAAAAAAAAGTAGATCAAGATTTTCTGTAATCGCCACACACTAAGCTGGGAGTGAGTTTTAAAAACCTGTTGCCCTTGAGTTGATTCCGACTCACATGACCCGTTAGGACAGAGTAGAATTGCACCTTTGTGTCTCCAATCCTGTGCTCTTTATGGAAGCTGATTGCCACATCTCTCCTGCAAAGAAGCTGATGGATTCTGTGTTTCGGTCACCACCTGAGAGCATTAACCTGTGTCCCTAGCACTCCTTTAAGTGAGCTCTAGGACCTGGGTTCTCCAGGGCTGGTACCATCAGCAATAGATGCTGGAAATACACGAGCACTGTTTGGAGCCCTTGCCGACCTAGTGCTAATCTTTGCCTCCTAACAAATTAGCCATTGTCAGTTTCTCAGGTTTCATTTTTAATCTTTAAAAGGATGGCATAAATGAAGATTTTCAGAGTTCTATTCTTACAATTATATTTGTCTGTGAAAATATTACCACTTGTGTTTCCCCATGCGCTAGGAGAAGGGAAAAAGAAATTCGGTTACAAAAATGTTTCTATAGAAAGCATAGTACTTACAGTGAGGAAGGTCACCACCAGTTGTCAGAGAACATACTGAAATTGAAACACAAAGATCGGAGATGATGTAACGAGATCAATTAGAGCCTATGGAGCCGTGCTTTCCAGCCTAGAGGAGGAGGAGGGCAGAGAGTAGCTTGTTAGAGTCATCTGGTGAGAAGCAGAATTTTTCGCATTAAAAACACATACCACTCCTGTCAACTCTTTATGTTGGGTTTGAATAAGGTTGAAAACCATTTGTAATGAATATTGTATGAATTGCTAGAACAAAACAACAACTTACTTGCTGTCGGTTCTGAAGGCGCTGTGCTTATACAAACTACAAACAGGTTTGTTCCAGGTGATCCCAAACCCATCCTATTGCCCAGGTACACAAATAAATAACTGAGCTATCTGTCAAAATCTGACCCAAAGGAAACCATTTTAAAATAATTGACTATGATGGCTAATAGCATGACATGGGTCAAAAAAGTGTACTGGGCCAATCACATTGCTTCATCGTAAATTTTAAATAAGCCACATGGAGTTGCAGCTAAAAGGCGTCATGGTGTTGAGAGAGGTTGGGTTTGTTATGATGGGTATTCTGCAAGAAAAAAGTTATCAGAAAAACATAAACACAGAAAAATGAGGGTGGTGGGGAGTCTGGTTGACAGAGGATGAGAGAATAGACAGAGTGGGCGAGTCACACTGGCGGCAGGGTATTTACCGCAGACCCCATGACTCATCTCTGCCACTGATTTTGTTTTTCCCAGATCACACATTGCCCATAGTCATTTTACCAGTCTTTGGTACAAAAAATAAACAAAGAAATTTTCACACCTATTTTTATGTTGACTTCACAACATCACATTGTTATAAAAATGGTTTAATTCCAATTTAAATGTTATCTTTTTCCATTTAAGCCTGTTTATCCAGTTTTATTTGCACATAGTCACCATTTTTTCTCCGAACTATTTTTTTTACATAATTTCAAGTACTGTCCACTAAAGAGATTTAGACTTCATCTTGAGAGATTTATATATCTGTATGTTTCTACTCAAATCTCAGGGGGAAAATAGGAAAGAAAGCCTGTAAAACAAATGAACATTTCTGTTGATCAAATAACTTTTGTGAAGAAAGAAAACAAGGGTGATTTTGTTTTTGTAAACAGAATTTTGTATTTTTAAGAGTAGAGTAACTATGCTAATAAGAAAAGTACAGCAATCAACAATCCTTTTTTGCTGGAGAGGAAAAAGTAATAGAGAAGAATGTTTTACTTATATCACTTGTAGTGCCTTTCGCACTGTTTTGGATGGGTCCAAACTTGGTGATGAAGTAAAAGATACTCGACTTTTAAAATTTAGTGGGATCTAGAATGCGAACAGGCATTGGTAAAAACATGGTCAAAGCATTGGAATGGCAAGTCTCAGAAGAGGCCTGATGTTGTTACATGAAATGAGGCCAGTTTTGACTCAGAGCAACGGTTTGTACAACAGAACGACACACTACCGGGTCCTGCTCCAGCCTCACCGCCGTTCCTTTGTGTGCCCATTGTTGCCAGCCACTGTGCCAATCCATCTTATTGAGGGCTTTATTTAATTAATTTATTTATGCATCTCTACTGAGTAGGATGCCCTGTGGCAGGATCTTGTCTTTCCTGATAACATAGCCAAAATACTTGAGACGAAGTCTGACCATCCCTGCCTCTAAAGAGCACTCTGGCTGTGCTTCTTCCAAGGCAGATTTGTTTGTCCAGTTAGCAGTCCACGGTACCTTCAATATTCTTCCCCAGCACCACAATTCCAATGTGCAGATTCTTCTTCAGTCTTCCTTATTCATTGTTCAACATTCACATGCCTATGAAGCAAATGAAGAAGATCATGGCATGGCGCTGGGGCACCTTATTCTTCAAAATAGCAGCCTTGCTTTTCACACTTTAAATAGAACTTGAGCTGCGTATTTACTCAATGCAATGTGGCATTTGATCTCTTGACTAAGCTGCCCTCAATGTTGATTATGGATCCAAGCAAGATGAAACCCCTGGCAACTTCAATGTTCTTTTATCATGATGTTGCCTATTGGACTAGATGTGAGGATTTCTGTTTCCTTGACACTGAGTTGTAATGCATAGTGTAGGCTGCAGTCCTTGGACTTCATTTTCAGTATGCAAGGTTGTATCATCTGAATATCATAGGTGTTAATAAGCCTTTCTCCAATCCTGATGCCATATTCTTCTCCATACAATCCAGGGTCCTTAATTATTTGCTCAGTTTACAGATTGAACAAGTGAGGTGAGAAGACCCAACTCTTGACACACACCTTTCTTGATTTCAAATCATGTCATATACAAAGGGATACCCCCTAAAACCAGAATTGGGCTGGCAGAGCTTTCTTAGTATGTGTTTTCCCCACTGGGCAAGCATTGAGCAACTCTCTCTGAGTTAGTGTATCCAGTGGTGTCACCTGGGGAGGTTCTCTATGGTCTCAGTGGATTTTTTTCATAAAACCAGTTTCTCTCAAACCTCATTTCTTGTGATGGTTGATTTAAGTGAACAGCTTGTGGCTGTGAAGTTTTGTTTCCTGCTCGGGAAAAATGACACAGAAACTGTTGCGATGTTGAACACAGCTTACAGGATAGCACTATGGGAAAAACTCAAGCGTATGAGTGTTTTCCTTGTTTCAAAAAAAAGGTGAAATGTCTATTGATGACAAAACTCATTCTGGACATCCATTAACTTCCCAAACAGATTGAAACATTGACTTGTAGTGCATTTGGAGTTCATTCCACCACGTCAGACTGTTAGTCAAGTCAATCTTTCTATTTAGAGCAGTGGTTCTCAACCTTCCTAACGCCACGGCCCTTTGATATAGTTCCTCATTATTTTTGTTGCTACTTCATAACTGTAATTTTGCTACTCTTATGAATCGGGCGAACCCTGTGAAAGGGTCATTCGACCTCCAAATGGGTCGCAACCCACAGTTTGAGAACCTCCGATGTCGAGGTTCTATAAGGATAAATGTAATTACTTTGAAATGAAGGATTATTTAGTGAAATTGAAAATATGACTGCCAGTTCTTTTTAATGGTACATTTTATTTGCCTTAACTACTGTATATACTTGAGTATAAGCTGACCTGATTAACAACTGAGGCACCTAATTTTACCACAAAAACTGCATAAAAATGTGCTGAAAAATTTGGTTTATACACGAGTATATAACTAATTATTGTAACATGCATTTTGTCATTTACAGAATATTTGATTCTTGGTTATGGGACTACAGGCTCAATATTGGATGCAGTGCATACAAGAAAATAATTGTCTAGTTTTGGAGGGAGAAAATGTATTCTTGCTGACCATTAAAAACAAATGTCAGTCTGGGTGTCAAATTGTTCCTTGTTACTGATGAAAGCCATCTTTATTAATATTGTTATGTGAAGTGTATATGGATGTAATTTAAATAAAATCTTCCAACCTATTTTTTCTGGTTAACCTCCTGTTGAAAATTTCCTTTTTTTCTCCAGATAAATTGAAACTGACTCTATAGTTGGACAAGATATTCATGTGATTCTTTTAGACCCTATTAAAATGTAGATTCTGATTCAGTGTACGTGAGATGGATGTTGAAATTATCAGCAGTGGGTTGAACTGGAATTCCCGATGTAAACACCCTGATTTAGACCTCCACCCGATTGTTAGTTTGCTGTGCTCTGATGGCTGCGTGTTGCAGTGATCCTAGAAGCTATGCCTCTGGTCTTTCAAGTACCAACTGGGTCATCCGCAGTGAATAGGTTTAGCAGCGCTTGTAGACTAAGACAGAGTAGGAAGAAAGGCCCGATACAAACATTAACCAATGAAGACCTTAGTGATATGAACTGATCATTTTAAGACTAGTTTGATTTGAACTGGTCGAGTTATGGAATAGAACAGCACTTCTGGTCAAGTAGAAGACCACTAGAGTATCTAAGGAACAATTTGGCTGTACTTCTTTGAATACATATTTATTTGTTCTTCTCACAGTCCACAATACTTTCAGTATTCTTCTCCAACATATTAATTAAAATGCATCAATTCTTCCATCTCCCTTATTCATTGTCAAATTTTCACTTGCATATGAGGAAATTGAAAACACCAGGGCCTGGTCAGGCACACCTTAGTCTTCAAAGTGACCTGCTTGCTCTTCGACACCTTAAAGTAGTTTTGTGTGGCAGATTTGCCTAATGAAATACTTCACTAAATTTCCTGGTTACTAAACAGAAGGCAGCTATACCAAGATTATTGAACAGTCAGTAGGCTGACAATCATTGTCTTACCACATCAATGCCCCATATGCTATAGGAAGATATATATTATTCTAGCAAACCTGTGACTGACATTCTCAGTGAGTATTATTTTAAGTTTTCCCTGGCAGCCAACTCCCATTGTTTGTATAAGTAGCGTCCAGCCATGAAACGATTGATTCTGTACAAGCGAATAATTCAGGTCCTGTGATAGGGAGTTAGTCTACATTGGACCGATATCTCTATTTAAAAAAAATTAGGTACCAGGGGCTAATCAATGACAATATTAACAGAAGATCTTTTTGCCTCAAGGAGGTGATCAATAAGACTCTCTAACATAAATTGACAATGCGGTCTCTAAAGGGAGCCAAATGCAGATAAAAATCCATACATCCAGAAATAGATTTTGGGTTCATATGATATCCTATAGAGAACAATTAGTGCTTACATCATGGCCCTGCTTGATAGGGAACCGAGGATATATGAATGCTATATCAAAGTGTGGTGAAGAAATTAGATGGTGCTTTACTATCAGAAAAAAGATAACATCAGAAGTCTTAAAGGATTGTTTCCAAATAAGCAGCCATCTAAGTGAGATGTCAACTAAATCCACTTAGAAGTACACCAATATCAGTGACCACCAAAGGATTATAAACCATATCATCTGAAGCCAAAGGAGGTCAACAATATCAGAACCTAAATTGTGAGACATTAGTTTGCAGAAGGCTATGAGTGATGGGGGGCACCCAAGATACGTTTGTGAATTCTACATAGGAAATAAGTCTTCCTTGATTCCCTAGATCCATAATTGAGGGATGGGACGAAACTGGTTGCCAAACCAAGTGCATGGCAAGATGACTCTAGGGAGATCAAAATGATAACCTAACTTGAGCAGTGAAAACCTTGGCAGCTGATTTCCCCTCTGTTAAGCCTGATCTGGTTTTCATCATTTTCTGTAGTTTCTTTCTTTTTTTCATTATGGGGTTTATCTTCGATGTATTTTATCATTGAGGGTAAGCTCCTGTGATGAATGTTGGGCCTGATCTGGTTTTCAATATTTTCTGTGTTGTGTGTGCGTCTGTGTTTTTATACTGGGTTTTATTTTAGATGCAATTTGTCTTTGGGGGTAATTATCTTGAATATTTTGTTACATTTTTCTGTTGATCAGATCCAGGAATGATGAACCTATAGAGACAGCAGGCAGAATAAGGGTTTCTGGGAGTATGATTGAGGGTGATGGGAGAAGAGAGAGAGATGATGTCAGAGTTCAAGAAGGAAGCGAATGTTTTGAACCTGATTGTGGTAGCAGTTGTACAATATTGTGCCATGTGATTGAACTATGGGATGACAATATATTAGCCCCCAATAAAATGGTTTTTGGGGGAAAACACCAACAAAATAAAATTTTTGCAAACACTGATCTTTCCCCTGTTTATTGTGATGTTACCCATTGGTCCAGTTGTGAGTATTTTTGTTTTCTTTGCATTGAATTGCAACCTATACTAAAAAGGGACTGTCCTTCATCTTAATCAGCAAATTCTTCCTCCTCCTCACCTTCAGCAGGTAAGGTTGTATAATCTGCATATCACAGGTTCTTAGTATGCCTTCCTACAATCTTGATGCCAATTTCTTCTTTATATCATGCAGCTTCACAGATCTTTTGATCAGCATGCTATTGCATAAGTATAGTGAAGGATACAACCCTAACACACACCTTGTTTGATTTTAAACCAATGTGTACATCCATTCATGTTCCTATGGCTGCCTCTTAGTCCATGTACAGGCTTTGCATAAGCACTATGATATCAGTATTTTGGAATTCCCGTTATTCTCAATGTTACCCAGAGTTTGTTATGATGCACACAGCTTCATGACTCTGCATAGTCCATCAATAAAACACAAGTAAACATCTTTCTGGGATCTTCTGTCATTGTTAGTCTTGTTGCATGTCCTCTTCTGAATCCAGCTTGAAATTCTGCCTGGTACCTGTCAATATGCTGCATTGACTATTGTTGAATTATCTTTGGCAAAGTTTTACTTCCATGTGGTACTTATGGTTTTATTTGATAACTTCCATCTTCATTTTGGTCACCTTAAGCTCTTACTTTATCCTCTCTGCAGTTTTCTATAGCTGTATATGTTCAGGAGTTAGCTTTAGAGTCTATTCTGATATGGATTTTGATCTCTTTTTGCTTCCTGTCTTTTAAACACCTTTTGTTTTCTTCATGTATGAGCTTCATGTCAACCTACAGATGACAGATTTTCTCTCATTAGTTTTCTATGGAGCATATCTGTTCCACAGGTATTCTTGATATTCAGATGGGATATACTCAAAGTTGTATTTTAGCGATGTCAATTTGTTTTCATTTTCTTTAGTTTCAACTTGAACTTGTGTGAGAGCAATTGGTGATCTGTTCCACAGTTGGCTCATGGCTTCACTTTGGCTGCTGATATTGCATTTCTCCAACTTCAAAATGTGGTCCCTTTGATCCCTGTGTACTCTACCTGTTGAGATCCATGTGTACAAGTCACAGTTTATGTTGTTGAACAAGGTATTTGCATTGCAGAATTTGTTAACTCAAGTCCATAGTAACCCTGTAGGATAGAGTAGAACTGCCCCTTTGGATTTCTGAGACTAAATCTCTATAGGAGTAAGACAACTTCCTCTTTATCTTTCAGGGCTGCTGGTGTGTTTGAACCACTGACCTTGTGGTTTGAAGCTCAATGCATAGCCCACCATGCCTACAGAGATCCTTAAGGAGTCATTGTTCTTGCAAAATTCTGTTACTGTTTCTGTCAGCAGGGTCATAGTTCCCAATGACTGCCCCTTTTTCTTTGTTGCCAGCTTTTGCATTGCAATTGCCAATAACTGTGATGGCATCTTGATAGCATATTTGTTCAGTTTCATACTGAAGAAATTGGTACAGTTCTTCAATGTCTTCACCAGTAGCTTTAGTGTTAGTTTGTAAATTTGGATACAAGTTGTATTAACAGGACTTCCTGTAGATGTATAGATAATATTTTATCACGGACAACATTGTTCTTCAAGGGAGCGCTTCAAGTATTCTCTTTGATGATGAGTTTGACACTATCCCACTTCCCATAGCCAAATCACTACCTGATTCAAACTGATCAAAACCATTCCATTCAGCTCACGAATATGTAGGATATTGATCTCTGTGTGTTCCATTTCATTTTTGGTGACTTTCAACTTTACTAGATTCATACTCTGTTGTGGGGGAAGCCAGCCCCCCACAAATAATCATGGGTTCAGTAAGCACAGTTGTACTGTTGAGCTATATAAAGATTATAATAAAGTCATAGAGAAATGGGAGAGATGGGAGAGAGTAAAATAAAGAAGTCAGACACATTTCTTGGTAGCATGCTCACCTCCTGGATGGCCATGATCTCAACAGCCAGGTCCATGCACAGCGCGGGCAGAGAGGGCAGGAGGAAGATTTATTACTAACCAAGGCTTATATATCTTTTGGGGGTGTGCAAGCCCCCTAATTACAGGTAAAGACATATGTCACAGGAAAGGGTTGTACTATAGGTACTACAGTAATGAGGGAGACAATCAAGGGGTATACGCACAATAGGAAGGGGAGTTATTGGGGGTACACATGTGACAAGATGGGCAGATCCTAGACTCATGATGGTGGGCTAACCTTGATTGCCCTTGAGCTGCAGACTCCAAGCTTTCAGGGGAAGCATTCCATTGTCCCTAACAGCAGGGAGTGAGCCCCACCTGTGGTGGGACCAGACAGTAGTCTGATGGCTGAATGCCTTCAGGGCGGATATCTCTTAAGCATCTGACCTCCCACCATGTGCCTGCAAACAGCCTCTAATGTCTGGCATATCTTTGGGGGAGACAAAGCTGGGGAGAAGTCTTTTTTATATCCCACACTCTGTACATTCTATGTTCTAGTTATTAATTGATATTTGTAGCTCCTTCTTATTTTGATGCTCTGTCTGTAAATGAAGTTTCCCAAAGCTTTCCTCTATCCACATTATTATGGTGGACTCTGCCTTGAGAAGGCAGCTCTTCCTTATCTTATTTTGAGGGCCTTCCAAGGTGAGGGGCTCAGCTTCTGGCACTTTAGCGAGCAGTGTTCTTAATCCCTCAGCAGTGGGAGCCTGGTCCCCTTCAGGTACGCAGCTAACAGTGTTCCCCTCGTTATAGTGGTCAGTGGCTAATACCTGATTTCTGCTTTGGGGTCTCTGTGTGGGAACGCTCGCTGAAATGCGTTTCCTTTGGTGGCCCTGGCTGCATTTAAAGTACAGCGTCACAGCCACCGGTGAGTCGTCCATTATCTCAAACTGACACGTGAGGGGTGGGATCGCTCCTTCGGAGGAGCCTTATTCATTTCCCCGCTTACAGAGGCAAAGATGTTTCATAATGTGCACTGACCAGATGTGTCCAGTGAGAGGAGGTGCAAGAAGGTGGAGACCTTAAAGAAACAGATTTTAATTAGAGGGAATAGAGTTCGGAGGGGAGGGAGTCAGGGGCAGTGTCCGTATTTCTCCTTAATTCACATTAAGACTTCTATTGAGGAAGTGAGAATATGATGTGAACTTGAGGGTGGGACCCTCACAGGGGTAGGAGAGTTTCTGAAAAAATAAGTAGTGCTGGTCAGGCAAGTGAGTGAGTGAAAGAATGAACGATTGTTCTTATACCATTAACCCGTGCTGTTAACAAAAGTAATTAGGTTATGTGCACGAGTGATATTCTAAAATTATTAGTCTTTGGGAAATTGTCATTATTTTTTTGATCACCTATTAGAACACACTTACCAGAGATATTTCTTCTCAGAATTCAACGTCTACCCATCATGAAATTGCCAGTGTGGGAAACTGCTGAGACCACAATGAAGACATATCGTACAATCTCCACCCCCTTGCCATTGTTAACACTATTTATTTTCCTTTTAAAGCTCCTTAAATCCAAGATGAAGCTAGCTTTTAGCAGTTATTCTCTTTTATCGGATTAATAGTAGAAAGAAAGAAAATGTAACACATAAAATAAACACCTAAGCTATTTGATTACCTATCAGGGTGAAATATAAAAGATATAGCTTTGACTTTCAAAAGATTGTTTGGGGAATTCGTTCTGCTCAGACTTCCCTTTCTGCTTGTCTCCCACACGTTTTCTCATCAGTTTTCTTGCTAGGAGTGTATGCAGGGCAAGCAGCCCAGTTTTAGTAATTGTGAGTGTTTTGGCTTTTGCCTAATGAACACCAGGCACTCTGGTTTTTGCATATTGACATACATTGTAAATTACCCAGGGGTATCAGAGAGGAAAAAACTGCTCTACTAGGTTTGAACAATGTCAGGTTATGAATTATATCATTCGAAGCCGAAATACTCCAACCCAATCTCGCAAATTCCATTCTGAATTTGATATGATTATAGTATGCTTTTGTGATGCTGTGTATAAGGAGGCTTCAAAAAGTTTTTTGACAAAATGGAAGTGAAAAATAATATAAAATTTCCATGAACTTCTTGGATCACCTCATATGGACACCTACTAAAATTAAATTCCTGTGAAGGCAGTCACTGATTGGGTGGGGTGCAGACTCAAGGAGATTTAAAATAGAAGCTGAGTGTTACTGACGCGTTCCAAGTAATTTCCTAATTTGGAATTTCTTTTCTGAAGTAGGGTCACTTATTACACATTAATGGGTCAAATTTAAGTTTGATCGATATTCTTTTCAGAAACAACGTTCCACTCATTTTCTTTGCAAATGCTGGCACTAAAGTGTTGTTACAGAGATATTTGTTTATTTTCTTTTAGATTATCAGTGATTTAGTTCATTGTAATCATGGACAGACACAATAGGAGAATACTTTTTACTTTTATGACCTGGAGACTTTCATAGGCAAACAGACAATCTTTACCCTAGATACTTGTGAAATTTTATTAAATTGTCACCATGTTATATTTTAGAGAGAAATGGTACTACACATGAATCATAAGTGGTCTGGGTGAGAGATAAATTTGTTGAAATAGTTTAACCAGGCAAGATGAGATTGTAAGTGGGATGAAGTAATTTTACAGAGAGGAAAATTGTCCTTCTTTCTGACCTGCTTGCATTGCTATACTACGGTTTTTCAAGTGGCACAATCTCTAGAGTTTTTGCTATTGATGTAGCTTATAATTTGTATGAACATGTTTAATAATATCTAGTGTATTTTAAAACCTTAATTATATATGCATCTATATATGAGTCATAATCAACTGACAGTAAGAAATGTATGTATGTATATATATTTATATCATATATATAATTTCTGACATCCTAATTTTATGTCACTGGAAATATATATGAAAATATGAATACTAGTTTCAAAGTTCTTTTATAAAGTTCACATTTCAAAAATATTTATGGAAAGCTCACCAGATTCTTGTCTTTTGTTAGGCTTTGAGGTGCTAGCCCATATTTCCCTACTCACAGTTGACTGATTGGAAGTCTGATAGGAAACTAGAGACCGTTGTCAACTCTGCTGAAGCCAGCAGAGGGGATTATGGGAGGTTAAAGGTTAAATAAAAAACAAGGACAGAGTCCATCTAGGTCAGATAAATCCTTAGAGGCTTCAATTAATAAAAATAAAGATATTCAAGTTTTGAAAATTATGAAAATACCATTTGATTTAGAAATACATATTGGGTATGACTCAAGCAGAGTGGGAAATCAGAGTGACTGTAATTATAGTAAAACATTGAACCCATTTTTCCTTACAGGTTGGTAATGCCTACCTTTACCTACCAATTCCATGATAAGAAAGTGTATTACATTAAAACAAAGCATATAGAACTTATCAAAGAACATCAGTTTTTGAGGCTATTGTACGTTGTTTCTGTTGTGCTTTACAGCTACATCATAGGGTGCAGCGCTAGTTGGTAGCATGTTGCATCTCCATTTTAAAGGAAAATAAGTAGTGGGAGTGAGTGGAACAGTCTCTCTGATTATCATTTGTTCCATTTGGATGGAAAAAGGAAGTTCTCTTCTGATTTATGCCTTGAAATAATGTTTTATTTATTCCATCTGTTTATCACAGAGGAGACGGATAGCTTGGGGCTTGTTACCCAAAGGAATCACTTGTCCTGCTTTCCCCCAGTTTGGTCTCATCAAAATTCAAGAACACTGGTGCGACAGGAGTAGGGTGTGGAGGGGACAGACAAGGGAAACAGGAGGGAAAGAGGAGAGATGGAAGTGGGGCTGTAGAAAAGATAAATGGTTTTGCTGTCAGTGCAGTGGAATGACAATGAAATCAGCGTAGGCCATGTCCATTTCCCCCATCATTCCAAACCCCAAACACTGCTTTAAATAAAACATATTTCTTTTATTTCCCATTTCTTGCTTGCTAACTTAAAGATAAATGACTTGCTTGCAAGTGCAGTGAAAAGGAAATAAAATCAGTAACAGGCAGTGCCCAAAAATGCCCCAGCTGCTTAACGGTCTGGCCTTGAGCAATACACAGTTTTTATGGAAAAGTTTTACTATTCGGCTGTTAAGGAAACAAAAGCAACTCTCCCCAACTCAGGCCCCTAATCCTCAAAAAATAAAAGCAAAGACAAAATAAAATCTAAACCTCAACAAATCCGAGCAATCCAGAACCCTGCATGTCGTGTACGTAGGGTGGTGACATTAAGGGTACGAGAGGAGGTGTCCAGCCTGGAGCTGCGTGAGCACCATTCTGAGGCCACTGGTGCTCGCCCCTGTGATGGGCTAGCTGATGGTCATGCGCCTACAGCCAGAGGTCAGGTGCTGTAATTAGACCCAGGGGTGTTCCTAGGCAGGCAATTGGATATCGTTTGTGAGCAGCAGTTTGGAGCAGCCTCAAAGGTTGGTAATTAGGCAGCGAGGTAACTGAATCAACTAGAGAGTTACTGATATACAGGCCAGGACATGTGTTCAGAAGTAGAGTGAAAGCACTTTTAGATTAAATATATCTTAATAAAAATAATAGGAACCATTTAGCTAGTATCTCTTTGCTTGTCACTAAGCGAAGCGGTTTACACATATGATCTAATTCTTACAACTTGGTGATTTTCTGGGGCAGTATTTAGTGTGTAGTTGATTTATCTGGAGGGCTTTTCCCAACATAGATTCTTTGGTTCCACTCCCAGGGATTTTAATTCAGAAAGTCTGGGATGGGGCCTGGGGGGGTTGCCTTTTTAGATGGTTCCCAGGTGATGCTGCCACTGCATCTCTCAGGAGTGTATGTGGAGAACCATTGCCTACATAAACTTGTCTGTGGTTGTCGTAGCCAGGTTAACATTTGAGGAGTTTATATGCAGCATGTATTCTGTAGGCAGCTCGCATGTATTTTATCTCATTTACTATTTATAATGGCTTTGTGAGGTATCATGTGCTCCTTTCAACAGAGCCTCTTGGCTTTACAGAAGCTATAGGACTTGGCCAAAGCTATCGATCTAATAAGTAGGAAGCCGATTGATCTTTAAGTGCTGGTCTCTAAAACCCTTGTTGTAAGTACCACACCTCAGAATTTTGAGTGTCTTTTAAAATAAAAAAGAAAATACTTAAAAGAGTTCACCTGCCCGTATAGCCCACGCAAGGAATGAAAAACGCTCGGATGGTTACATTTCTTTACTCTGCATGGACAGTGCAAATACAAGACATTGAACTCGCAGGGAACTTTTTACACCAATAGAGCGCATTTCATGACTTTGCTCCTAAATAGACTAAATGTCTCTGATCTGAGATGCTTCCCATGCATTTTGCTCTCTTAGAGTGCCCTCAAAGACTGATGAGGTACACATTTCCTGAGGGGCAGAATAATGTCTGGTATGACTGAAGAAACTGGGCAAGACTTTATGGAGGAGGTAGGACTTGAGCGAGTGTAAGTGGGAAAGGGAGCAGGTGTGAAATGCTCGAGAGATGAACGGGCAGTTCAATAGATAAGTGCGGTGAGAAACATGGCCCCAGCTAAGGGAATGGTGTAGAACAATGCAAGGGGATAGGGATGCGGAGTTAAATGTGGGTGAACTTGATGGCCAGCATGGGAAATTGGATGCAGAAATGATTTGATCAACCCTCAAGTTTCAATCTGTATGCTGAGCACATAAGTTGAGAACCTGGACTCTAAGAAGAAAAACTTGCCATCAGGATTGGAGGAAGACTCATGAACAACTCTTGATATGCAGATGACGCAACATTGCTTGCTGAGAGCGAAGAGGACTTGAAAATGTTCACTGGTAAAGGAAGACAACGCCCTGCAGTAGACTGATGGTTGCCGGGGGCAAGGGAAGGGGCTGTGGGATGGAATAGGGAGTCAACAACAATGGGAAAGAGAAGGAAGGAAAGGTTCCAAAATTGACTGTTGTCAGGACTGCACAAACCTTCACGTGGCTGAGTTATTGAACTGTACGTTAATTATAATGAAATGAAATTATAAAAAAGAAAGACAAAAATACTCACAAACAGGAAAAATCATAAGTAGAGAAAAGAAAGAAGTTGTCAAGGATTTCATTTTACTTGGATACACAATTAATATTCATGGAAGCAACAATCAAGAAATCTAATGACATATTGCTTGCATTGGTGAATCTGCACACGACCACTTTAAAGTTTCATTTTGAGGTCTAAGGCGTGACTTTGCGGTCTAAGCGATGGTCATTTCAGGTGGGTCCCATGCATGTGAAAGCTGAATGATGAGGACAGAAGATTGATGCCTTTGACTTTTGATACTGCTGAAGAATATTGAGAGTACCATGGACGGCCAGAAGAACGTACACGTTTGTCCTGGAAGAAGAGTAGCCATAATCCTCCTTAGGCCTTCATCTCATGGACGTTGGGCATGTTATCAGAAGAGACCAGTCCCCGGAAAAGGGCATCGTTTTTGTAAAGCAGTGAGTCAGTGGCAAAGAGGACGACCCGAACAAGGTGGATTTACACAGTGACTGCATCAATGGGCTCAAACAGCAAACACGCGACGATGGAGCAAGACTGGGCAGTGTTCCGTTCTGTTGGGTGTAGAGTTGCCTCAGCAGCGTCTAGCAGCAGCACACACAGGAAAGAGCCCTGGTGGTGTAGTGGTTAAGTGCTCACTGTTAACCAAAGGTCACAGACTGAACCCACCATGTGGTCTGCAGGTAAAAAGACTTGATCTGTTCCTGGAGATGTTCGGTTCAAGGAAGTAATGACCGTAGTCAAAGGCTTTACTTTCTTCACAGCCTCATTTGTTTCTGTTTACTTTGCTAGTTCTAGGGGAGCACGTCAATTATCTTTTTTTCCTTTAAATAATTTGCTTTATCTGTTTTTAATTTTTTTTGAACAGTTTTATTGGCATATAATGCACATATCATACCCTTCAGTAATTCAGCCATCTTAAGAGGAGTTGTACAATCCTCATCACCGTTTTAAAATATTTTCTTTTTTGTTGTACTCATTGTCATTAGCTTCCCATTTGCCTCAGCCTCTCCAGCCGTACCCTCAAGAAACTATTAATACTGTGTCTATAGATTTGTATATCCTAGATTTCATATGCAGAAAAACATACAAAACAACACCGCCAAAGCTAACAACAATAACAAAGGAAAACAGAGAAAAACTTCAGTTGAAAAGAGGATAGAAAATAGAACTAGAACACAAAGGAGCTCAAATGATAAGGTGTTTTAAATGACCATTTTAAGTGAGCTTCATCTGCGCTGACCTATTTCCCATTGCACTCTGGATGAGAATAAGGCTGTTCACAGCCCTGATCTGTGCTCTGAGAGGATTCACTGGCAGCTCTGTCCATGAATATTGTCTCTTCACTTAAAAAAAAAACAAACTGAAAAAACTGGACAATGTGTCAAAAGGGTAATCAAATGATAAGATATTACATTTTAACCTAAATATACCCACCATAATCAACCTTACGATGCTCTTTGTCGGATAACAAGTCTATTCATATCCCTCGACTATGGTCAGAGGGGACTCAGGAGAAGCTTATTCCACACGTGGGCTCTGCAAGTGGGTTTGGACTTCTACTCTCAGCACAGCCTTCTGCAAACCAGGCAGGTGTTCAGAACTTGGCTCTGAGACCAGGAGGGGAGGGAACACCTTTAGAAAGATTTGAGTTTTATTGCTTACCATTTTTTTGAATCACACAGTCTGGTTTGCTTCTTCTATGTGGACTTCTTTGGCCACTTACTTACATGGCTGCTTGTTTGAAGACAAGCCTTTAAGACTCCAGATGTGAGTCTTTCTGATTGCCAGACACTATCTAGTTTTTTCGTTTTTACCACACTTTGCTCTTACTTCCTTATCTTCAGTGATCTCTTCATGTGGATGAGCATCCAGCGGGGCCATGTCATAAAAGCTAATTGTTCTTAGATCCGGGCTGGCATTAAGTGCAAGCTCCAGATCCATTCATGTCTCTATGGTTAATACATGTCTCTGGTTCACCTTAGAGACATCGTTATCATTTTATGATACAGAACAGGGGCATCAGACAAATCTATTAATAGTGTCATTCATTTGTTCACTAGAATCAAAAACACCATCGAGCAAAGGAAATTACTCAAGTATAGGCTAGCTAAGACCAACAGTACATAAATTGTTGATTTGCACATGTTGAACTCTTAAGTGACTGGACACTACATACTCAATGGAGGTTGGCACCAGGGTAAATTTTCAATAATATTCATTCCTCACAGCATAACCAGGGCTACCAGATTAATGCATGTCATAATCATGAAAAGAGGACATTAAAATAGTAAGTATGCGGTAGTCTTGGACCACCGTTAATTACACACCTTCCTTTTTTATCTCTTCCTCAGCACCTACTTCAGAGCAAAGCACTTTAGTTGTACTCTGAGCAGAATGAAGATTATTGGAATCACGGATACACCTAATACAAATTACATCAGAAACTGTAGATTGTCTGAATATTTACCAAATATATTGGTGCTGTGCTGAACCTGGCGGCACATTGGTGGCGCTTATAGTTCAAGCCATGCAGTTGCTCCACAGGAGAAAGACGAAGCAGTCTGTTTCTGTAAATCTTTCCACCTTGGAAACCCCGTGGAGCAACTGTCCTCCATCACTGTTAGTCCGAATCAATAGCCCCAGGTTGAGTTTTGCTCTGTGTTTATCAGAAAGAAAGTTTTAGCAGATAGAAAGTTATCTGAATGAGAGAATGTTAAATCATAGGAATTTGAATTAGAAGAGAATGAATCAAAGATGATTACACATTGGGATGCTAACCACAAGGGCTGCAGGTCCACAGGAGAAAGCTGAAAGTTACTATTCCCGTGAAGGCTTCAGTCCTAGAAACTCCCAGGGACAGGGACAGCTCCACCCTGTCCTAGAATGCCATTATGTGTTGGAGTCGACTCAGTGGCAGTGAATGAGAATCAGAGTGAACATAATTCAGATCCACTTAGGAAACAAGGCAATTTGGAAAGTCTCTGGAATTTGTGACATTAAGAAGGTTAAAACAGTAGTGTGGTAATAAAGCATTCTTGCTCTAGGCATTAAAAGCAGAAGGATATAGATTGAAGGGCGCAGGTAATGGGGAAATTCACAAGCATTAATGATTAGCTCCGTTTGTGTCCTTAGTGAGCCATGTCTGACCCTCTTGTCCATGTAGCCTAAATATACTTCAAGTGATGGGAAATAGGGATAAAAATATCTTCATACCATTTTTTAGGGTCAGTGATTTTGCACTGAGGTATAGATGAAATGTATCTTGTTCATTGTTTATTTACATCATATTTTGAATAGACAATATTGGAAAAATTTTCCTTTAGGAACAGGTTTTTTTATAAATAAAAAAATGAAAATATTGCATTGGATAATTCAAACACAAGTGTTGATGCACATAGAGAAATAGTGTTTTATGGTTCAGTTGTTTGGAGACTAAAGTCAACCTTTGATTTTTTTTATCTAGTGGAATGGGTACAATTCTGGGTTTACAGAGGCCTCTGGACGGTTTTCCTAATTATTTTCTCTTCTTCTAATCTTTGTAAAGGAGAAGGAGAACTGAGGTCGTTCGCTCCGCCTCTCCAGCGTGGATTGTATCTCAAGGGGTCTGGTATAAAATAATCACATTCCGATGCTCACAGAGAGCAGAAATCTCTGTAACGTTTGTTGTTCAGCAAATCATTCGTCATCCTGATTGCCTCAGTCGGCACTTTGCTCATTTGTAGATTTTTCCTTTCTTGCCAGAATTTTGCCTTAGTAAAAATGACTTAGGGTGTAGTTATAAGGTTCACTCTGATTCTTCATGATAGAACAGGTACAAGAACTGTGTATTTCCAAATCCACTCCCACTCAGATTCTGTTATTGTGACTATGTGTTGCTTAGAGCTTGCCAGTCATAGAGTGTTGACTTTATATTCTGCCGAGGACGACATCTGTGCTCTGGCAAGAAAGTTTAGGGAACATTAAGACTGCACAGCCCTAAATGACATTTTATATTTACTTTATGAGGAATTAATTTTTTGGACTACAGATATGAAATCCAGATAAACTGATGAGCACATATACATATGAAATGATTCTGGCATCTAGAGATATTTTATTTCAGCGCCTTTTTTGTTGGTATTTTGAAGTCTTTTGTGAAAAATTGCAAAATTTTGAAAGTATAATAACTTTTGGGGTTTCATGATAACAGCACCTATGTAACCATTATCTATAGTTCGGCTTTTAGAAAATTAAAACTGTTCATTGAATTGAGTTAAGAAGCATAAAAGCAGAGCGAGTGCAAAGAGAATGAGGAGGAAGAAGCAGTGCGCGCGTGCCCCTGTTCATTCCCCAGAAACCGGCTCAGTGCAACCACCCACCCACCGCCCTTGAGTCGCTCTGACTCAATCTTATGTAGGTTTTCTGAGGCTGTCAATCTTTATAGAAACGGCCTCAACTTTCTCCTGTGGAGATCTGGTGGGTTTGAACTGCCAACCTTGTTGGTGGCAGGCTAACTCTAATGTGACCCTGTTCAACGAACAGTGAATAAATACAGCATGGATGGAAGCCCCAGAATTCTGGGCTGCAGCTAAGAACCTGGGAGTTGGGGTGACTCCAGCAGCAGGGACGATGAGGACCAGCGATGGCAAAGCAGCCGAGAGAACCTTCCCACTAACGTTGTATGACTCCTTCTTCACAGCCATTTTGAGCTGGGATTGGGCAGTCCTCCAGAGAAGGGACATCAAAGAGAAACTCACCTGAATAAGCTGTCACCTGGTATGTTAAAGCAGTGTGGCTTGGTGATAGGAATTCATAGGCCTTGAACCTGAGAGGGGTTAACAGGAGGCTGTGCCGCTACGAGAGAACACTTGAATCTTGCTGAGGTTCGAGACAAATGGACAGCAGGACAGGGAGGAACTGCAAGCAGCAGGGTTGGGGGAAGAGTCCACACCGTTACTGACACAGAGAGAAGGAGCCAGCTTTTGGTCTACTGTGAGACACCATCGGAGAGCCTGTAAAGGGGTACTCAGGAGGGTAAAGGGGCACCCATGAGGGAAAGAAAGAGCCCTCTAGTCTTTGCCCTGGAAAGTCAAGCCCTGTTGCTTACATCACAGTCCAGGCAGCTAAATATTCCCGCCATTTCCATATATACCTGTTGTCTTTCTGAATTCAAGCATCCGGAACTGAATCAGCACTGAATAATGACTTCTTTCAGGAAAAGATAGCTAGTCCATGGCTGCTCTCTTGATTCGGATACACAGGGACCTGTGGACAGAGTGCAGCACCCCGCTGGTTTCCAAGGCAGGGGTCTTTCCCCACGCAGAGGCTGTTGAGTGTGGACCCGAGTCTTTTGATTGGCACCTGGTTATTTGACCTTGGTGCTACCAGGTCAGTCAATCAGAGACAGTTCCCACCGAAAACTAGAGTATGACATTTAAAGTTAAAAAAGAAATAGGAAAATGACCAAGGTTTAACTAAAAATAGTAAAGCACGCAGAATTACAAGAGAAGGATCAATCAAAAGAAAAGCATGGAGGAGAGAGATTTTATCCCATGAGGTCAGACTACTGCCAAGAATCAATCATTTTCAGACTGTGGTGCTAAATGTGTTTGGAGGAAGCAAAAGTCACAGAAAACAATGGAAGGAGTGTATTGGAAAGTGGATTATTAAAGATACAATTAGGTTAAAAATGTATCACCTTACCACTTGATCTCTCTTTTGAGCCTTTTAAAATTAGAACAAATTTAAACTAAACTAAGTACAACAAGGTTTTTTAATATTTCGACTGAGATAGAAATATATCAAGTAAGTAATTGGATGAATGGTTTCCTCATGGCACAGTGGGGGAGGTTGTAGGGAAATGGCGAGCTAATGACAAAGGATACACGAGGTAAATGTTCTGAAATTGATTGTCGTGATGATTGTATTACTTTTAAAAAATATGATTGAATTATTGTATTATATGTGAATTATATGCTAGTAAAATGGTTAAAAAAGAAAATGGAGGAACAAAATGAGAGATTCAACAAGGAAACTGAAACTTAAAAAAGAAAGAAAATTGGAAAACAAGACAAAGTAGTAATATAATAGGAGAGAGACCATAGTAGAGGTCAACAGACAAACTGTAGAATGAGTGAATTAAAAGACAAAATAACAAGCCTCAAGAACAAGAAACAAAAGAAAAGGTAATATTTGATTTAATTAGGAATCAGTCTAATATAGACATTCCAGAACTCTATAGTAATAGTAAAGACATAGATATTATTTTTCAAGCGATAACCATAGAGATGATCAGAACTGAACAGAGAAACAAATACGAGAAGCTACATGAGCAGAACTTTGAGCAGGAATCAGAGGAGGGATGACATTGATGTTGCTGGATCTTAGATGAAAGAAAACATCCTTACCAGTAGTTTACTTGTGTTTTATTGATGCGAAAATGGCGAGACTTAGTTTTGTGTACTCTGAACATGTCACCAGTAGAGACTGGTTCCTGAAAAAGCACAATGTGATAGTTAGGGGTTTTTTTTTTTTGTTTGTACCTGGCTCCTGTAAGAAGATGTGGGTGGAGGATAGCCTGCCAGCCAGGTTGCAACTTGATGACCTCCTTAGGAGGTGCGATGAAATAAATGGCTGCCTGGAGACCGGCGCCTCTTTCTCTATCCTTTCACCTTCCTGCTGGTGAGTCACTATGAGAACTCTCGGATCCACGGCCATTGGAACCACGAGACTTTGCACCCACCGGCCTGTGATCTTCTTGCATTCTGCATCATGGCATGTGACTGCATGAGTCCAATGAGGGACTTACGGACTCGTGTCGGCACAGTGAAAAAGCAGAAGGCCCTCACAGAGATTAACTGACACAGTGACTGCAACAATGACCTTGAAAAGAACAATTGTGAGGACAGTGGAAGACCAGGCAGTGTGTCCTTCTGTTGTACACAGGTCACTCTGAGTGGAATTTACACCACAGCCAACAACAACAACCAACAGCCACAACCGCCCAACTACCCAACCACAACCAGTCACCCCGCCCAAACCAACTGCAACCAAACACAATCCATGGATGTCAACCAAAAGAGACAAAGATTAACTCCCAGCCGTCTTCTAATAAAACTCTTCAAAACCAAAGCAAAAGAATTCGGAAAGCAGCAAGAGACAAAGATCAGTGTAACTTACTGAGAAGCATTCATAGAATCAGTGTACATACCCCCCAGCAATTTTAGACAATGGAACAAAATGTATAAATTATTAAACAAAAATGATCTCTAACTAAGAATCCTCTACCCAGAAAGATGTCACTTAAAAACAAGTGTGGAAAATCAAGATATTTTCCGCAACCAAATGCTCTGGGAATTCGCCACTACCAGGCCAACGCTGCAAGTATGAAGAGAATGCACCAAGGGAACAGCAAGGCCATCACATAATTGCCTGGATTTATGCACTGCAAGAGGCAACATGAAACAAACTTCTAACTAGGATCACAATACTTTGTTCCATGTAGAATGGGAGAGAAATGGGGAGCAGAATGCCAAGACTTTCTTTGTTTGGCTGGCAAGCAGAAGATGGAAACCAAAATAAGAGAGTCAAGTGTTGTCTGTGGGTCACTGGAAGAAATAACTGCCTTCAGCACACAAGAAGGTGCCCTGGTGGCATAAGGGTAATCCATTTGTTGCTAACTACCAGGTCAGCAGTTTGAAACCAACAGCCACTCTGTAAGCGAAAGAAGGGGCTTCCTTCTCCCATAAAGAGTTAGGGTCTGTGAAATGCACAGTGACAGTTCTACCCTGTCCTTGTAGGGTCACTGTGAGCTGGAATAGACTCAATAGCAGTGAGTTTGGTTTTGGGTTTGGTATTATGCAGACCAATTCCAACATTGTGGCAACCGGTTTTGCAGACTCACCCCCCAACCCCCAGATTATACACAATCTGAGTACAGGGATAATATGGTAATCATGGAGGTTTGCCCCATCATACCTTATATGTTAGGAATTGAAGACAAACATTAGAATGAGATTATTAAAAAAAAATTTTTTTAGTAAAACCCTTCCGCGGACCCATGGTGGCAATTTATTATGCTCTGTTTTATGTCAGTGGTAGCCATTTTTTAAACCAAAAATTGGTGATCATTATTTAATGAGTGGGCAGAATATTTGAAATCCAAGCTCCCTTGAAAAACTTAAGGCAGATATACGATGACCACATCTTTACTTATTTTGAGGAATAGGCTTATGAACTATTATTTAAAGAATAATAACAGTGAGCAAGTGGAATAATACATTTAACTCATTTTTCCCTAGAAGACAGAAAATTTGCAAATTCAGTGTTTTTTTAGAGACATAAGCACATTTAGAGCAATCAGAAATGAAAGTAACTATAAAGGATGGAGGGTGGGGAGAGCATTTATGGTGAGGTTGGAGTTGCCATTGATTTTAGATGCCAATAAAAGGGGAGAGAGCGTGACACATGTTAAGAGCTCACATTTGTTATACCTTCTACAACCCCAGAGACAGGTTTTATTGTGCCCATTTCCCCATGGGAAACATTCGTTCAGAGATGTTACCTGATTTGAAAGCCCGTGCTGTTCTGCTCCATACTGTCTTCTGTTCAGTCACTGTAAAATCCCAGGCCAACCAACGTCAATCAGGATCTAATTGAATCCCTCTTATTCCTCAACTTAGTCATATTAACTATCTGTGAATGGAAATGTCACGAGAATTTCTTGAGCGTCCTTTCAAGATCTTTAATAACATCATTTTTCAGAACTGAATGAAGAGTTTTCTTCTCTGGGAAACTGCACTTCCTCAGGCTTAGTTAGTGACCTATAATATGTTGTTGCTGTGCTTGTTATGTGCTACTGAGTCAATTGTGACCCACAAGGACCTCACGGGACCCCGTAAAGCTGTCCATACAGCGTTGTCTGTCGTCTGTATAGAGCAAATGGCCTGGTAGTTCTTTTGTGGAGCAATGGGGTGGGTTCAAACTACCGCCCTTTCAGTTAGCAACCAAACCCCTCACTCTTTTCATTACTAGGGCGAATTCTATTATTTGTTGCCGTGTCGTTAGATTAGTTTTATCTCTCTGTGCCTGTCTCTCCCACAAAACTCTCAACTCCTCCGATGCTTACTATTAAAGAGTGGCCCATAACACGGCAGCCTCAGGATCATTTAGGAGCACTAAGAAAAACAGACTCTCAAAGTCTTTCCCGGATCTGTTGTTGGTATTGTGGGTTGCCAATTTAATGGAGCACAGAGCAACCTATGTACAACAGGTGAAACGCAGTCCAGTTCTGGGTTACCCTGAAACACTGTTATCTTGGAACCCACTGTGTAGACTTCTGTGAGAATCGGTCTGTGTTGACCAGGGACCGGACCTTCTGGATCACATGTCCAGAGTACGCGAGACAAAGCCTTTTCATCCTTGCATCTAAAGAGCATTCTGCCTGTACTTCTTCTGAGGCAAACTTGTTTTTGTTCTGGAAGTCCATGGTTCTTTCAGTATCCTTCACCAACACCATGATTTATAGGCATCAATTCTTATTTATTGCTCGGTTTTTACATACACGAGCTAATGGAAAAGAATATGGCTTGAGTCAGGCACACCTTAGTCCTCAAAGTTAGCTCTTTAGCACTTTAAAGAACTCTTTTTGCAAAAGATTGCCCCAATGTAATAGATCATTTGATTTTTTGATTGATGCTCCGATGGACATTGATTATCGGTACAAATAAAATGAAAGCCTTGAGAACATGAATCTTTTCTCAGTTTATCATGATGTTGACTTGGGTCCATTGTTTTCTTCACATGGATTTGCAGTCTGCTGAAGGCTACACTCTGATCTTCATTAGGAAGTGTTCCAAGTCCTCTTCACTTTCAGCAAGCAAGTTTATCTCATTTATATATTGCAGGTTGTCAATCTACTTCCAGTCCTGACGCCATATTCTTTAAAACATCCAGAATCTCAGATTACTTGCTCAGGACACAGATGGAATAGACACAACCCAGACACATTTCCCTTCTGCTCTAAACCTCACAGCATTCCGTTGTTCTGTTCTAACAGTTGCCTTGTGGTCTCTGACAGCTTCTGCATGCCTTCCGTGAAGTGTTCTGCAGTGGTCATTGTTTGCAGTGTTCTCCATAATTTGTTAGGATGCTCACAGTCAAATGCTTCTGTGTAGTCAATAAAATACAGGTAAATAAGCTTCTGGTCTTCTCTGCTTCTTGCCAGGATCCCCCGACTCCCCTAATGGCGTCTCTAATTCAGCATCGTCTTTGGGACGCAGCTTGAGCTTTGGCAGCTTTCTGTCCACTCACTGCTGCAGCCATGGTTGAATTATCTTCAGTAAAGCTTTAACTGCATGTGATACTCGAAGGGGCACTGAATGATTTAATGTGGTTCTTCTGGCCAAAGTCTCTAACTCCCATAAACAACCTTTCCATGCATGGGTCTGGTAAGAAGGTGGGGATAATACTGATCAGATTCACTTGTGAGTCATTGAAAACAGGATTCCTGGGAGTGCCATCCTGCTGTGTATCACCTGAGAAGGAAGAGTAGGGATGTCCTTATCAGCAGGACGCAAGAGTGGACCAGAGATGACTGCATAGGGTCCTTCTGGATCCAGATGACAGTTATCGCAGCAGAGGGGCAGCTGTCACACCAGGAGCTAGAGCATGAGAGGGGAGGGCTGGGTTTCCGAGCTGAGATTAGGGCTGTTGTTCAGGAGGCAGACTTCTCCAGTGGGGCACCTCTGGGTTCTTAAAAGAGCTGGGTTGCTGATCCATAGAGCTTGAGCTGACTGCCTTTGGATTGAGGGTTACAGCAAAAGGGTACGCCAATTTGGCCGTATTAACAGACCTGTGACTTTGTCACACACATGTCTTGGTTAGCAACTACCCTGAGCACCTCTTATGGGCATTACAATTTGTTAACTTCTTTAATAAATCATTTAATCGTGGATTTTGTCTCTGAGTTGCTGTGTAGCCACTTCAATGGATATTGGAATCTAGAGAAGTAAAATAGAGAACGCTAAGACAATTCAATATTAAAGATATTGTTTGATAATGTAGGTACAAGGGGGCTTTAAAAAGTTAGTGGAAATTCATTTTCCTAATCTCTTTTCTTTTTCACAAACTTTTGAAAAGCCTGGTATTCAATTGGCTCACCTTTCTTTGGAATGGGAACAAATAGGCATCTTTTCAGGCTGTAGTCTGGTTACTATCTTCCAAACAGATAGCCATCTTCTAAACAGATGTGTGAGTGTGTCCAGGGTTGGAGCCATTTATTGAAACTTCTGAATGGGTGTGTCATTAGTTTCTTAGTGCTGTCAGTTCTTGATTATATTTTTGTTGTTCAGTATCTGGTCTATGATGTTGGTGTGATATTGCCAGGTCATCTTTGATTTATTACAACACTATATGTAGCAGAACACTATCTGGTCTTGCACCATCTCCATAATTGTCATGGATGAGCCCATTGTAACAGCCATTCTGGAAAGCCATCTTTTGTAGTTTTTCCCTCTTGTTTTGCCGAATCTTTCAATATTATGACTGAACCCTTTCCTTTTCAGTTCTTTCAACTTGAAAAATATTGGGTATGTTTTTCCTTCTTAGTTGTTTATTTCCAGGTGTTTGAATTTTTCATGATAACAACCTCTAGGTTTTGAAACCTTCTGTGTAACTCTTTTGATTCAGCATCTCTCTATTGGCTTTAGCTACCATTCTGTGCCCCAAAGCACATTTCCGGGTCCCCTCTGTTTTTAATTTTTAAAAATTTTTCTGACTTTGCCTTTTTAATGTATGGTATCCTTGATATGATCCCACAACTCATCTGGTCTAATGTGTCCTATCTATTTTTGAGATGGCCTTTTAAATCCACGCTCTATTTTGGCTTTCATGGATTTCTTTTTTCAGCTTCAACTTGAACTTGCATATGAGCCATTGATGATCTCTTTTCATGGCTGTTCCTTGACGTTGTTTTGTCTAATGAAATTGAACTTTTTCCATCTTGTCTTTACACAGATAAAGTTGATTGATTCTTGTGTATTCTAACCAACCATTTCCACGTGTGTAGTTTATTCTGTTTAAAAAAGGCATTTCAATGAATAGGTAATTGGTCTTGAAATGTTTTATCAAACAATATTCAGCATTTTTTCTATGACCAAAGTCATATTTTTAAACTGATTTTTCTTTGTTCTCAACTTTCACATCTAATCCCCTCAGACCTACTTAGAATTGCACTTTAATGAAATCTCTAGATGTTTTACCTATACTTTACAGGTTGCTAAATGCCATGTTATTACATGGTGAGCACTCATTTGAGCAAATAGAATATATATACATATATATACATACATACATACATGCAGTAGACCCACTGTTACTGTGTTTCTTCCTTTGGATAGTTGTGGGCAGTGCTATTCTAAAACGTTGGTCACCTGGAGCTCAGTGCACATTAAGTCCTTACTTTCCTTCCCCCCCCTCTGAGCCTGAGGACCACTGATATACATTCTACGCTGTACATTTGCCTACTTTATTGCTTATTTAGGTGGGATTGTGCAACACCTGTCATTTTCTCTCTGGGTTATTTCACTTTGCAGAATGCTTTCTAAGTTCATCTATTGTAGTATGTGTATGTTAACTTCATTTATGTGTATGGAGTAAGTAATATTCCATCGTATGTGTGTACCTTCTTTGGGTGAGACACATAGTTGTCAGTTAATAATTACAAGGCTGGCTGTCTGAAATTATCAAGAAACTCTGCAGAAGAAAACCCTGCCAGTCTATTTCTGTAAAATTTCAGCCATGGAAAACTCTATGGAACAAACTTCCCCTCTGACATCCACGGGGTCCCCATGAGCCAGCGTAGATGACAGCAGATTTCATAGGTATGCACAGACATTTTGCTTATCCATTCATTTGTTGACAGGCATTTTGGTTGTTTCGAGTTTTTACTATTATGACTAATGCTACAATGAACATTGGTATATAAGTATCAGTGTCCTGCTTTTAATTTTTTGAACATATGCCTAGGAGTGGAATTGCTGTCTTATGTGGTCATTGCATTTTTTAAAATACTTTTATTGGGGACTCTTACATCCCTTATCACGATCCGTACATTCATCCAGTGTGCCAAGCACATTTGCACATATGCCGCCACCATCATTCTCAAGGCATTCTATTCCCAATTGAACCCCTGATATCAGCTCCCCATTTCTTCCCCTACCTCCCCTCCGCACCCACCCTCACAAACCCTTGATAAGTTATGTATTATTATTTCCATATCTTACCTTGTCCCCCGTCATTCCTCACCCACTTTTCCATTATTTGTCCCCCTTGGAGGGGGTTCTTGTTGATCATTGTGATTGATTCCCCCTTTCTTCCCCCACTATCCCCTAATCCTCCTGGTATCGCCACTCTCATTGTTGTCCCTGAGGGTTTATCTATCCTGGATTCCCTGTGTTTGGGGCTTTTATCTATAGCAGTTGGCATGCTCTGGTCTAATCCAATTTGTAAGTTAGAATTGAGGTCATGATAGTGGGGTGAAGGAAACACCAAAGAACTAGAGAAAAGTTGTGTGTTTCATTGGTGCCACACTGCACCCTGACTGACTCATCTCTTCCCTATGACCCCTCATTTTTAACTTTTTGAGAAGCCACAAATCCAATTTCTTTTTCTTGTGTTTAGGAGGGTTGGACACTGGCTCCCTGGGGTGGTTAGAGGCATGCTTCAGAAGTGTTGATTGGCAGAGGTCTAATCCCTCCACTGCTGGGGGGTCTGAGCTGTATGGTCTGTGGGACAAAGGAGAGTCCTTCTTCTTATGCAGGGCCGAGTAACTATAGCCACATGTCAACTCTTCTGCCCCAATATGTCCTGGGCAGGAGCAACCAACTCTCAACACAAAGCTGTTTTGATGCCAAGAAGTGGGAATAGAGAAGTAAATCTAAAACTTCATTTTTAGAGCTCCTTCAGAGATGACGAATATTTCCTCTCCTTAATTATTTATGGTGTTACCTTGGTGGTATTTATAGAGTGTGATCAGCTTCCCTCCTTGATGCTCATTCTGGAGACTGTAAATTTAGTTTCCCCGAGTGTGTCTCATATGTCTTTTCCATGGAGCCAAGACTGACATGCATTCTATCTCCCTTTACTGACGCTGTGATTTATCTTCATTGTTACTAAAGTGCTGGGGTCAGAAGAGCTCCAGCTTATGGTCTTTGGCTGGTTTAGATTCACGGCTATCTGCCTGATTGTTTTAAATGCCTTTCATAAGAGACATATCTGAAAGTTGCATGCAGATTTCTTTTATTATTTTCTATTGCCAGTCTATGCAAACTTTGAAATGTCATAGAGTGGGTAAGTGTACCATTGTCCTGCTGCATGCACTTAACTATGGTTAAGCACAACACTAATAAGCCTTTTAGGTAGGAACTTGAAAAATGTGAAAACATCAACAAAATCCAGTAAATTCTCAAACCAACACAGTGAATAGAGTAACTTGCAGACATTTCCAATCTGCAGGATTTTCTACTAATTGGATTTCCAAAATATGTTTTATATGACTTTGTGAACAAGTGACACTGTGCCTGCTTATGTTTTCACACAGAGTGTTGGAAAGCAAAGCTTTCTCTCTTTCTTGGCGATACTTATTTATTAGCTTGATGCCAAGCTTTCTGCTGGAGCCTTTTATTGCCAATTTAAGGCTTTATTTCATCATCCCTCCTCAGGCAAAAATCCTGTTATTTTCTGAGGATGGCAGTGATGATGGTGTTTTTGCTGGGAAATTATGCCAAAGGTGAGTCGGTGATGTAAATAGAGTGTCACCTCCTCAGTTGGATAGTTTCTCTCTGTAGCACTTATCTAGTATATTTTAAAGAATTCCAGGAAAGTGAAGCGATAGATGTTTACTCTTTAAGTTGGCCTTTAGAATGTGGAATTATTGTTAGTAAAGAAAAGCTTGTTTGAGAATTGAAGTGTGGTGGGAAGTGTTAGACTAGGTGTTAGACAGTGTAGGTTCTCCCTTTAGATCCCCAAGTTATATGACTTTGCCCAGTTTGTTGATACCTGAGGATAAGTTTTTTCTGGTTCAAAACTCAGTACATAGAATTTACTAATTGATATATGTAAGCCCTAACCAAACAAAATCAAACCAAAATGACAAAACTAATTGATCCCGACTCAGGAACACAGGAGCGCAGAGTAGAACTGCCCCATAGGGTTTTTCTCAAGGCTGTAAGTCTTTGAAAGTAAGGCAGCTGGTGTATTCATGTTACTGGCTTCTGAGTTAGAAGCCCACCCCTTCATGTACTCACAGCCTTCTGCACACAGTGATGTGTGGTAAACAAGTGGCAGATGATGATGAGGATGTTCCCGATGTAATTTATTTTGGTAATGTAATTGATGCCCCACGAGAAAGACATATTCTAAGTAATTATTCAGAATGTACAACTTATCTTTGGAAAGATGAGATGTAAACACAGAGACTACTAATGTATGCCCCACTCCCACTCCTCACCTGTGCCCAGGAATTTAAGACACAACAGATAAGATACTGAAAACTTTTAAAAGAAGAAGTGATGTTGAAACGTTTTCTCTTTTTAAGAAGGTTGCATAACTTCTTCTTGACCTTTGGCAAATATCAAGAATAATATCTGTTCTTAGCAGTTTAAAAAGATTGTCTTTAGTTGGAGAATATATATTATAAATCTTTTTATTGGGGGCTCATACAACTCTTATCACAATCCATACATCCATCCATTGTGTCAAGCACATTTGTACATTTGTTGCCATCATCATTCTTAAAGCATTTTCTTTCTACTTGAACCTTTCGTATCTGCTCCTCATTTCACCCCTCCTTTCCAAACCCCTCTCCCTCACGAACCCTTGATAATTTACAAGTTATTATTATTTTGTCATGTCTTATACCGTCCAACATCTCCCTTCACCCACTTTTCTGTTGTCTGTCTCCCCAAAGAGGAGATTATATTTAGATCATTGTGATTGGTTCCTCCTTTCTCCCCCACCTTCCCCTTCCCCTCGTGGTATCACCACTCTCACCACTGGTCCTGAGGGGTTTATGTGTCTTGGATTCCCTGTGTTTCCAGCTCTTATCTGTACCAGTGCACATCCTCTGGTCTAGCTGGATTTGTAAGGTAGAATTGAAATCATGCTGTGGGTGGAGGGGGAGGGAGGAGAGAATCATTCAAGAACTAAAGGAAAGTTGTATATTTCATCCTTGCTACACTGCACCCTGACTTGCTTGTCTCCTCCCTGTGACCCTTCTGTAAAGGGATGTCCAGTTGCCTACAGATGGACCAGATGGACTTTGGGTCCCCACGCCACACTCCCCCCCATTCATAATTATATGATTTTTTATTCTTTGATGCCTGATACTTGATCCCTTTGACACCTCATGGTCACACAGGCTGGTCTGCTTTTTCCATGTAGGCTTTGTTGCTTCCGAGCTAGATGGCCACTTGTTTACCTTCAAACCTTAAAGACCCCAGACAATATATCTTTTGATAGCCAGGCACCATCAGCTTTCTTCACCACATTTCCTTATGCATCCACTTTGTCTTCACCAATCATGTCAGGAAGGTGAGCATCATAGAATGTCAGTTTAATAGAACAAAGTGTTCTTGCATTGAGGGAGTACTTGAGTACAGGCCCAATGTCCATCTGCTATGTTGATACTAAACCTATAAATATATGCACATAGATGTATTTCCCCATGTATAAAATATATATTTACATATTTTGAGAGAAAAACTCTATGGATTACTTTTGTGAGAATTGGACATTGTAACAAATTATTTTATTTGAACTTTCTGCTTGTTTGAATAACTGCATGTGGAAGAGTGTACTTTCTTCATCTCTCTCAATAGCCTAGGACAATCAACTAACAATTTTTATAAACTTTTGCCCTGTGGAGCTCATAAACACCTTTATTTGGTTTATGCTAATTATTTTAACAACTAGTTTAAAGAAAATAGTGAAGCTTTTAGTCTTAAATTTTTTTAGTTTTATTTTTCTATCTTATTTTCTATTCTGCTTAGGACCAACATTACCTATTTTGTGATTAGCCCAACAAATGACATTTCATTCTTTATATTTAAGCTCATTTTCTGAGCATTAAGTCTCAACTTGCACTCCTACTGTCTAGGTCATTTCACACTGAGTATGAACCTCAATAATGTCATTTAACCTCTTTGAGGTCTCATTTGCCTCATTTTTAATGAATGTCAGACTGAGACATATATGCTGTTTCAACTTTGATGGTCCTGTTGGCTATAGCAGTTATTTCCCTCTCTAGTCTTCTAGCTTTCACAGATAATTTCAATTTCTTCTTAATTAATATCATCCCCTTTGCTTGAAAATATACATCCTTTTTCATTCATCTCTATTTCTGTCTATCTATTCACTTTAAGTAAATTGTTTTAACTATACAAGGAATTTGTTTCTTGAAAAAAGAACAAGACATGGGTGTACAATCTCTGCCGGTAATGGATACTGACTAATTGATATAAAGATAGCAAGCCATGTCTCTCATCATAACTGTGACAATTCTGAAGGGCATCCCATCTCCCGAGCACCCCATAGGATAGCCTGACACTTGATTTACAACAGCACTGCAAGGGAAATTCTTCTTCAGACCAATTCATTTATCTCACTTCTTTTCAATTTGTCTTTTGAGAAGACATGCAAACAGACCTCTTCATTCACCTCTCCTTCTCAGAGTTGGTTTCTAGAGAAACCATTCTAAGATGGTACCATTCAGAAGTTTACACTTCAATTAGGATTGTAGACAATAAAACTAGTGTTTAGTGTACACTGAGCTTCTGTTATAGGTAATGGGGAAATTTGAAACTAGATCCACTCAGTTGTGATCGGTCGAGCAACTTGGCGTATTTTGAAAAGAGACAGGGAAAAGTTGGTTGTACACACACACATGAGTGAGTATACATATATGCCACTTTTTAAAGCATGGTAAGCACAATGGTGAAATTACATTTGGTTTTATGGGAATTTGCATGGGGGAGTGTGAAAAACATACAGCAACTCATCTTGGGACATGAGGATTCATGAGACAACAGGGGAAGTCCTGACCATTGATATATGTTGAGCTAGCCACTCCAATGAAGGGATAAAAGTACTTTAGTAGCCAATTGCTTTCACCAAGAGAACTTGAAATGATTCTCACTGAAATGAATTCTGGGTGGAGGGAATATGTGAACAGATTCAGAGCCATGAGTGGCTCATGTAGAGGACATCTGCTGGTTTGCTTGTTTTCCTGTCCAGCATCTGTACTCATCTATACTCTTCCAATATTAGCACTTTGATTCCAATTAGATTTAGCTACAAAAATGTGAACTCCACAAGTAAGTCAATTGGAAACGGACCTCACTCTCTTATACACACGCACACACAGTGTAGAGGTGCTCCTCTATTGTCTGAGGCCTAGCTTCACCTAATGCTGTTACTCTACCACATATGATTTCCATTCCCAAAGCTACTTGATGGGTGCACTGGCTGCTGAGCCTACAAATAGTCCTTCTGTGTTTCAGCCAGCCATTGGGCGAAAGAGGAGGAAAAGACATGTCATCTGTTCCTAAGGATACTTCTTATATAACAATGTCCATTTAGGTACCATTGGACAGAACCTACCTATGAGGGAGAGTAGGAATATAGTCTGTATGCAACAGATCATCTAGGACATTAAATAAGTGAAAGAGAAAATATTGGGAAGTCTTTGCCGTAGAAACTGTCGCCTCTCAAAAACACAGTCTTGCTAGACTCCAAAGGGTAGGCATGGGATTTAGACCTGCTAAGCCATGCTCCGTCCACGGGATTTGAATGCAAGTTGAATGAATGAAGAGTAGTGTGGTGGGTGCTCTGGGGAGATTGTCCATGGGGCTCTGTCAGCTGGAACGCTCTGTTTTCACCAGTTTCCCCTTTGGCTTTTGTCAATGAACCTATATCTTTCTTAAGTTAGAAAGTTTTTTCATCACTTTTACCTACACACACACAAACCTCTAACACATTATGTTATCTATATAAAATTGTGACATTTTTGATAGGAAGAATGCACTGAAGAGTTTTAAGCAGAAAAATAATATCAATTTTTCTGTGTTAGAAATTAATTTTTTTTTAAGTGGAGCTCAAAATGAATTGGAAGGAGTTAAGTTTGAATGAATTGGAGAGTCCCAAGATTAGTTCATGATCTAGATGAGCGGCAGAATCTATGATAGCAATGTGATTAGATCCATGAAGTATGATTTGAAGGTTCTTGGGAGGTAGTACTTATTGACAAATATTATTCATTAGCAAAAGATGAATTTGTGTTTAAAAGACACTTCCAATAGAATCTCCTAAAAACAAGTGCAATGCTTCTTTCAAATCTTTGTCTAGTGAATAATAGATGTAGAATGTGAAAACAAATTTGAAAACATTTTTGGAACAAGTAGTCTAGAGAAATGGCAAGCTACAAAAAGACAGCACATATTAAGTAGCAAGGAGGATTGAAACAATTCGAAATCAGTTTTCAAGATATAAATAAATATCTTCTACGTAAAATGAAAATACCTTAAAAAGTCCCATGTTTCTGTGAATATGGAAAATTTGAAATAAAATCAGAGCTCATTTAGAAAAACAGTGCCAAAGTTTAACAATTCTTCTTCTGGATTGTCAGTATGTTTTATTGTTATATTTTGATTGTTTTTCTTTCTTTGTGTCATTACATAAATAAATGAAAATTTAAACTTATGAACATAACCTTTTTGTTAGATTGGAAAATATTTGAGGAAAGTGGTATAAATGAAAACAAGCTAAATCTACCAGAGCTAAACATTTCTCAGAACTCTTTTGTCTTTAGATGTGTTCTATAGATTTTAGTGTTTTGAAGGCACAGAAACAAGAAGAAAGTTTCCTGCCCTTTCTGAAAATGCAAGTGTATTCCTGTTCAATCAGTGATTTTGAATGAACTCTGTTTCCTAAAGAGGGCAGTAGTATAGAGTATATGGTTACTCTTGGTGATTGAGATGAAGAACTAGAAAAATCAATTTTTATTTTCATTAGCTAGGTAAATAGCAGTTAATAAACTGGATACTATTGAAGCCTGATTTTATAGTATTTATGTCAAACTTTCTCAAATTTAGTTAATAATTCGAAGGAAGAATTAGTTGTATTGTATTTTTTAACATTACAGGATGATGAAAATAGTTGTATGTATAGAATTTTGAACACATTGTTTTTCTTCATTTGAATGGCATGGAATATAGTTATGTCAAAAAGATTCCTGGATTGAGGTTTTTATTTTCTTTTTCATATTTTTTAACACAGCCATTATAGCGGCTAGACTTTGAAATCTTATTTAATTTTAATGACAATACTAATAATCACAGCCAACATAAAGATTTTCTTAAAATTTTCCCATTCTTCTCCTGGTATTTGGACAATCATAAAAACAATAAATCAGTTTTTCAGTTACTGATTTTTGTGGGCCACATCTGGTCGCCAGGGCCATCTTCAAGTTCCTGTGGTGATGCCACGGTATGTGGAGTCCAAGATACATAGAACACCATTGTTCATATGAAGGGCCTCTACTCAAACACTCCCTCAATGCATGAATACCTTCTTTTATTAAATTGGAACTCTATGATGCTCACTCTCCCGACACAATGGCTGGAGCCAAAGTGTGTGAACAAGTAAATGTGGTGAAGAAAGCTGATGGTGCCCGGCTATCAAAAGAGATAGTGACTGGGGTCTTAAAGGCTTGAAGATAAACAAGCGGCCATCTAGCTCAGAAGCAACAAAGTCCACATGGAAGAACACACCAGCCTGAGTGAGCGAGTGGTCCCAAAGGGATCAGTTACCAGGCATCAAAGAACAAAAAATCATATCATTGACTGCACACCTCCATGATAGGATCGCTGAAGACAAATGGGTGCATAAGCAAATGTGGTGAAGAAAGCTGATGGTTCCCGGCTATCAAAAGAGATAGTGTCTGGGGTCTTAAAGGCTTGAAGGTGAACAAGCGGCCATCTAGCTAAGAAGCAAATAAGCCCACGTGGAAGAAGCACACCGGCCAGTGCGATCACGAGGTGCCCAAGGGACCAGGTATAAGGCATCATGCAAAAAAAAAAAAGATATAAGTGTGTGTATGCATGTGTATATATGTGTATATGTATATATGCATGTATATATATGTATATATATATCATATTAAATGAAGGGGGAAGTGCAGAGTGGAGACCCAAGGCCCAAGTGTCGACCAATGGAGATCCCCTCATAGAGGGGCTTAGGAGAGGAGATGGGTTAATTAGGGTGTGAGGTAGTATCGATGAAGAACACAGCTTTCCCCCGGATCCTGGATGCTTCCTCCCCCCAACTACCATGATCCGAATTCTACCTTGCAGGGCTGTATAGGACAGAGGCTGTACACTGGTGCATATGAGGGTTGGAGGTACAGGGAATCCAGGGTGGATGATACCTTCAGGACCAAGAGTGTGAGGGACGATGCTGGGAGAGTGGAGGGTGAGTGGGTTGGAAAGGGGAAACTGATTACAAGGATCCACATGTGACCTCTTCCCTGGGAGAGGGACAGCAGAGAAGGGGGGAAGGGAGACTCCGGATAGGGCAAGATATGACAAAACAACGATGTATAAATTACCAAGGGCATATGAGGGAGGGGGGAAGGGGGAGGGAGGAGGGGAAAAAAAAGAGGACCTGATGCAAGGGGCTTAAGTGGAGAGCAAATGCCTTGAGAATGATTGGGGCAGGGAATGTATGGATGTGCTTTATACAATTGATGTATGTATATGTACGGATTGTGGTAAGAGTTGTATGAGTCCCTAATAAAATGTAAAAAAAGAAAAGAGAAAAAAATGATTAGGGCAAAGACTGTACAGATGTGCTTTATACAATTGATGTATGTATATATATGAACTGTGAAAAGAATTGTATGAGCCCCAATAAATTGTTAAAATTAAAAAAAAAAAAGAATTGGAAAAAAAATAAATAAAAATTGTAAAAAACTAACAAGAGAAACCAAAAATAAAAAAATAAAAAAAATAAATATTTAAATATAAAAAAAAGATAAGATATAATAATTATTTATAAACTATCAAGGGACCAGGGGTGGGATCGGGGAGGGAGGGGGATGGGGGAAAAAAAAGGGAAACCGAGCTGATTCCAGGAACCCAAGTGGAAGGTGAATTATGAGAGTGACGAGTGCAACGAATGTATAAGGGTGTTTTGCTCATGTGATGTATGTACAGATTGTGATAAGAGCCTTATGAGCCCCAATAAAAAGATTAAAAAAAAAGTTCATGGAAATATTACCCTGCCTTTTATGTTAACGATTTCATAGGCCCATAATCCACATAAGCATACGATCTGGTAGTTCCAGCACATCTACATTATCTTTGAATTCACATTTTTTCAATAACTTTAAGGACATAAATCATGGTGGACTAATGAGTACATAATGTTTTTTATATTTTTTATCTTTGTTTTAAATATAACTTAGTTGTACGTTTATGTAATTTTTAATAATGAGCACATTTACCATTAAGCTTCCAGAATTTATAAAACTCTAAGTGGACTTTTTCAAAGAGTAGATTTGACCTCAGCAAACTACTGCCTGGGTTGCTGGCCATGAAATGACAGTCATTGAGCTTTGGGGGTGCCTGGGTGCCAGGTGAGCAGAGTCTCTTGGCCCCCAGAATTCTCACACCTGTGAGAAGTGGAGCCGGAGGAGCAGAGAGACTCCCGCACTCCCCCTGCCGCCTGTATCAAAGGACTGCTCTGGGAATGAAGTAACAACACAGAGACTTCTTTCTGGTCTGCCCAAAGTGACAAGTGTTCCCTAGGTGGGTGAAGCTATAGAATAAGCATAGCACATCTTGATGGAAAATCAATTTTACTCATATATTTGATAGAAAAATCCATGATTTTTCTATTAAAATAAGAAGAACTTAGCATGCAAAACCTTATTTTTCAAAAGAAAATGCCAGCCAGCCTCAAAGTCTGCTGGAGGAGGGGGTGAGGTTTGGGATGTGTCGGCGGAAAGGGAGAGGCACTGCTGAAGGAATCTGCTCTAGTTGCCGACTAGTCTGGGCCGTTTGTGTTCTTCTGTCTCTGCAGTTGGTCAGGATTCACTGAAGGACGTTCGCAAAGGTCTTTAGGGGCAGATAGGTAGAACCCTTCACTCAGGGCTGCCAATTGGTGTTTCAAGTGCAACTTGTATGAAAACACTGAGTCAAGAAGGCACGCATCCAGGATGAAAGCCAGTTGGCAAACCCTGTGAAGTAGAATTCCTCTGGTCAGATGGATGCGTTTGTGGGTTGTCTGCCCAGGTGAGATGCGTCCCAATTGTTTCTTCCAGAGAATCATCTTTATGTCACCTCACCCTTCAGGAGGGGGTGCCATTTAAAATGTGGGTGCTTAGAATTGGGTCCCCTGTTTCAAGCACCTTGTTGGCAACCTGCGTGCGAGTAGGTACTGCAGCTATATTTCTTATGTGTTGTGTTGTGTGTCCAGTGTGCAATTCAGAGCCTGTCACAGAGGAAGCACTGAGTATATATTGAATGAATGAATGAATGAAAAGGTGGAAGATGGATTTGGAGGAGACAATAATAAAGGAAGACACCAACTTTAAATGAGCGAAACTGGAGTCCTACAGTTATGTAAGACTAAGAACAGAATGAGGATCTTCCTATTCCCAAATCAGTAGAATGTCCTTCTGTAGCTAGGAGGCTGTGCAAGCAGCATAGTGTGATTATTATCACCTACTCGGTAGTAAATTATCCACCCATCTTGTTTCTAGTTGCTGCTGAGTTGCTTCTGACTGCTGGTGAGCCCTCGTACACCACGGTGCAGCACTGCCTGGGTCTGCGCCATCTTCACAACTCCAAGTGTGCTCGAGTTCATGGTTGTGGTCATTATGCACTTTTGAGTCCTTTCCCACCGAGGAACTTACCTTGCAGCACTATATTGGGCAATCTTATACTGTCATTCTTAGTATTTTCCTTGATTTATTTTTTCAGAAGTAGCTTACCAAGCCTTTCTGGCTAGTCGGTCTTATTTTGGAAGTTCTGCAAAAGCCTGTCCATGGTGGACGACCGCCTCATGTTTGAAACACTAGTGGCACCACTTCCGCATCATCGCAGCAAAGGAGCCACCCAGGATGACAAGTAGATGGGTACCTGCTGTGTAACTTAGTAGCTGAACACAACATTTACTATTGCACATTTTCTCTGGGTCAGCAAAATAATCATGGCTTAACTGGATCCTCTGGCTTATGGTATCACACAAGATGACAATCAAGGTGTTTGCAGGGACTGCAATCATTTCAAGGCTAGAAAGGGGAAATTTACTCATATTGTTGGCAAGAGTGTGTTCACCGTGAGTTGTGTTGACTGAGGGCTCTGTTCCCTGCCCTCATTGGTTGGAGGTTGCCTGTAGTCAGAAACCGTGAGATTCAGTGATGGAGCCACCACGCATCCATTTGTCATAATGCGTGACCTGTTTATTGCCATCATGCTAGAAGCTAGGTGGCCTCTCCACAGAACAACCCCAAACATGGTAGCTGGTTTAATGAGCATGAGCAAGTGAAAAGAGCCAGAGAACCAGCAAGCTAGAAAGCAAGTGTGAGAGCTAGATAGATGGAAGAGGGCGGGGCTATAGGAGAATGATCGAAGAGCCAGTGGCTTTTCTAACCGAATCTAGGAGTTGACATTCTTCATTTTCACCAGACTCTTTGAAGGAGCTCTGATGGTGTTTTTAGATACACCTTGGCTGCTAACTACAAGGCCAGTGGTTCAAACGCAACAGCTATTCAGTGAGAGAAAGCTGAGGCTCTCTGCTGTCATAAAAATGTACAGCCGTGGAAGCCCTGGGCAAGGTGACTAGGAGTGGAATTGACCTGATGGAAATCGGTCCGTCCCCCACCCCCAAGAAGCAGTTTGATAGGTATAGCTAATATGGGAGAAGAGGGGATTGGACTGGGGCAAATACCAGCAGGCAGGGTTCGTTGGAAGCATTGCAGAGGCTGTCTACCTCGTGTGCCCCATTGTTCGTGCGAGTAAAGCTTTGAACTTTAAGTAGTTGTTCAACTTTTTAAAAAGTTGCTATGTGCCAGTCATCTGGAATTGTGTTTCTTTAATCCTGTTAAGGCCATAGAAATCCTCTGGTTCCTGGTCCAATTCTCAGTGTGTGTATGTTTCTCCCCCTTCTTCTGCATCACCCTGGACCACTGGCGAGGCTGCTAATCACTTTGATCCCTGACTGTGACCTTGATCTTTTCCTTTGGGGAGTTAGCTATAAGAACAACTTCTTAATTGATTCAGGCCATCTCTTTTCTTTTTGGTGTGAAACATTTTTATAAGATTATTCTAGGAGTCATATTAAGTCTTGGCAAGTAGAAGTACGAGATTGAAGGAAAAATCTATTACTTCTTTCTCTTTTTCTGTTGGTGAGACAGAGACTAACTTTTCAGATTAAAAGTCATTTGAGTGATTCCAAAAATGGAAATAAAAACTTGTGGTGGCTGCAGTGATACTGTCTTAAGCTAAAACAACAACAAAAAAAGATGAATATGCCTGAATGCCGGTCAACACGCACTCTTTTGAGTTCCATGCTCTCCAAAGAAGTGTGTTAGCACGTTGATGCATGTACGTGGCCAAAATAATATAAAAGAATGAAGTTTCTGCAAATTTTCTTGACTTGAAATCATTTAATTTTTTTATTTTTTAGCTGGAAACATTTTATTTGTTTGTTTGTTTTTTACATTTTGTTTGTTAAAGGTCTTTTTCACTAATAGGTTTTTCCTAGTAGGATATGGTATATGGAAAGTTTGATTTTTATTTTTTGTTTTCCTATTTCATGGTTAATGGATTTTTCTTTTTCAAGTTGAATTGTATGTCTTTCCCCTCTGACATGTTTCTAGCTTCAGGGAATTTAGTCCCCTCTGGTCCATTAATATTAGCAATCATAAGTGATGTAATCCTGTTTCATTTCCACTATTGATTTGATACTGTAGTGGTAACTTCTCATACATAAAGTTGAATTTATCTAAGCATGCATTTCCGTCATTTTTCCTATGAATATCTTTGCATTCTTAAAAGTGTTAACCATATATATATATATATATATATATATATATATATATATATCAGAAATCTGTTTGCTCATGCAGTCATCACAGAAATACTTTGCTTTATTTCTAAACTTCCTTTCCTTTCTTTTCTTCTATGACCCACACTAGACAACCAGGTGTTCTTTATGTTCCTGAAAGGCTGGCCCATTATAGGGTAATATAGTGAGGCATGTGGCCAGCAAAGCAGTTGTCAGAGTGACTTGATTTGATACCTGGGAGCAGTGGATTGAAACATGGCTGTGCTTTCCTTTCCTATGTTTTGCTTCTAGCGAGAAGATTTCCTGAGAGGTAATTGGCATGTCTTTTGGTTCCTTTGGGTCTTTTTTGGCTTCTAGATAAAATACCCTTCTAGTGTCCTGTGTAGCAGACCCGGCTTACTTTCCACTGAGGCCAAATATCATCCACTTCTTATTGGGAATCATGATTTATGACAGAAATTCATTGCACATACAGCTTTGGAGCGGAGAGGCCCAGCCTTGTGGTCTTGGGTTTACTTTGGTCTAGAAGAGCACACCTGGGTGCTGAACATGAAAGCCTGGCTTATGGAGGCATTGCCTATTATTTTCTAAATATGTGATATAAATAAATCATTGAGCATGAAGTAGCTCCTCTGTAAAATCGTAACAGCAAACACATGTTTTTCATAGGGTTGTGACGCTCAAATCAGTATTTAAAAAAAGTTTTACGGGAAAAAAATGAGGAGCTGATACCAGGGGCTCAAGTAGAAAGCAATGTTTTGAGAATGATGAGGGCAACAAATATACAAATGTGTTTGACACAATGGATAGATGGATGAATTGTGATAAAGAGTTGTATGGGCCCCCAATAAAATAATTTAATAAAGTTTTAAAAATACAGATTAGAATATGCATATTCATGTGAAACGCTGAGTGAGACTAACCAATGGAGCTATTGTTTGTAAGTCTGCTGTCATCATTTGGTGTGCATGAGTGGTACACCACAACTACTTCTGTTGTTCACACACGCTCCTCTTCAGGACGCAACTTATCCCTTCATATTCCAGCACATGGGAGGGCACTGCTCCCTTCCTTCCCCTCTCACCATGTATTTTTGTTGAATTCACAGAGTTCTTAAAATGTGCAGCTGCTCTGTGACTTACTCCATCTTGAATCTTTGATGTGCCAGAAGGCAGGAATCGTTGACAAAGCCTCTCCCTCTTAACTATGTCTGCTCCTTCAGTGGGTGATCAGGCTTGGAGGGCAGCAGGCCGATGACAGTGATGGACATCTGTGCTAAGCTTTGTTTATACTACATGTGCGCATTATTTATGCTATATGTCATCTTGTTATGTATTTTAGGTAATATTGTTTGCTATATCTTTATATTATTTTATATAGTGTAATATATATTCTAACCTGCCTTTTACAATTGAGGAAAAAAAGTGTAAGTAGATTAAAGGACATCCCCAAGTCTATGTAGCCGATCTATATGAAGATCCATGTTTTTAACCAGAGCCAGCCTTTGCTGATGTGAAACATTTTGATAAGATCATTTATCTAGGAGCCATTTTACGTCTTTTGGTGTCATGGTTATGCATTGGGTTGTGATCTGAATGGCCAGCAGTTCAAAACCTCCAGCCGCTCAGCCCGAGAAAGACTGGGCTTCTTACTCTAGTAACAGACACCGTCTGTTATGTTATGTCGCTATGAGTGAGTCAGCTTTGGCTTGATGCTAGCGAGGTTTTCTTTAAAAAAAATTTTTTTTTTTGTTGAGTCCAGAACTCGGGTAGAGGATTGGCATAGCTAATTCTAGTTGACTAGGTTTGGATCTTCTCCCTTTAAACTTTCTTCCAGGGATTGCTCATGAAAATAGGTTCGATAGGGGAAAAATGTACAGTACAGAAATATCCTAAAGGAGATTAAAAATAGGTGTGTTTTCAGAGCATATGCCCGAATGTGAACAAATAAATCAGAAACTGCAATTGGCGGAGAACATGGCACACATTTACATATAGCTGCTTGCGAGGCTGAAGGGAAAATTGTAGCAAAATCTTAAATATGTTTGCATTTCTGTCATTCACAGTTTGTTAAACTGATGGAAGCTGCAGAGAAAAAGCTTAGAATATTTTTTAAAATTTCTACAAGTTTTATAGATTTTTCATAAACGAGAGTAAATCATTAAGGAAGGCGTGAAGTCTGGGGCAGTAGACATCCTCTCTGTGATAATCCAATGTGCTGAAGAATGAAATGAGGTCAACAGCGATGAAAATAGCTCATGTCTCACAGGTGAAATAGGATCCTATTCCGTCTGCAAAATTAGTTCTGGCCTCTTACAGAAGTGTAAGCTCTGGACAGAATATCTACAACTGCAGGAGTTCTTTATATTGTAAATGGCATTGACCCTCCCTCTTTAATGAAAACATGGGCAACTCTGCCTGGTTTCCAGTTTCAAGAGAGTGGCGCCCTTTTAACCAGCAGGGATGTGACTACCTGGCAGCCAGACCAGAAATAAGGCCACTGGAAGAAAACATTGTTGGAGAAATTATGAAAGAGGCTCTTGTTAAATCTTTCCTTTCTTGTCTAATCATATTGATTTTGCCCTTTCAATATCGCTTACGTTCCTGGATCGCTCTCTGTCTCCATCACCACATCAGCCCAAGCTACTATCTCTCATTTGAATGGAACTGTGGGAACATCCTTAAAGTGCTTTCCATTGCTGCTGTCCCACCTTTCTTTCTCTCCAGTAGAGTCTGTCATCGAAAAGTTCGTCATTATCCTTCCAAATCATTCAAAGTAAAGAATTAACACTTAATAAAGAGCCAAGTATCCAAGCATATCTGGGACAGACCTCTGTCCCCACAGCTTTCTCTTGAACTATTATTCTTCTGTCACAGCCACCGTTTGGAACTCACTGCTCTTTCTTGAATTGTGGCTTCCAACTTGCTCTCTCTGGATTGATCATCAGCTCACCTCTTCCTCTTCCTATAGACATTGACTTAAAGCAACATTCTAGAACATTCCACATGCATTCAGATTTCTTCTGTTGTACGCTCTCAGAACCATAATGCTCAGTGTTCATTCATGGTTTTGCTATTTTAAAAATTAATGTCTGCCTTCCTTGCTAAATCATGACCACAAACATGGCAATGTGTTTTGCTCATTATTTCAACTCCAGAATGTAGTCAAGGCTCATTAAGTCTAAACTGAGAAGCTTTGGAACAACTTATATCCTAAGTTTGGAATTTTTTTAGAAAGGAAAGATTTGGCTAATGTTTTCTTAATTGTGTCCATTTTATCTACTTATTGTGAATATAGTTTAAAAACATATTGTTCATCAGGGTACAGACACTGTTATATGGATTGTTGCCTCCCTCACCTACGCTTGCTATGGAAATTAAAGCATAGTACCATCAGGCCATAAAAAGCCATCTTGGTGAAATATGGAACTGGTGGTGTTTGCTTATCATTTCCATTTGAGTTACAATTACTTTGGGTTAAATGCCTAAAAATCTGAAATGGTAATTATGGACTTCCTATGTAGGACTAAGGTTAGGCTGTTTGCTTGCTGCTAGGTTACCCATTTGAATGTTGTTTTGAGTTGGTAGGAAAGTGGTCATAAACTTTTGGGTTCTCTGTATGCATTTCCCGGTTCTTCCCACCAACCTCACTTGTATCAAATGTTTGTTGGTGGTGTATTATGAACTTTTCAAAGACTTAAAAAAAATAGATGATTCTTAAGGAGCACTTACAAGTGGCCTTTTAACAGTAATAATACTTAGTCTTATAAAAGGAGCCCCATCCACACAGAACTTAAGGGGCACAGCTGAGTTTTCAGTCAAACAATAGACATGTCTCAGGAGAACAGGAACCCTAGTGAGGCAGCAGCACAGTAGAATATCCATCCATTTCCGATCAAAAGGGCAGCATTTGCTCAAGGCCTAAGGTCAGAAGGGTTAGTTAGAAAAGGAAGAAGAATTGAAATAGGAAACGGAAGAAGTGAGATGAATGACATACTGCTCTGATTGTAACCAATGAAATGAAACCAAGTATGTATGCATGGTGGAATGTAAAACTGACCCACTCTGAGTCAACCAGGGTGCAGTAAAGCATCGATGAGACACACTATCTTCCTCTGGTTCCTTGAGGCCTCCTCACCCCCCACTACCATGACCCCAGTGCTGCTTCTCAATTCAGACTAGAGCGGAACATACATGCAGGTAGAGATAAGAGACGGGAGCTCACGACACACGGAATTCAGGAACAGGAGTGGGAACTATGATATCAGAAGTGGAGAAGGAAGAAGGGGAGAGGAGGGGAGAAAGGGGGAACCAATCACAATGATCGATATATAACCATACACCCCTCTCCAGGTGGAAGAACAAAAGAAAACATGTGGGAGAAGAGACACAGCGGGCGGTGTAAGATATGAATATATTAACAATGTACAATCTATCAAGGCATTATCAGGTGCATGGGGGGATGGAGGGGAAAAAAGAGGGGCTGGTACCAAGGCCTCAATAGAAAGTAAATGTCCAGAAAAGAATGAAGGCAACATATGTACAAATTCTCTTGATGCAAGCTATGTGTGGATTGTGACAAGAGTTGTAAGAGTCACCAATAAAATGAAAAAAGAAATAGTAATGTTTAAAAATAAAACTTCAAGTCAAGGAAAACAAAGCAAAATGACCAAAAATAGGAACGGGTCCGCTCTGTAAGCTATCACCCAGTTTAAGGTAAGCCGTTTAAAAAGGAAAGCGCCGCGCTGTTCTTTTAGGGGGGTTGAACCTACCAGGTGCTGCAGGGTCAGATCCCGGTGAGGAGTCCTGCTCTGCCCCGTGAGGAAGGTCCTTCTGAGTCAGAATTGATTTGGTGGCCGTGATTTTTGCGTAGGCTTGCAGAAAACGATACTGTTTGACAGCACATTTTCGGGATTGTTCCAGATGAATAATGAGTTCGAAATCGAAACAGATTACTTATCACCGAGAAGATTTGGTGGAACCCATAGCTCTGTACATGCTCTCTCTCCCTCTCTAAAAAATTATCCCTAAAACCCACAGACAGACTTATTTTATGTTTTCAGTCCATAGCTGCGATGGTTTTTACAGTGTATTGCTGACTTAGAAAAAATGGAATACAAATTTAATTTTATTTAAAGCATATTGACCAGATTAAAAATATATTGAGATTTTTTGTGAACAAAAATCACCCAGCAAGGCAGAAAAAGGAAGTAATCCGAATTCTGTGAAACCAATCTGGCATGTTAATCTGTGATCACTCACCCTGGTCTATTTAGATGAAACTATACTAGGAATCGTCAGAGGAATGATGGTGAGAATATGAGATAAAGGGTAAAATCAGTAATAAACCGTGAAACAGAAGCAGTAACTTTCACAGGCCACTGTTGAAAGCATGACATGACATAAGCTTAATGTGGGCAGAAAGTTAATTGGTTTTGTTTACTGTTCTGTCCCTAGTGTTTGAATCAGTACCTGAGAGTTAGCAGGTACACGGATAAGTAAAAGGTCAATGAAGATCTCTACGTTCTAGGTATATGGCGTCTAATCCTAATCCCCTCCCACAGTTCTTTCCTAACAATGAGGTTGCCTATTACAAGAGGGTGTAGGCCAGATGCTGGACATTTAAGCATATATTAATTCTATTTCCTGCCCTCTAGAGACTCATAATTTAGTTGGATAAATTGAATGGAAAATTGATTTACACCAATGATGGTAAATAGTTTAAGACAGGAATTTACAGAGCCGGGTGGAAACATAGAGACTGAACCCCTAGGCACCATTCATGCACTCCCACATTCATTTGACCAGTAATAATCGAGTTCCTTCTTTGTGCCAGTTCTAGATACTGGGATGCAAAAGGGAGTAGTCCTCGTTGCTTGTGGCAACTGGCATTATTAAATCGCTCACAGCCAAGTAAGTGGAAGGTGCCGCGCTGCAGTTGTGCCATCTTTTCTCTAAAAGTGACGTAGATTTAGATTCGAGGAGTAGGTTTCCTAAACGAAGGATTAGAAATACACAGTTGAGTCAAAGTTCATTATAAAGGGGTTGTAGGGTACAACAGGGTGGTTGGGGAACTGTTGAATGTTAGGTGAATCGTTTATATGTAACTGCTTAGAGATTTACCACATAGACCTCATAGGCTTTTAAAATTTAACCTGAGAACAAATGGACCAAATAAAAGTAGAAGTTACATAACCAAAATTTGTATCTACAAAGACCCTCTGGCTCTCTAACGAGGAGTTTGTGAAATGACTGTGAGAAATTCCTATAGGTGACCAGGTGAGAGATGGGGGTCACAGGACTGGGGTGGTGGCTCTAGAGAGAAGTAATGGGTTCGAAAACAAAGAGGTAAGAGAAAAAGATTGTGATTGGAGTAATTTCTTGATCTGGGGTTAAAAAGTATCACAACCTAGGCGGTTAAAAACAACAGATAATAGATTTTTTTTTCCTTTCAGAGTTCTGGTGGCTGAAAGTCCCAAATGAAAATGTTACCAGGTTGCTATCTCCTTGTGAACGCTCTAAACATACAGTTCTCTGCTTTCTTCTTTCAGTGCTTGAGATTTCTTGAGCGCTGGTGTCTCAGTAGGTTAAACATCGGGCTGCTAGCTGTCGGGTCAGTGATTGTAATTCACTGTTTCTAAGGAGCGGTCTGCTCCTCCGGAGGGTTTACATGACAACCTGGGAAACCCTGTGGATCACTTCTAGTCTAAACCAGCGTTCCTGTGGCTTAGAATGGACTCGCTGGCAGTGGGAAAGTTGGGAGGGTTCACACCATCTTTTATTTGAAGCACACACCTCTGCCTCCATGTTTGTAAGGCCCTCCTTACTGTATGCTCCCCCTATCTTTGTGGTTCCAGATCTTACGAGGACACCAGACATTGGATGTTGGGGTGTCCTGGTGTAGTATGATCTCTTCTCAATTATACTACGTCCACAAAGACTCTGGATCCCACTAAATTTACATTCTCTCTCTCTTTTTTTCTCTTTCAGTCTCTCTGTCTCCTGTTCTCTGTCTCTCACTTTCTGTTATTGAGTTGATTCTGACTCATAGCAACCCTTTAAGAGAGAGGGGTACTACGTATGTGGACTTCCAGGGGTGTAAATCACTATGAGGACCAAAGGCTTCATCCCTCTTTCTTGGAGCCTCAGGTGATTTGAACTACTCACCGTGCAGTTAGCAAACCAGTGCATAATCCACTATGCCACAGAGCCCCTAAGCTCACATCCACAGTGTACTTCATGAGGGATCGAACCCGCCATTGTGTTCAACAGTGTGATAGGCATGAATCAAATCTCCAAAATGTGGCGATTGGTCAGTCCTTACCTTCTCACATCTCTAGCCCATTTGCCAGCGCCCCACAGGGCCTTCTCTCTGATCCTAGGCACTTGGAGCTGGGTTAAAGCTCACCGATTAGAAAACCAGCATTCTGCAGACAAACTGGTTGTAGCCACCTGGAGTGAGGCTAGAGCTCACAAAGGAAGACACGACCAACTCTTCAGATTACCAAACAGGCAGATGCCAAGTGCTATGTTAAGGAGTTCACTTTATTTCCCAACCTAAAGCTTTGCTGACTGCAGATTCTGGGCTCTCTGTCCCACTTCTCCTTCAGGTTGCAAGCCACGAGCTTGGGAGGGCACAGGACACCCTTTCTTCCGAATCTGCTGGCTCCTACTGCCCCTTTATTCCTTTAGGCTTGATAATTTGCTGAAACAATTCACAGAATATAGGGGTGAAATGGAGGCTTTCCTATAATTGCAACAAAGGTTTTGTTTTTTACCATAAAGGGTATGAGCAAAGAGAGGCCAGGGCAGGGTCTGGAGGGTCTCAATGGAGAATTACCAAGGGATGTATGCTGCTCCTGAGAACTGATGTTCTTGTCAGCCAGAACACCCTTTGTGTCTGAGGGTCGCAGACTCTTATGCATGCGCTCACCATGATAAGTTAAATCAGGCTTTCTGTGCTAGTGGAGATCAGCCTCCCAGTGAACGCTTACTGGTATGGCCAGCACCCATGGGCCACCTCCAATCATCAAGTGTGGCCTGGAATGCCAAGGCTCCACAGTTTCTCCGAAGGTTATTTCTAAGAAACCAAGGAAAGAAAAACAACGCAGCAAAACTATCAGAATTATTTCAGAACCTTGACTTGTTTCAAAGTCACTTTGAAAAAATCAATAAGAATTTAATATCAGTAATAAGAGATTGAAAATGCTTTTTCAAATTCCAATCTGAGTGACAGCAAGCAAGCCATCAGGTAACTAGAAGTGAATCTAGATACAAAAGCTATGGGAAGTATATATGGAATATAAACTTGAATAAAATATATGGAGGAAATGATAACATTTTAAAGTAGGACAAAGATGGTCATGAAAGAGAACTATTCCATGGGCATACATATTGAGATCTAATATTGCAAGGATGTAAAATTAGTCTATAAATTCAATGAGAGTTGAGCAAAATTTCTAATAGGGCATTGTATAAGTGCAAAAAATGACCTTAAAACTCATACGAAATCTTAAGGAATTAGAAATGAAGCTGGAGATCCCATGACAGGATTTTGCATGATCAATCAATTAATCATATATGTATTTTTCCCTTTTAAGTAGTGACTATACATTTGAACCCTCCCAAATGGAGTACATGGACAGCCAATTGACTACCTCTGTGAAAAGAGATGATGGAGAAATTCTAAATAAGGCAAGAGTAACGGTAAAACATCAATTATCCATAATCAAGTTCAGATTGAAACTGAAGAAAATTCCAAGTCTTTGAGAGCGAAACCCATGATCGTGTGTGTTTTTAGATGCCATCAAGTCACTTCCAACTCACAGGGGCTCGATGTACAACAGGAGAAACGCAGTCCGTTCCTGCACCAGTCTCACAGTTGTTCTCATGGTTGAGCCTGCCGTCACAGCCACTGGATCATCCATCTCATAGAGGATCGTCTTACCCTGGCTTTTCTCCTTTAGAAAGCATGGCTTCCTTTTCCAGTGATGGTCTCTCCTGATAATATGTCCCAAGTATGTGAGGAAAAGTCTTGCTACCCTCGATTCTAGGAAGCATACTGGTTGTACATTTTCCAAAACAGATTTGTTTGTTCTTTTGGAAATCCATGGTATTTTCCATATTCTTCACTGGCACTGTACTTCAATTGTATCAATTTTTCTTCTCTCTTCCTTATTCAAGGCTGCGGGAATCGATGAAATGCCAATAGAAATGTTTCAACAAACTGATAAAGCACTGGAAGCTCTAGGCCTAGAAATTTAGAAGTCAGCCTCCTGGTCAACTGACTGAGATTATTGAACAATGTTAAAATTATTATGATTATTCAACAACACTTTCAATAGTGCATCAACAGGCTCCTGCCAGAAATTCAAGCCAGATTCAGAAGAAGACAAGTGGGGGATAACACTGCTGATGTCAGAAAAATCATCAGAGTATGTTTACTTGTGTTTTATTGACACTGCAAAGACATTGGTTGATGTGGATCATAGCAAACTATGGATAGTGCTGAAAAGAATGAGAATTCCAGGAAAATTCATTATTCTTATGTTGAACCTGGAAAATGAACCAAGGCACAGTCTTTCAAAAAGATCAAAAGAATATTGTATCCCAATTAATATTTGAAGATTTCCATTTTTTCCTAGGTTTATACTTCATGCACTTTGCATTTCAATTGTTATTGGATGTTAGCAGGTTTTTTGCCCTTCTCATTTTAAGTAATGCCCATGCAGAAATGCAGGACTTAAAGGCCTAGCTCTACCCGCATTATGGTTATGGTTGCCTCGACTTTGAGGATGCAGCTCTCCCCCAATTGTATTTTGAGTATCTGCTTACCCGACTGGTTCATCTTCCAGCACTGGGGAAGTTCCATTGCTATTCACAAGCTTTTCAGTGGCTAATCCTTCAGAAGTTGAGTGCCTATAATTTCTTTATAATTTGTTCTTGGCCTAGAAGTTCAGCTGAAACCTGTTCACTTGGCTAATCCTGCTTTTACGTAATATACAGGTGACATAGCATTCAGCATTGCAACAGCATGTAAGTCACCACAGTCTGGCAAAAGGACAGAAAAGCGGGAAGAACATTGTGATAAATGGAGAAAAGGTTGAAGTTGTTAAGTCTTTCACTTTATTGAGATCAACAATCAATCGTCATGGAAGCAGCAGTCAATAAATCAAACGGTTTACTGCATTGGACCAATCTGGTATAAATGCCCGCTTTAAAGTATTAAATAGCAAAGACATCACTGTGAGAACCACTGTGTGCCTGAGTCTAGCCATGGCATTTTAATTCATTTTAAATTCATTGAAGAAGACTCTTCATATTGGCAGCAAAAGAATCTGCCTTTGAAGTACGGTGTTGGTAAAGAGTATTGGATGTACCATTGACAGTCAGAAGAACAAACAAATATGCCTTTAAGGAAATAAGACCATAATGTTCCTCAGAAGTGAGGGTGGCACTTCCATTCTCACTTAGACTCATGTAGCTTGAACTTACCATGAGGGATCTACCCACATCCAACCCACTGCCTTCAAGGCCATTCCAACCCATGACGGCCCGAGGCTTCGGGTAGCAGAGGCTGTAGACCTTTATGGCAGTCGATAGGCTCCTCTTTCTCCTACAGCGTTGCTTTGGGGTCTGAATTGCTTACATAGCAGGTAGCAGTCCAGCACGTACCCAACAGCACCACTTCTTTTTATTCTTTATTAATTAAGAGTTAATAGGTGTATCATAGTCCACAGTTCAATCACATCAAACAGAAGTGTACAATGGCTACCAAAATCAGTTTCCTAACATTCCTTTCTTCCTGGACTCCTTGACATCATCTCCCTTTGACCTTCTACCCCTGAAGTTCTTCATCTACTTGCTGTCCTCGTAGGTTCATCAAACTGGATTTCATATACCAAAGCACAGAAAACCATATAGCAAACTTTATTAGAGTAACCTCCAATGACGTGACACCTCTGAGATATACCCTAATACGAATAAACAGAAACGAAACAACAGTACAGAAAAGCTTGAAAACCAGATCAGATCCAGCATGCATCAGAGGGGGGATCAGGTGACAGAAGTTTTAAGTGTTCCAATCAGATTGATGCCTTTGATCTTCTAGACTCATCTTTCCCATGCACGCTGTTTAGTAACCACTTTCCTCTCATCCCTCAATTGTGGGTAGAGGGAGTTCACCAGAGCTTTGTGAAGTTCCCACAAATGAATCTTTGGCTCCCTTTGCCATCCATAGCCTTCTGCGCGCCTTTTGAATTTAGGCTCAGATGTTAATCCCTCATTTGATTTTGGATTATATGATTTACAATCCTTTGGACAGCTCCACTTCTTATCAAAGGGGCCAGAGAGACCACTTGTCTGAAAGGGACGTCATGCTTGGTAACGCAGAGGGTCAGTGACGACGAGGAAGACCCTTAAGAAGATGGACGGCTTGGGTGACTGCAACCATGTGTCACAGTCATGAGGAAGTGCACGTCTGGCACTGCTTCCTCTGTCACGCATAGTATGACTGTGAGTGGCACTCAGCTTGATGGCACTTATAATACCAAGAATAGCCGGAACTTCTGGGGGATGCACAAGGTCAAAAGAAAGGTCCATTGATCTATTTCCTCAGAAAATTAGCCATTGAAAATCCTACTCTGATACACACCTGGTTACCATAAATTGGAATCAACAATTGGTTGCTCGTTATAATAATAATAAAAAAATAAGAATCGCACATTGCTCCCACTAATTTTACGTTACATTACTTACTTTTAGTGATACAGAATGTTTTATTGACTTACTGATGGCCATACTAACAAAGAAAAATAATATGATCCTATTATATATGGGAACATGGTCATGAGAAAAGAACATTAAAATTAATGGGCAAGGTCAGACTTCTCAATAACTAGTACTAAGACAATGACTATCCACATTAAGGAGAACGAAATGAGAGCTTTCCTTTCCAACTCACAAAAATATATCCCGTGTGGATTAAATCCCTGACTTTGAAAAGTGAACTTTTAAAACTTTCAGAAGAAAATATGAGAAACGTATCCTTTTGGCCTTGAGAACAGTGAAATAAAGAACTTTTTTTTTAAACACCCAGAAAGCACAAACCCTAAAGGGACCTTTTGATCTTTGAGTACATCCAAAGTTAAAAAAAGGAAAAAAAAAACCTGTTTGATCATCAACATACTGTCCAAGACTAGCACAGCCTGGGACAGGGCTGCTGCAAATCATACATTGGCAAATGATTACTCTTCAGAATATACAAAGAACTGCTCCAAATCGTGAGAAATTGATCAGTGATAGGATGGAAGACTAGGCAAAGGAACAGAGCAGTCTGGCAGAAAGAACTATTTGAACGAATGCTCACCCTATGATCACAAGCACAGAAGTTACAGTTAGCTTTAAGACACCATTTTATGCTCATTGATTAACAAAAAAAAAAAAATCAAAATAGAACATTTAATGAAGATGTGGGGAAGCAGGGACTCTCATTTGTTGCTGGTAGGATGTATATTGGTATAATTTATTTTTAAAAGAGCTTGATAATATTGAGTAAACTGAAGGAGAAATATTGCATTAATTGAAAATATACTGCACAAATGACTACAGAAACTCTGAATATAGAAGACTCTGATGTTGAATATAGAAACCATTATCTTGTCCACAGTGGTACATATGGAGGGAGGGAAAATGATGGAGACGACATGCTACCTTAAGGGGAGGTGTAGTCTTTTACATACTTAATGCTTATATAAAATAAAAAATTGAAAAAATAGCAACATTATGAAGGTCATGCTACTAGCTTCATACATGCATACACATCTAAACATGTCTTTGATGCTTGTGTGACTGAGAAGAATCTCAATGTCTCCAGCCTTCCCAGACTAGGTTCTTATCTCACTTGAGAGAAAGATTTTAGGCAAGAGATAAGAGTCAGAACAGAGTCAGAGAAAAGGTTTTGACAGGAAGAGTGAGTTTATTGAAGGCGATACTTTGAAAAAGAAATCCGAAGGACCCTTCGTTAGTTTAAATGGCCTGGCAAAATGTAGGGCTGACCCTTAGAGTTTGCTTACGGTGGACCTCCCACCATTGCCTGGTTTCTGGTACATCTGCTATCGGCTGGTCTTCTGTAGTGCACCTCCTCTTTCTAGGCATGTGCACCCCGCACCCCACACCTGGACTTCTTGCTGGCCTCTTCTCTGCGCTCACAGCCCGAGTGCCTACTCAGTCCCTGTGGGCATAGTGTGACTAGTCGGTCTTGTCCAGAAATGTCTCTTATTTGATCTTCCTCTTCCTTTGTGCTGGAGGGGCCTGTGAGGAAATATGTCTCTAGTGCTCCGTTGTGTTTCCATTCCTGCCATATTCCTGCCATCATTGCCTCTTCTCCCTTTGCCAGCCTCTGTCGGGCTAACATCCCCATCCTCAAGTGATACCATGCAAAGTCTTTGGTAAGTTTTGTTAGGCTGGGTTGACTAGAGAAATCAATCCTGTGACACTCATATATGTGTAAGAAAGAGCTTTATATCAAGTATTATATATCAAGCAAACACCCCAGCCCATAAGTCCTCTCGCACATAAGTCCTAGAGTCCAGAGTCCTGTAGACTCATGCGGCCACATGCCGGGATGCGGACTGCAGGAAGATCACAGGCCGGGTGGATGCAAAGCCTTGTGAATCCACTGACAGTGGCTCTGGCCGCCATCAGGGTCAGCAGGAAGGTGAAGTCAGAGAGAGAGGGAGCGGTCCCCAGGCCTCCTTATGAGAACACCATTGCCACAAGGCGTCACCATCAGCCTGTGACCTGACTGACAAACTAAACTCCAGCCTACACACTTATATATCTTAACGTTGACAGGAAATTGTGTAGTTAGCACAGCAGTTGAGCGGTGAAGATCGTCCTCTTGGAACTACTTCATGCCGAACACAGACGTAGAGCTGAGCTGATCCAGTTGCCACCACTTTTGTTCCTTATTTGGGCATGGGTTTGGAGCCTGGTAGCAGCCTGATCTAGGTGGGTGAGCTGCAGGCTGGGCTCCATGATTATCTTAGCCTCACAGTTTCCACCTGGAGAGACCAAACGAACAAGGGCATTAAACCTACAAGGTCCAAAATGAAGTAGGAGAATAGTAGAGGCCAAGAGGTCCACAAAAGGGCGTCACAAGCCCATGACCAGACATATGATCAGGAGATCCATCCTTGTGCAAAAGAGCCTGCAGTTCCCGTGCCCAACCCAGGAATGAGCAAGCATGTTCTTGAATGCGGTCTTGTCTGACTTACCCAGAAACGGCTTTCTTCTTTGAGCATGGCACAAGTTCTGTGCTGAGCCACGGGCAGCTGGCCTAGGCCCCGCCGCGCTGGAAGAGAACTGCCACGGGGAACCAGTCTGTGCCTGTGTGGTCACGAATCCGCAGTCTTGATGCTGAGTTGTGCTAGTTTGGAAGAAAGCTGAACTGTTTTCTGCAGAGACCACTCCAATGGTTCCAACAGCATCGCACTGATCCCGAGGAGAGGTGTGTGTGTGGGGGGGGTGGAGTGTTGGGGGTGGGGTGGGGGCACTCAGAGGCCCTGCTCTTTCGCTTAAGGGAGCAGATATAGGTGCTGGGGCCTTATCAACAGATACAGTAGGCACAAAATAAGATGGCTGCAGACAAGTTCTCTCAATGGTACACTTGTCACCTTAGGGTTAGAGAGATGGAGACACTGCCTTCAGAAGTGTATAGACCGAGATATAGCTCCCCCCCCCAATAGCTTTCCGTTTTGATAATTTTATTTAATAATTTTTTCTATGATTTTGTATTAATACTGGAGAGGGTATAAGAATACTGTCGCATTATTCCCTCTACTTTTGTATGAATCTGGATCGTTTTATACTTAAAAATAATTGAATAGAGAAGTTTAAGGAATTAAAAAAATAAAGATTTAATGGACTTATTAATAGCTAGTGCTGAAATGCATGTTCCATAGGAATATATGAAAGTGCTTTCAAAAGTTTGTGGAAAAGAATAATTAAAATACAATGAAGATTTTCCACAGACGTTTAGATGTACCGTCCATCTTGCTCGTGTTCTCGCTCATGTCAGATATTTATTCAAATATCACCTTTTCAGTGAAGCTTTCCTCGACCTTCCACATTCCCTAACTCCTTCTCTTAGTTACGTGTGTGTAGGAATCTGACCAATTCCAACTTTCAGAATGAAGGGGACACTCCATGTCCACACCAGTTCAAGGTGGACTGCCACATGACCGAGGTTAGACCTGCCTCCACCCTCACTTTTCTTACCCTATTTTGATACCTTCTGTCCCTCCCACAGCACACTCCTTTCCTGCTGGGTTCAATAAGTCATTACGATGCCACCCAAAACTCTCAGACAATACTCATGATGAGTGGGCCTTATCATGGAATTGTGTTCGGCTGGGTTTTCTAGCGAGACAAAACTACATATATGTATGTGTGTGTATACATACACATATGAAAGAACTTTATAGTAAGAAATAAATTTATGTCAAGGAAACGGCCTAGCTAAGTTCAACTCAAGTTCTTCGCTCAGCTGCAAACGGGAGGCCCTCAGGAAGCAAGCAGCGACCAGCTGATGAAACAAGGAGCTGAGAGCCCACCGGCCGGGAGTGCAGTTAGTCCCATGGGTCTAACATGCATGGTGCTCCCAGTGCCTCCCCAGTCCCAGGGGTGAGACACAGGGCCCAGTCAAGCAGGAAGGAGAACAAGAGAGAAGTTTCTCCTATGTCTCTTGAAGACCACACCACCAAGCAGGCATCATCAGATTGCGACCTGATGGATGCATTGGAGTCCAGCCCTCCCTTCACTCAGACGCATTAAGTTGGCATAGAATCTAGTCATCACAGGGCGTTAACAGGTTACCAAATGTTAGGATCATAAACATTAAGGATGCAGTCTTTGTATCATAACAGCACCTCTCCTCACCCACTGCCAAGTTTTCTGTCTGTTGCTCACCCTCTCAGATTCATGGTTTCTTGGCCTCTTCCTTGTTCTTTTTTTGATGATCCTGGTGGTTTTTTTTTTTCTTCCTTCCGAGATGGCTTTCTTATATGCAGAGGAATGGTTTAGATAGAGGTGTCTGTTTTGCCTTTTAGCATACCATACCCACAAGGAAACAGAGTGGTAGCTTGATTCACACCTTCCAGTAAGGTGCGGGTTAGGAGTCCTGGTGTTGTAGTGTTTATGACTGGAGCCACAAGCCCCATGTCAGCAGTTTGAAACCACCAGCCATTCCTCGGGAAAAAAGATGGGCATTTCTACTCCTACTAACAGTCTCAGAATCTCACAGGGGCAGTGACCCAAGAGGGTCACTAGAGTTGGCATTGCCTCTATGGCAGTGAGTTGTCTTTTTTTTAAGGAAGGGGGGATTCAAAATACATACCTCTTAATCCTATCTATTAGCAAGATCAAGGACTTCTTCTAAAATGAGATTAAAGGCTAGAATTTACAACACATTACAAAGAGCTCATGGATCAAAGATCCGTGCTGTCTGAGTGTTCTGTACTGTACCTCTGTGAGGGATCCCGGTGGTGTCAGGGTTATGCATTGGGCTCTTACTCATAAGGTTTGACACTGAGCCACTTCGTGGGAGAAAGTTTTACCTTGCCCTACGAGGTTACAATGAGTTGGCGTTGACTCAATGACAGTGCATCTGGGCTTGGATTAGAGCCTCTGGGCTCTACTATCCATTGCAATGGCTACACTGAACTCGGATAAAACTCATGATTGAATGGTTTATTAAGAAAGTTAACAAGTTGTAATGCAAATGAGAAATGCACACGGTTGAGTTGATTATCAGGACATGTTACACAGTTCTTTTAGGTCTTGCTACTAAATGCCAAAAGGGTCTACCGCTCCCCTATAGGCCTCAACCCAAAGGCATTCAGCGCAAGCTCCACGAATCAACAAATCCAGCTGCCTGAATTAAGTGTCCAGAGGTACCCCACTCTAGTAAGCATCAGCCTGAAGGCACTGAGCTCCCTCCTGTGGGTCAGCAAGTCCAACCTCCTCAACTAAGTGCCCACTCCACAAGCCCGCCTCCTGCACCCAGGCACTCAACTGCATTGCTCTGTGGGTTGGGAAATCAATTACTCTGGACCCTGGTGCTGTTACCACTCCTCCAGTGTTAGACATGTCTTCTGGATCTCGGAGGTTCACTGTGCAGGGATCTTGGGCTTCAAGGATACATTCCACTCCTGGCTCTTGCTAATAATGAGATCCCTCCTGCTGTGGGTCAGAGGAAACCTTTTATACATAGCAGGAGGCACTCCAGGGAATTCTGTGAGTAATTACTCACAGGAAATTCCTATCCCTATCTTCCCTCACTCCTTTCCTGATCTATGCAGCATAAAGTTGTCTGATGAGAGTTAGAGACTTTGGCTAGACAGTCCACATTAAATAATTCACTGCCCCTGCAGAGCCACATGAAGAAATTTCACTTCACCACACAATTAATGCCATTTAACATTGTATATTTCATCTGTGTTATTTTTTTGTCTTTTCTACAAGACGAGGCGCTCTCCATGAGTTACCCTCATTTGGTTCACACTGTATCCTCAGTGCCTGGAAGAGTGACTAACACAGAATAGGCTCTCAAATATTTTGGTAAGTGAATGAATTAAAAAGCCAATTCTGGAATTTCCCCCCATAGTTCAAGAGCCCTGGGGATGCAACTGTGAAGCACATGGTTCATAATGGAAAGGTTCTTGGCTTGAACGGCTCTAAGTCGTCCACCCCAGAACTCCTTATAGAAAAATTAGAGCCAAGAAAGCCCTTTGAAGCTGTTCTGTGCTATCACGGGGTCAATGTGAGTCCGAATGAACTCCTGAAGACCCAGTAGCAGCAAACACAGCACTTACTTGCAAATGGATGCCAGCAGCTTTCTCTTCAATAGAAGAGAGGTGAGTGGTATGGGGAGCTGGATGCATTTGAAATAGATGTTGACTTAGGTGGGTGTGATAGGTTGTCAGGCCAACTTGGGTGGGTCAGGATTCTCTCATGATGTGGTCGAACATAGCGTGCTCAACTCCATGGCGGGCTCTGCCGTGAAGCAGCCGACCTATTTTGGAAGAACGGGCTTCTTTTGGGAGAGCAGGGGTTGGCCAACTTTTGAGATGCAAGAGCCAATCTTGTCCCTCACAACTCTTCAGAAATTGTTTGAGAGCCAGAACCTATGTTTACAAACCAATGAAACCACCATTACCTGAATAATATCCTACAGAGATTTTAATTTTTACACCAGAGCCACACGTGTGTATCGGAAGAGGTGCTTATGGCTGGAGAGCCTTGGTTTGCGAGCCCACGCTGTGCATATGGCTTCCTCTATCTGGCCACAGCCTTGATACAGTTGAGGGAGTTTCACTTGAACATGGCCCACTTTTCAGACAGATGGACACTATGTGTAAGCTAGCTCACTTCTGCTGGATCTGGATTCTGCATCTGGTTCATCACCTCCTGTTATAATACCTGCCGACCCCAGAAGCCATCAGTTGCCTGGGGCCCTTGGATTCCTGTGGCCAAGTTGAGATTCATTCCATTGGCATCCACCAGCCTGTGGTCTTCATATTTCCTGTTGGTCAGTCTCTGCAGGCGCTCGAATCAGGAGCAGCCCCTAGTTCACATCAGCGGCACAGGCTCGAATCACACTGGGCTTTGCACTTCTGCAACTGCGTGAGCAATAGCTTGATGTGAACCTCTTTCTATGTGCACATTCACACAAGCATCGCTGGCTCTGCTTCTCTCGAGATGCCAGCCAAACCCAAGGGGAAAAAAGGTGCACATAAAAGTGAGGTCAGCAGGCGGTTGGAAATCAGGGAATAAAAAGACAGATGGGACAAAGTAAATTGAAACCGAGTCCAGCTGTGCACCGAGCCCCTGGATTTACAAAAATATATACTTATCAGCCACTCTTGCTGAAGATATTTGACCAAGGATAAAATAGATATCTTAATAAGGACACTTTATAAGTTCATTCTATCTTGATTAAAAAACAACCAAACCAAAACAAAAACCTTGTGATTCAAAGGAGATACTTATCTCCAGTCACCCCCTGCCGTGGAGTCAGTTCTGATCCTTAGCCAGCCGAGGACATGAATCGCTGCCGCCGCCATGTCTGTGGGCGGTGGCAGTTCTAAACAACTTCTTTCCAACCATTGGGTATGTTTCATCTGTTCTTCATTGTTTATTGCACAGGGGGGAAAGTAGTCATTGTAAAAAATAATAGTGGGCATGTTAATTATATCTGCTTTGAGGATACAGAAGTTGCAAGGGATTTAAGGAATAAAGATGTATACGTAGATACACATTTTCTTATATGTTAGACTTCGGATACATATTTCTTTTAAGGATTTATTGAGATTTGCTTGCTGTAGTGCTAAATGAACAAAAGAATGGTTATGTTGTGGGTTGTAATCACTGCAAGGTCAGCGGTTCAAAACCACTGCTGCCACTTGGGAGAAGAGAAGGGTTTTAATACTGATGAAGAGTGACAGCCTCAGAAACGCACAGGGACAGATCTGCTCCAGCTTAGAGGCTCACTAGGAGCCGCATTGACTTGGAATTTGCTAAATGAAGATTTTAAGGCCTTGCCTGAGAGAGATGACTCAAAACTTTTTTGTGGTGAAACCTAGGAATCTGAGTTTTAAACAACGATTCCGGGGAATTCTGATGCAAAACATTCTGAGACCACACTTGGAAAAACATCACTGCAGATCATTCTTACTGTCATTCAACCAGTGCACGTTCTCTTTCTTGTGCGCGCCTATGCACATTGGTATGTCGTGTGACTGGTGATCATGTGAAATGATGTGGAGGTGCCGAAACAACACCTTGAGAGCCGTAAGGCACAGGAAGAAGCATAAATTGTGCCCCAACTTTCAAAATCCGAAAAGAAAAAATGCTGTATTTAGTGACACGGAAATAAAAAATGTTGTACTGCAGTACAAATGATCATAAATTCATGCCTTTAAGCAATACAGATTATAATTTTAACAGTTCTGGAGATCAGACGTCTAAATGAGTCTCAGAGAGTGGAAACAAGAGTGTCTCTGGGCCTTATTTCTAGGTTTTTCCCATCGTAGCGCCTGTAACTCTCTTCGCCATCACCTACCACCTTCTCTTCTTTTATTGCCTGCCTCCTTCTTTTAGGGTGCTTGTGATCATGACTAGGGTCCACTTAGGTAAGCTAGGATAACCTCCCTATTCCAAGATCCTTAATCACGTCTTCCAAAGTCTCCTGTGCCACATTAAGGAGTCGTCTCGGAATCCGGGATGAGGATGTAGTTATCTTTGGAGGCCACATTCAGTTTACCACATTTATAAGAGGTTTCAAAATGCTCAGGGGAAAATGGAATCAAATGATAATGCCATTTGTTCTCAAATCTTTGGACACCTCTCTATTTTCACTCCCCCATGCACATAGGAAAATCCCACTGTGGAATGCGTGACTGCGATAAAGCCTGTCTTGTCGTGAAGTGCCCGTACGTAACTTCAGCTTGGAAGTTCTACAGTGAAGTGGCAAATACTACGCTTAGGAATAAATGCGAAGTGATCTTCAAGAAGAGACTGCACAGGTTGCCACAGTGCTAATTTCCTTGCCTGAAGCAAAATGCGGTTTGGAGATGCAATCAATCTATGATAACAGCATTTTAGTACCAGAGTGGACAAGGACTTTGAAAGTTTATTATCGGTTTATGGGAGCTAGCAACATGTAGTCAATCCATGCTGAGTGCAAGGCATTGCACTGGACAATGGACAGCGAAAAGAGAAATTTAAAAAATGCACTTGCTCTTTAAAGAACTTAACATCCTATTGAGAAATATAGGACACACTTTAGAGAGCCTGTGAACCCGTGTTCAGGACCTCTTGTGGTCTAGTGGGTGACAAATTGGGTTGCTAGTTCTAATCTGTCAGTGATTCAACAGGACGAAGATGAGGCGTTCTGTTCTTGTCACACTTTATACTCTTGGCAGCCCACTGGGGTAGTCCTATAAGGTCAAGATGAGTCTGCTACGACTTGATGACAGTGAATTTGGGTTGATTTACGAACCATGTTATCAGGAGAGACCAGTTCCTTGGGAAGACATCATGCTTAGGAACGTAAAAGGGCAGAGGAAATGAGGAAAGCTCCTGACAAGATGGATTGATCCAGTGGCTGCAACAATGGGCTCAAATGTAACAACAATTTTTAGGATGGTGCAGGGCTCAGCAATGCTAAGTTCTGTTGTACGAAGGGTTTCCATGAGTAGGGACTGACTCAACAGCCACTGACAACAGTGGCCGCAACAACGACAGCAAACAGCAGCAGGATTCTGCAGAGTAAAGGCTGTGAGATCCAGAATTAACGCCATAAAAGTAGCAACTCATAATTTTCAGCCAATGCTTTACTAGGGAATTCTTTGTTATCATATTAATGGTAGCCCAGTGGTAGAATTTCCATTCCATGTAGGAGACCTAGTTTAGATTACCTGTCTATTCATTTCATATCACTCAACCACAGTGGAGGCTTTTGGATATTGATATGATGCTAAATACATTTCAGTGGGACTTCCAGACTAAGAAGGACTAGACAGAAAGGCCAGCAGATCTACTTACAGAGAGCCAGTCAATGGGAACTGTGGAATCACAATAGGTACCCAAAGTGGTATCTAGAAGCAGTGTGCGAAGCAAAAGGGGTAGGCACAAGAACCAGACGTTAGAGCAGCTTTATCAGTACCAATACTCCGGATTGTCTTTATGACAGTTAGTGATAAGATGGAATTTATTATAAGTCTGGCTTTAACATCTCTTGGTGACCCCACATGTTACAAAGTACAACTGTCTCACAGGGTTTTCCAAATGCTTATGGGAACATATCTTGATACTCTAGGCAGGTTCAAACCAGGAACCTGAAGTTAGTATTTGAGCCCAAACCATTTGCACACCTAGGGACTCAGGGCGAGTCTTTGTGAGATGTTTAAAATGATTAAGGTATGTTTTATGAAACGATCTACCCGAAAGGTGTATGGTTTTGGTTCCAAGTGAGACTCCTTGAGGAGGCTTGGTATGTACTTCTGCTTTGTGATTTGACGTCATGTTAGTTTTGACATCGTTGTGTGTCAGACCCTACCATGTGCCTCACCTCCTCATCGTGAGCTATTTCTGATCCCTTCACCTCTGATTTGAAAGTCCCCTCCTCAGAATTAAGACTTTAACTAAGGTGATAGTGCCTATTGCTGACGGTTTTCTCATTAAAATCTATAGGATACATCTATGCATATATTTATAGGTTTACTATTAAAGTAGCAGATGGACATTGGGCCTCCACTCAAGTACTCCCTCAATGCAAGAATATTTTGTTCTATTGAACTGGCATTCCATGATGCTCACCTTCCCGACACAACCACTGAAGACAAAGCAGGTGCATAAGCAAATGTGAAGAAAGCTGATGGTGCCCGACTATCAAAAGATAGAGTGTCTAGGGTCTTAAAGACTTGAAGGTAAACAAGTGGCCCTCTAGCTAAGAAGCAACAAGGTCCACATGGAAGAAGCACACCAGCCTGTGTGATCATGAGGGGCCGAAGGGATCAGTTATTAGGCATCATAGAACACAAAATCATATCATTGTGAATGAGGGAGGAGTGCAGATTGGGGACCCAAAGCCCATCGGTAGGCAACTGGATATCCCCTTACAGAAGGATCAAGAGGAGGAGACGAACCAGTCATGGTGTATTGTAGCAACAATGAAACATACAACTTTCCTTTAGTTCTTGAATGATTTCCCCCTGCCTCCCCACTATCATGATCCCAATTCTACCTTACAAATCTGGCTAGACCAGAGGATGTACACTGGAACATATAGGAACTGGAAACAGAGGGAATCCAGGACATATGATCCCTTTAGGACCAGTGTTGAGAGTGATGATACCGGGTGGGTGGAGGGAGGGTGGAGTGGAAAGGGGGAACCGATTACAGGGATCTACATAGAACCTCCTCCCTGGGGGACGGGCAAAAGAAAAGTGGGTGAAGGGAGACATCGGACAGTGTAAGATATGACAAACTAATAATTTATAAATCATCAAGGGTTCATGAGGGAGGGGGGAAGCAGGGAGGGAGTGGTAAAAGTAAGGAGTTGATGCCAAGGGCTTAAGTGGAGAACAAATGTTTTGCGAATGATGAGGGTGATGAATGTACGAATGTGCTTTATACAATTGATGTATGGATTGTATGAACCCCTAGTAAAATGATTTTTTAAAAAAGAAGAAAAAAATCTATAGGATACATTTTTCACTTTTAATAGCATGATTTTCTATACTCTAGCCTCCCTGGCTCAAGATCTCTTAAATTCTGTTGCCTACATAGTCTCTCTTTGTTGCTTTCAATCACATTACTCTGCTTTAGACTGAGAACTGGCTCCGAGCTTCTCCAGGCAGCGCCTCCAGACTCTTCACTGGGGTGTTCAGGCCCTGGTCAGTTACCTGATCCTTGGCTGCTCCTGCCAGGCCGGCCTCCTGCCTCTCCTTCTTCCAGGCACCTCTTTAAGTTTATTGCCTCCTGAGCTTAGCACTGGTCCCGTTTCTGTCAGGTTTGTGTGTATTAACTCACTGTACTTAGCTAAAATGAGATAAACATAAAACTATAAAATGTTTGGGTTTTATTTCTTGTTTACTATCTCCTTTTGTCGTTGTATCAATTTATTTCTCTGCGCTTAGTACCTGAAGCACCTGTGTCTTTCTCCTGGCCTTGTTACGGTTTAGTATTTTCTGTGAAGAATTCCCAAATCAAATTATATTCACGTAGGTGCATTAATTCAGCTTTATTGGTTGAGAATTTAGGGACAGTACATTGTCGCTTTGCAGTTATTAAAGGGACTAAGCTTTCCATTAGAACAGAAAGGAAATGTAAACTTATTATTGTTATTATAGTGATATTTTAAAGGTGTGAAGTAATTACTGTCTCCCAAAATTCCTAACATACTCTTGCAGTGTAAAATTTTCTCAGAGAATAACTCCAGCAAGCCAGAAGGTTTATTTAATTTAAATACAAAATTACAGATGACAAATCAGAGAAAATTTCATTTAACAAGTGTGCTTCTGGTGTAGATTCTGTTCTTTGTTGTATGGTGTAACGACACACTGTTTCATACAGTTCATTTTCGAGCACAACAAATAACGAAAGCCGTCTAGTAGAAATGCTTTGGGAAGTTCAGCGACTATTAAAAACCCTATCTCCATCTTCTTCATCTATAACACGTGAATTAATTACTTAAATCCCTATCTGTTACTTAGGAATTTTATAAAGAGAAGTGATAAACTATATGAAGTGTTTTAAATTGAGATGATACTGTTTGGGCACTTGCGAGTGTGGACTTGAACTTTTTTGCATTATGTTACAATTGCGTATGTACTTTTCCCTACATCTTTACCACAGAGAAAGGTATCAGCACTCTGTCCCAGAATCTGAAACTGTGTTTCTCCTGATTCCTCTGGTCCACTTACCCTGTTTTGCTGAATCACCACCGCTGTAGGGAGGCTATATTTGAAAAGCTCCTGTAACTGAGGTCCACTTTCTGCTTCTCAATATGAGTTCTTGTAGTTCTGTGTTCCCGCTAGACTGTGCCCTCCTGCAAAAATGAGACCCGTCTCTCTCGCTTCCCTTTGGACACTCAGCACACGCATGGCAGCCTGACCATCTGTGTTAGACAGGGTTCTCTAGAGAGACAAAACCAGATTGCTGATAATTATATATATTTACAAAGATAGGTAGATATATAACACAAGAAATGAACTGTTAAATTATATACAGACAGATAGATATATAATACAAGAAATGAACAGTTAAATTATAAATCAGTACGAATAGCTCAGTGCAACTCACTCCTGTGAGAGTGTTGTGAGCCACTGGCAGTCCTTCAAGTCTTGAGGGCCACCAGGTAGTCCTCTGTAGAGCGATGTGGGCTATCCCAGCACAGGTAGCCAACAGCAAGGCAGGTCACCAACAGTCAGTCCCCAGCTCCAGAGATGTACATTCCAATCCTCTGGCGAGGCAAGTCTTAAAGGGATCTCAAAGTACAGCGACACAGTTCACAGGTTAGGTGTCCCAAAGGTAGTGTAGCTTGAAAATTGAGGCACAGGACAAGAAAAGGCTCTTCAACAGGTTCAGGCTGCCGTGCATTTGTTAATAGAGGCTCATTAACTATTAATTAATAAACATAAATAAATGATGACGTTCTTAATCAGCCTTTGCTGTCCTTTCTCTAAATCGCACAACCACCAAAGGCCAGATCAATTCAAGTCTATGCAGAGTTGCCTTCCCTTACACCTCCCTGAAAGGTTAGTCTGTCCTGATCATGCATATGTCCCGCACCACCACAACGGCCTTTATCTGTAAATGCACAGCAGGAATTTCACAGATCCCCCTGCTGGGTCCAGATGTAGTTTTAGGATTCCTCCCAACATAGCCTCCAGGCAGTCACTCTCAGTCCTCGGGATAACTGAAATGTATCTACTCTTTGTGGGTTGGTTTTTTTTTTTTTATAAAGGATTGAAAGATGCCGTTAGCATCCCTCCCCCCTTTTCAGGAATAAAAAAAATGAAAATACTACAGATAAATGAAACTTGCATAAAATATGGAGAGTCCAGGAAACTACACAGTCAATCCCACTGGGTCTAAGGAGAGACGCTACCAAAAGAACACTGATTTGGGGCATTGAAGTGCTTTAAGGGATCAGTAGCACCCCTGATGGTACACTGTGGGCTGCTAACTGGAAGGTCAGCAGTTCAAAAACACTATCTACTCCTTGGCAGAAAGATGGGGGCTATGTCATCCTATAAAGAGTTACCGTCTCAGGAACTCACAGGGGCAGTTCTTCCCTGTCCTGTAAGGTCACTGTGAGTCCGGCGTCAACTCAGTGGCAGTGAGTGAGTTTATTTTTTTTTAAGGGATCAAAAGTCTGAAGTTCTTAAACTTTAGCTCTTTTTATGATGCATCACCACAGGATTGGAGCCATAAGGACACGCCTCTTCCATTTGTGTTGGTTACTACAGCTATTTCTGTCTTCCCCGTCTCAAGTTCATGGAATAGAAGAGGAATACTCAAGGACAACAGATAGAGAACGAGAGCAAGATAGTTTATTTACAAGAGAAGTGAAAGATGTAAAAATAGCCAAACTATACTGAGGAAATAAAAACCTTTTCTTTTATTCTGCTTGTAAATGGGGACTACACAGGGGAAGACAATAGGTTTATATCGCTGATCAGTCCCCTAGGCTTAAGGGGATTCTAGATTGTTGCTCCGGGAAGACACTGAGGAGCCGAGATTCAGAGAAGTTTGCTGACTCTCTTAAGCTGACACAAGTTGTCAGAGAGAAAGCCATCCCTGCAAATTCCTAGTGCATTGTCCTCCACATGGGACTCAGTGGCAACCTGGTTGACATTGGTGGTCGGAAAAGCTTTTAGAAGGAGAGATAAAGCCTGCTCCGGGAAAAGTAAGCAATTTGCCTCTTTAGCGCTTCACGCTTATCATGGCATGTCAGAAAATGCAAATAGGCAGGTGTAATAAAATTATATTTCAGTGCTTTTGAGTGATAAACGGGTTTATGAAGATTTAGTTTGTTTGTAATGATGAGGTAGAATCTAGTTACTCTAGAAGAAGAAAGCAAATAGAAATGTTTATGTACGGTCACGTAAATTATTATACAAAATGTTATTGATTAACCACAAGGTTATGCAATATTTTAAACTCTTCCCTCCACAGTTCAATCCAGGTTCACTTAGTACAACAGAGTAAGGTATGTGCATGTGTGAGTGGCTAGTTTTCAATGCGAATGGTCCTAAAATTCACCACGCGCAATATCTCAGTGACTTGTTTAAAAGCGAGTGAGAGCAGTTGAATAGCTCCATCTTTTCTCTGCCTCTCAATTGCTCTCTCTAGATCAAATCACTGTTCTCTTTCATCTGTCTTGCTGGCATAGTCTCAATTTATTTGTTTCACTCATTCCTAGCCCCTATAAGACATATACACTAAGATTTGTAACCCTTGTGGTGTAGTGGTTACATATTGGCTTGAGAATCCCATGGTGGGCAGTTCAAAACCACCAGCAGCTCCGGGAGAGAAAGACTGGGTTTTCTCCTCCCGTAAACAGTCATTGTCTCAGAAACCCACCCTGGTTCACTTTGTGTCAGTGTTCGCTCCACGGCAGTGGATCAGTTCATGTAATCGCTTAATATAACTCTAGTCACGCCACCCTGTTGCTTCAAATCTTTAACTGATATATCTGTGCCTTAAATTCCTATTCTTTATTTCAGTTTACAGTCTATTCTGTAACATGCATGAGTAGATGTTCCATACTCCCCTAGCCTCCCCTTTCAGTGTTTATCTCATTTTTGTGAGTTTTGAAGCCTGAAGCCATCCCCTGTACTTCAGTTCACTAAGGTTTAGGCCCCTAAAACGATATTTCTGAAATGCAAAGGAATGTTATCACTCTGCGGCATCAGAGCCTTCGTGAGTGGAGGGCGGTATTACCTGTAAGGGAGCCCCGGTGACCGAGTGGCTGCTGCAGCAGGCTGCAGACCACCAGGTCTGCAGTGGGAGCTGACCTGCTACTCCCAGGGACAGAGGAGATGCGTTTTTTTTCTGTCAGCATGTACAGTTCACAGTCTTGGAGATCCTGGAAGTAGTTTGACTCTGTCCTACAGTGTCACGATGAGTCAGAATTGATTCAACAGTGGCTGCTTTGTTTTTTGGATTAGTTTTAAACAGGATGAAACAGACTATAGGAGAAGCAGGATGTGTGTGTGTGTGTGTGTGTGTGTGTGTGTGTGTGAGAGAGAGAGAGAGAGAGAGAGAGAGAGAGAGAGAGAGAGAGAGAGAGAGAGAGAGAGAGAGAGACAGATATCAAGGTATCAAGGTTTGGTTTTAATATGACTGATAGATATTTGAGTGGAGGTATCAGTTGGCAGCTGCATTTACAAATCTGAAATTGTAGGGAAAGTCTTCAGTTTTAATATCTGAAAACTAGATATGATATATGATTAGCAAGATCTTAAGTGTAGACAGCCTGTGGAAGAAGCCTATGGCTTGCAATCCGGATCTCTCTACCATTGAGGGAAGAAAGAGGAGGAGCCAGCCAAACGTGGGAGTGCTTAAGTGGGAATAGAAGTCAAGTAACAAAAGTGTTTCAAAGGGAACACATGATCGCCTGTCCCAAGCACTGCTGACAGGGCAAGCATGCATTGTGAAGTCATTAGTAGGGTACTTTTGGTGCGTCTAGTTCTGGTAGACTGTTGGGGGCCCAGGTGGTGCTTTGGGCTGACTACCAACCACAGTGTCAGGGCTTCAAACGCATCAACTGCTTCATGGAGGCAAGTTGAGGCTTTCTGCACCCTTGAAGATTTACAGCCTTGGAAACCCAACATGGAGTTGGAATCAACTCAGCGACATTGGATTTAGTGTTGGTTTTCTGGGTATAAAAGCCTGGTTAATGAACTGTGAAAAGAATTGTATGAGCCCCAATAAATTGTTAAAATTAAAAAAAAAAAAAGCCTGGTTGTAGTTCATGAGCAACTTAAAAGCAGGGGATATACGTTTCAAAACACCCCATTTATAATTGTCTCTATATTATATGCCCACTTTCATGCTGGTTCATATTACATTTTATGTTGTTTATTATAATATAGGAAACTCTTTTGAGTATCATTGATATAAAAGGGAATGGAAATATGGGACAATAATTGGAGGAACAGAGGTTAAGGGTTTTTTGGTTTTTAATTTTAACAAAGGAGACAAAACAGAGTATGTGCCTACCGAGGAGAATGATCCAGGAGGCAGGCATCAGTTGGTGATGCAGGAAACGGGGAAGGCATTTTGGCAGTGACGTCTTTGTTCAAGTAAAAGGGGATGGAATAAGGACTTGGCCTTGGACAAGAGATTAATCAGTTGATCTGTTGGAATGAGAGGAAAAGCAAAAGATGCCCTTTTGATGTTCATATTGTCCTTTTGCTGTTAATCTGTGTGTCATTTAAGATGCCGTGAAGAGTAGTGGTGCTACAACACAGCTTAAGCACCGGGATGGCTTTGACAAGTTCGTTTATTTTCTCATGGTTTCAGGGCTAGAAGTCAGAACTCAAAATGCCAGATCTAGGGGAAGGCTTTCTTCCTCTATTGACTCTAAGACAAAGTCCTTGTCTGCCCTCAGCATCTGTGGGCTTGGCATTCCTTGGAGATTTCCATCTGTATGGACATCCCTCTTTCCCTGAATCTAGGCTCTCAGGGCAGGGATCCCGGTGAAAAAGACACACTCTGCTGGCTTTTCTTTCACTGTGGTGGGGAGGGTCCTCTCTCTCTTCTTATCTCCCCGGAGGATTCTCCTGACACTGGACGAGGGGCCTTATCTTGACTAGGGCTGTTGCCTCCCACTGAATCCTGCCTCGGTGACATAACAAACATAATATAATCCTCATCACCATGACCTAGTCCAGCTTCAGCTATACATAGAAGATCACGAAGTGGGGGAGTAATAAAATCACAATACAGGAAATCATGATCCAGCCAAGCTCACCCATCTTTTGAGGATACACAACTTAATCCATGCCATTACTTATCAACATCTAGGCACTGCTATGAAGTGCATGGTATGAATCTAGTCAATTCTGACTCACACTGACCTTATAGGACAGAGCAGAATTGCCACTTTTGGTTTCCAAGGCTGTAAATCTTTACAGGAACCAAAAACTTATCTTTTTTCCATTGGAGCGGCTGGTGAGTTCAAACTTCAGACCTCGAGGGCTACGCACTCTGTGGTCTTGTTTTATTTGTAGGCTCCCGTAAAGTGCCTGGTACACAGCAGGCATGCAATACATGTTGGAATGAATAAATGAAGACACTGCTTCTATGTCTTATTTCCTCACCTGGAATTGGATCATTTCCATCAATTCTTAACAACCAGATTGACTCAATCATGCTTTTCTTGTCTGGTCCTGCAGATAGCTTGACAGTCTGGTGGAGTTGATTGATAGAAATAGCTGCATTTTTACCAAAATCGGTGATGGTGCTTAAGATTAAAATCAGTGACCCTTACTCTGTCATTTTGTAGTGGTCCTAGTTATAGTTTTAACTTGAATTTATTAGTTACTTCATTTCAAACCTTCTGAAAGCTATATATTTTTCTCATGATACATTTGCCATTTATATCACAGGAAAATGTTACTTGTACAATGTGTTTGCTGGACAGAGTGGATTCCAAGGACACTCATATATGTGTAAGAGAGAGCTTTATATCAAGAAGTAATTCTGCATAAATAAAATATCCCAGTATAGTCCTGATAAAATCCTTATGTCCAATACTAGTCTGTAAGTCTGATCTTAGTCCATAAATTCCTCTTCAGACTCACACAGCTGCAAGCAATGATGCAAAATGCAGGAAGATCACAGGCTGGTAGGTGACAAGTCTTGTGGATCAAATGGTGGTAGAAGCATCACAGGGCTCTGGAAGGTCTCTGAGTGGCTTGCCAGCAGGAGGGTAAAGGCAGAGGGAAAGAGAAAAAGAGAGAGCGAGAGAGAGCGAGAGCGAGAGCGAGAGAGCGAGAGAGCGCGAGAGAGAGAGAGAGCGAGAGAGAGAGAGAGAGAGAGAGAGAGAGAGAGAGAGAGAGAGAGAGAGAGAGAGAGCGCGAGCCCAGGATCCTTCATATGAGAAGACCATGCCCAACAGGAGGCATCATCATGCTGTGACCTGATTGACAGACTGGACTCCACCCCTACATTTTCATATCTTCAAGTTGATATGAAAATAATGTAACTAAAAAATACAAATACTAAATTACTGAATATATGTTAAGCTTTTTAATAATGATGATTATATTATCTCTGATCTTTGTACCTTAATGCTTTGTACCTCATTTAACTAGAGACCATGTTTTCTTCATCATTAAATAAAAAATACTTAGCCTTGACCATGGTACAAAATTCCCCCCAAAGAACAAAACACCCACTGCCATTGAGTCATTTCTCTCTCAATCTCTCACACACACATGCACACCTGCTCCTCCTGTAGTCTTTTTCATCCCTATTAAAAATAATCAAAAAACTAAACCAACTGCCATTGAGTAATTCTGATTCATAGTGACCCTGCGGGACAGAGAGGCAGGCAGTGTCCCTTAGAATTTCCGAGGCTGTAAACCTCAATGGAAGCAGATGGCCTCATGCTGCTCCTGAAGTGTGAGTTTGAAGTGGTGACCTCTCAGTTAGCTGGTGGCTTTGAACCACTGACCTTTTTGTGAGCAGTCCACCACTTCTCGGATTATTATGGCACCGAGCACGTGCTAATTAAATATCTGTTGACAGTGAATTAGTTTCCATGACAGTTGCTGTTGTATAGGCTAGATCCCCTTCCCTATTTGATGTCCCTATTGCTCCGGTTTAGTGATTTTACTCCTAACTGCTCACACCTGAGAGTCCCAAAACACGAGCAATTGACTAGGGGAGCTCCTTGCCCAGCTGTCTCAAGAACAGGAAGTGCCTGAGGTTTTATGCCCGCCCTTAGCAGTGAGCAGCCAATGAGGCCTGGTCCAGGCTCATGGGAGCCAGCCAATCACGCAGGACACACTTTCCAGATCATCGAGGCCCTTGTGGGTCAGTCTGTGCTCCAGATTTCACCTGAAATTGCAGCCTCGCTTGGATTCTCACGTTTCTGGATGCTGCTTTGCCTATTCCCTCGGAGGTATCTCCTGGGCACGCCTCTTTCCTGATCACCCACACACCCTACTTGTCTTGTGGCCTATCTCTTGGGAATTCCACCTAAAATACCGAATGTATACAGAATAGTTGATGCCAGGCACAGCAGGGACTCAGAATGATTGCATTTCCCCGAGTGTCAAGAGTGGCATGTGCTGCTCTTTCAGATGGGCTTTCCTGAGAGTGTCGGCTTTCTACCGCTGCCGACTAAATCTGTGGTGACTGGACCCAATTTTATATCTAACTTAGTTGCTGCATGAGAAGCAGCTTCATCATTTTAGTAGTTAATTGTTATTGAATTCATTGCAGATATCTTGACTGATTTGTGGAATTGATTGATGGAAGAGGTTATATTTCTGTCAGCCATTTTTGTTGGAAATGTGTTAGTCAGTAAATCTGGTATTGAATTATAGGTCTTTCAAGCTAAAGTCAAAATGTGTTTTCCTCGATTTTCTAGGCTTTTAGATTGTACTTATATCTTGACTGTACAGATAGTTTGCGATTGGCTCACCGCTACCCAGAAATTCTGTTGAAGGAAGTCCCGAGGAACGACTTCCAGACGAATTACCGTGATACACTTCTATGGAGCGGGTCTGCTCTGGGACATATCGAGCCGCTGCTTCAGAATTGACTTAAGAGCAGCTGCTTTGGTTTTCCCTTCTCTCTCCTTTTAATATAGATGGTAAAGAGTCACCTGTACAATCATGTGTTATATTGCGATGGGGTAGGCTAGGGTGTCTAAAGAAACAAAACCAATGACATAGATTGTTTATGGATTTGAAATCAGAAAAAAAAAACCCTTGATATCAAGAAACAATTTCACATCAAGAATGCATCCCAGCTGAGGCAGGCGGATGAAACAGAACAAGTACCTTTAGCGGAAGCAGGGGGATCACAGGTGGGCGCAGAGTCCTGTGGATCCAGGGTTGGTGGGAAATGGCAGGGTGTTGAAACATGCAGGGTCTGCAGTCCACATGGGGCTGACGCTAGAGGCAGACACAATCTTGGCAAGCAGGGAAGGCGGCGGGCTTGAGAAAGAAGTTCTTGCTGTTCGCTTATAAAAAGCCACGCCCCCAAGGAGGCGTCACTAGGCGACTACATGATTGACAGGTTTGACTCCACCCCTGCCTCCACAAAAGTACCAAGTTAGTATAAGATCTAACCATTACACATGGACTACAGTTTTCCTTTGTAGTCTTTATGAACATAAATATCCATTTACATATACTAAATAAAATATTTTATACTGATTTGGGAAAATCACCAGTAAGAAAATAAATCATTTTATCTGTAAAATGGGATTGGGAATAGGTGTTTTAGAATTGAAAAACACTGTAGAACTATCTGGTGGCAAACACCTTTATTTTATAAATGAGAACATTTGAGACCCAAGCAGGTTAAGTAATTTGCTCACCAGCATCCCACGTTCTTAGTGGCAGAGTTGGACTAAAATCCAACTCCCAGGACACTGCTCTCCACTGCTGTACAAAATACACATTTCTTATTCACACAATTGATATGAGGATTAGGGACCACATCTGTGAAAAATAGACTTAGCCTTTGGAAAGAAGGATGCTGGATAGCTTTATGAAAGCTTTATGGAAACTAATCTCATTTTAGCCTTTTCTGTACAATTGTTAGTTTTGTTCAGTTTTATGTTACTTGCCTTAGGATCCTTCTTGGCTGAGGACTAGATAATATACAATGCTTGATTTAAAATCCATATTAAGGGTCCAGATTGTGCTGGAATATGAATGATGTTCAGCTGGGTTTGAGCCAGGAGCACTTGCAGAGTGCCCACCAGAATGAGGATTGTTGATGTCCAGGCAAGAATTTTCTATCCCTGGTTTGCAGATTGGGAACAAGACAGGTTTTTTCCAAAGAAAAGAAGGGGGCATAAATTATATTTCTGCCCTGCTCAGTAATACTTTCAAAGTTTGTTATAATATGTCTTTAACAAACCATGAATTTTCTCTCCTGCTGAGCCACCGTATCCTGACTATTTTCAGCATCATTAGGGACCCATTATATTAATCCACCATACCTTCAAATCTCTAACAGGCGCACATAAGTGATCACTTTGAATATTTATTTTGAAGCAAGGTATAGAATTGTTCTCTTTGTCGTCTTGCAAAGGGAGGAAATTGTAACTTGCTCACCTTGGTTACTTCAATTGTTGTAGTTTGATTCTTTCAATTACAAAGTGCCTTGATATAATGGACAAAGGATATTGTTTAATTTTTGTAGTCCTTGAAGTAATTTGTGTAGGTTCATATTTGCACGATAGATACAACTTGAGACCAAAAGGCTAAAGTGCTGCGTCTGCATATGTTTTAGGTGCGGTTGTATGCAAGACCCGACGCCATCAGAAGAGGATCCGGGCACTACGCCCTCCATATAACAAAGAGACTAATTGAGTTTTATGAAGACTACTTTAAAGTGCCCTATTCTTTGCCAAAACTCGGTAAGAATTTTCTTGTTTATTTTTTCAGAAGGGCTCCTTGAAGGTGGAGTTTATTGGTTAAGATGCTTAGGACGCATGAACAGTCTAAGGGTTATATTTTTAGAGGCTATGATTTCACAAGAGGTAAAATAAAGTTTGGTGCTTCTGGATTCTTGCCACAAAGTATGTGTATAATTATTTAAGAACTGATGTAGGTTTAGCATTTTAAAAGATAGCCAAAATAATTCTACTTTGTTAAAAACATGCGTAAAAGGTTCTTGGCAGTGTCACACTTCATGTTCTTAACTACCGTGTACAGTAGGCACTGCTACACGATTATTTTTTATATTAAGGAAATTGAGACCATGAAGTTTCCTATTCCTGCAGACAGCCATTAAATGAAGGAGCTGGGATGTCAAACACATTCTCTGTGATTCCCCAAAGTCTTCACTGTGACACTATGAGGAGGTGCCCATTGATTAGTGCTTGTTTCCTAACTCTCACATGCCGGGCTACAGTGTGTAAGCTGCCCCTCGGTTTTTTTCATTCAGCCACATGTTGGATGCCGAGTTATAGTAAGTTAAATAAAGAGAAGAGAGAAAGGAATTGCACTGGTCATGGGATTGTGTTCTCGAGTGTTCTTATGTTTCTTCCATGCACGAAAGTAGTATACTCAACACTGTTGGTTGAATGAATAAATTAATTACTTTTATTACTTTAACTTCAATGAGGCTGCTTTGGCAACGTCATTCTATGACTTTCCAGAAAGGTAGAATGCATACCCATTTTGAATGCTGAAGGTATTTTTTCTTCTGAGAAAATCTGTTTTGAAATCTCACATCACAACACTCCTTTGTTCCCCCCTCCCCACCGCTACACGTTTTTCCTTCCCAAGGGGATTTTTGATCAGGATCCACATCAAAAGTATTGCTCATTGGCAAGAACAAAGTGCTTTCATGATCACAGTGCTAGCGTTTCAACCACAGGTTCTTGTCCCCAGAGAATAGGCCTGTTTCATTAAAGTACCTGCCTGCTGTGTAGCTTTACTGGTCATACAATGAGCTGTTTAGAAAATAGACAGAATAGTTGACACTCTTACCACTAGGTGTAGCATGTGATGGAAAAGAATGAGATTGTACATATTTGAATTCATTTTAAAACACATAACTTCAAATCCATAGGCAACGTGATTTTTTGTTTTCTGTTTTGTTTGCGTTTTTGTTTTATCCTCTCTCTCAAGTCCTCAGTTAGCCCCGGTTACACTGACATCTCCCTGGTGGGAACCCAAGGCAGGGAGGTGTACCTGACCTTATTTGCGCGGGAGGTGACACCATGCTCTGTACTCGGTCAAACAAACTGGAGCTTCCCAGCTTGACCCTAATGTCCCATTCACGAGTGCTTGTTGCAAGTTCAGCAGAGAATAAAATGTGGATCATTCTTTGTCTCTTTCAGGCCGGTAATTAGCAGAGGAACTCAATTTAAAACTTCAGGGGTCCCATGTAACTGTCAGCTTGCAGCAGGGAGCATTTCTGCTCCTCTGCTTCACTCCCAGCCGAACCATGTACGCTTTCTCTGTAGAAATGGACGCTGTTCACTGTGATGGTGACTCGCTAACATACTTTAGGGTGTATGGCATGGAATGATTTGACTTTACCCCGGCACAGTCAGTGTTATCTTGGGAAGATATCACAGCCCATGTGCTTTGTAAAATTTCTCTCAGTTTCTATGCATTCTATAGATATTTTCATATGTCTGTTAATGACATTATAAGTACATTTTCTATATAAAATCCTACATAAAGTTTGGTAAAAGCAGAAGTAGTTTGACAAGGTCTTAGCTTTTGTTATACATTGTGAATTGTATTTTCAAAAAAGGAATATTTTGGAATCAACTCGGTTTTTATGAATGACCCAGGCAGACTCGTTTTGGGTATTCGCTGTGGCTGTCTTACTATAGAGTCTATTTCACCCATCCTCTCTTCCCTTACCTATCTTCCCTTCCTGCCCTCTCTTCGACCTTCCCTCCTCCTCTCATTTCCTCTGCAGGTGTTCGTTGGGTCACTCACCTGTTGTAGACACTTAACTTTCTGATAGCCATAGAGTTGTGGATAAAAAATACAAAACTTCATTCTATACTATTATTTAAAACCTATTAATTTGAGGCAAGTTAAATCATTAAGTAAAATATATAGCCTATCAGCTACAGATTAAAAGACAAAACAAAAACAACTCAATGCCATAAGATTGATGCAGACTCACAGCGACCTTGTAGGATAGGGTAGAATGCCCCTGTGGGTTTCCCAGACTGGAGCTCCTTACAGGAATGGAAAACCTCATCTTTTTCCCATGGAGTGGCTGGTGATTTTGAACTGCTGACCTTGGGGTTAGCAAAGGCAGAAAGGATGAATAGAAAGTGTGTGTGTGTGGCACTGTAGATGAAGCTCATATTTTTACTTGTTTTACTTTTTTCTTTTTGTAAATTGATTTTGTTGTGAATTGGGTGACGGTTTACAGAGCAGATCATCAGTTTTTTTCAACAATTAAACACATTTTGTTTCATCTCATGTACCATCACATATGTACTTCCTTTCTGTTACCCGTTCCCATCCATGCTTCTTTTCGAATGCTCTGAAATTTGTCCTTGGGGAAATGCTGCCCTTTGGGTCTTAATTGGTTGATTATACTCAGGTGTGCCTACCACACTAGCGCTGTTATCCCTCTTTGAGACCTGTCTGATGTGTGACTGAAACGTGAACTACAAGGGTGAGTCCAGTTACAGACCTGAGGAGTGACTAAGGATCATAGACTTCAGGGTGCCACCAGTCTCTCTCCAGCCTGTGAGCCCGGTCTCTTTTGTGATTCTGGAATCTGTACTGTATTCTCCTCTGCTCTACCCGAGCCTTCTGTGTAAGCCTTTCCATAGCAGGTGGAAGTGGTAGCCAGGCGCCACCTAGTGCTTTGTGTTTCATGGATGTGAAGGCTGATGTGTGCATGCCCCATACAACTATTAGACTAATTGTTTCCATGAGAGTTTCTATTTTTATCAGTCTTCTCTCCTCCCAGTGGGGGAGCAAAGGAGACCAGTAATTGTACCCTAGATGGCCACATGAGTTTTTCAGGCCTCAATCTCTACTCACCAAAGTAGGCCTTAGAACATCGCCTTCATGAATTACCTATGTCACCCTAACCATTGCTAATAAGTGTTTGGTTATGTCTAATAAGGTGTTGAGGTTTTTAAATGGGAAATCACAGAAGACACCATTGGGAAAATGGTTTTTGAGCAAAGGACTTAGGGTAGTAGAAAAATTAGCCCAATACATGGAAGAAATGATGGACACAAAGAGATGAACAGAAAATTTCAAAGGACAGCTTGAGAAGACAAAATAAATTATTATGATTAAATGTGCAAAGACTTAGAGTTAGAACACCAAAAAGAAAGAACATAGTTGGCATATCTTTAACTGAAATAACTCATTATTAAAAAAGTCAAGCCTTCAGTTTCAATCTTGAAAGATTCTATCTGCAAAATATTGAATGATGGAGAAAGCATTGAAAGAAGGAATACACAGTCATTGAACCACACTAATCAACATTTGTCCATTTCAAGATGTAGCATGTGACTAAGAACTAATGACACTGAAGGAATAGATCCAAGCTGTCCTGAAAGTATTAGCCAAAAACAAGGTTTCAGGAATCGATAGAATATCAATTGAAATGTTTCAACAAAGTGATGAACCACTGGTAGCACTCCTCTAGAAATTTGGAAGATGGCTGCTTTGTCAACTGACTGGAAGAAATCCATATTTATAATCATTCCAAATAAATGTGACTCAACAGAATAAGAAAATTATCCTTGATATCAGATGCAAGCAATATTTTGCTGAAGTAGTAAACAACAGTTGCAGTAGTTCATTGATTTGGAGCTGCCAGAGGTTCAGGCCAGATTCAATAGAGGATATTGAACAAAAGATATCATTGCTGAAATCAGATGGATTTGGCTTAACACAGAGAAGACCAGCTGTTGTGCAGCGTGTTTCATTCACTATGTGAAGGGATTCCACTGTATGAATCACTGCAAACTATGGATTACCTTGAGAAGAACAGGAACTACCTATTATGCTCATGTGAAACCTGTACATGGATCCAGAGGACATTGTGTGCACAGAGCAAGGGACTACTACTTGGTTTAAAATTCAGTAAAAGCGTGTGTCAGAATTGAATCCTCTTGTCCTACTTACTCAATTTGTTTGCACAGCAAATCATCAGAGAAACGGGATTATGTGAAGAACTCAGCATCAGGATTGGGAGGCAGGCTTATTAACAACCTTCAATATACAGATGACACACCTTGCTGGCTGAAAGACAGGAGGACTTAAAGCTCTAGTTGTTAAAAATCAAGGATTTCAGCCTCAGTATGGATTACAACTCAATGTAAAGAAAACCAAGATTCTCAAAACTGGACTAATAGGTAACATCAGGAAAAACAGAAAGATTGTAGTTGGCAAGCATTTCGTCTTGCTGGGATTCATCATCAACACTCATGGAAACAGCACTCAAGAAATGTAAATCTGTTGCATAAAATTTCTTTCAAGTATTGGAAAGTAAGAAGGTCACTTTGAGGACTGAGGTACAGCGGACAGAAACCATGGTATTTCAGTGACTTTTTGTGCGTGTGAAAGTTGGATATTGGATAAGGAAGCAGAAGAAGATTCTCTGCATTTGAGCTACGGTGTTGGCAAAGAAGAATGAAAGTCCCACGGACTGCCAAAAGAGCAAACTGGTCTATCTTGGTGAAGGACGGCCAGACGCTCTTTAGAGGAAAGATGGTAAGACCTTGTCTCACATACTTGGAACTTATTATCAGCAGAGACCGGTCCCTGGAGAAGTCCATCATGCTTGGTAAAGTGGAGCAGCAATGTAAAGAAGGAAGGCCCTCAATGAGAGAGAGGGATTGGCAGTGACTGCAACAGTGAGCTCAAAGTGAAGGACAGGCGTGACGCTGGGATGGAGACGAGTGCTTTGTTCCGATGTGCATAGGGTTACTGTGCAGCACCGACTTGATGACAACATTCAAGCGGGTATCCAAAAATAACCCAGATTTTTTTTTCTAAGCTATGCATTTAAATTTTTTTACAAAACAACCTTTTAACCTTCAAAGTATTATCCATTATACTTAATACATTAGTCAAATCTGTGATTCCATTCTTGGAAACATTTTCAAACTCATCTGTTTGGATGGCTGAGAGCACCTCCCTCGTTATTTTATTCTACTGGTCAACAAAGTGAATCACGGCCCATTCCTATGTCATCCTCGCCATCATTTATTATTTTTGAGCCCGTTGTTACAGACACTATGTCAGTCCATGATGTTGGGGGGGTCTTCCTCCTTTTCTTTGACCCTCTATTAAACATAATTTCCTTTGGCATGGGTTAATCTCTCCTGGTAGCATGTCCAAAGTACATGAGATGAAGTCTTGCCTCACACACTTCTGAGCAGCATTCTAGCTGTATTCTATTTTTTTAAAAATTGGTAGCTCTTATAGATATTATAAAAATTTATATTTCAATTAGATCAAGCATATTTGTACAGTTGCTGCCACCATCATTTTCAAAACATGTTCTCCGTGAACTTGTTGATATCAGATCCCCTTTATCCCCTCCTTAGCCCTCCCTACCCCCCAGGAAACCTTATTATATATTATTATTATTAAATTGCCATATCTTACACCATCAAATGTTTCTGCTTACTACAGTTTTGTTATTTGATCCCCCAAATGGGACACAGTCATCATTGCTGTCCATCTCTTAGAAGAGAACTTTGTTTGTTCTTCTGGCAGCTCATGGTACTTTCCATATTGTTTGCCAGCACCATTGTTCAATTGCATCGATTCTTCTGTGGCTTTATTCACTATCCAACTTTCATGTGTATTTGAGGTGACCCATGGCTTGGATAAGACATGCTATATAGTATTGGTTCTTAATCATGGGTAAATTTGTTGCCCCATCCAAAAACCAAAACATTCGGAGGTTTTGGGGACATTTGCAATGGTCCCAAATGCGGAGAGATGATATTGACATTTAGAAGCCAGAGGTGCTGCTAAACATTTTACATCGTGAGGCCAACTGTTCATCTGAAAATGTCAGCAGTGGTTCAAATAAAAGAACTTTGTTGTAGGTGGAAAGGGCAGAGGCATGAAAAGCAGTTAAAATTCAGGCCCAAAATGATGGCCACTTAGTGTAGGCTGTTAACAGTGGCATAGACAGGAGTAGAACAATTCTGGTTGGTAGCAGAACCATTTGGAATTTGTTGACGAAGATGTATGAGGTGTGAAAGAGAGAGAAATCAAGGCACCAACTCTAAGGTTTTGAGGAAAGAACCATAAATATATCAATAAACTCACTGACCCTGAGTCAATTCCAATTCAGTGACTCTGTAGGATGGAGTGTAACTGTCCCTTTGGGTGTCTGAGGCTGTAAACCTTTGTGGGAGCAGAAAACGTCATCCTTTCTCCTCAGTGTGGGTGATGGATTAGAACTGCTGATTTTGTGGTTAGCTCCACAAGCAAGTCACTTTGGCACCAGGGCTGAAGAATGAGAAGGGTGGAATTTCCATTTGCTGAGACAAAAGATCGTCTGTCCAAGAAGGAGATCACTTAGAGACTGACATATCTATTAAACATTTAGGTAGACATTTTATATCTGCTAGAAATTTAAACAGATGTTGGATTTGAAACTGGAGTTGACTGAGTGGTTTGGCTTGAGATATACATTTGTCAGTATCTAATGAAATGTGAAGCTTCGTGCACTCACCCTGGTGGTGAAAGAAGGTAGAAAAGAGAATGGGACAAGGCAGCACTGACAGAGATCAGTCATCTGAGGCTATCATCTACATGCCCTTGAGTGGATTCCAGCAACTGCAAAGCTGCTAATAGAGGTGCTGAGGAAACCAGGAATAGACAATGTCTAGAGAGTATCTCAAATAGGAGCAGACAATTCTGACACGTCATGTTACAGGCGGACTGACTGAGAATTAACTTTAGCAACGTTAAGGTAATTACTGACTGTGTTACAGATAAAGAAGCAAAACTAGGGACACTTATAAAGAGATAAATTGATATCAAGACAATGCCTCATACAATTGTAGACATGGGTAAGTTCAGTCTAGCTCAAGTGCATGGATCAGATGTTAAGCTGGGGGCTTCTCCTGACTTGCCTAACTATAGTGACTGATTACACAGAAAGAAAGAAGACAGAAAGGTCAATGACTACAGAGGAGGATGAGTCTGAGGTCCGAGGTCAGGCTTGTGGCTGCAGAGTTCATAAAATCCATGCACAGAAGGCCAAATGGCAAACTATTGGTGACGTTGAGGGTCATTAATGTAGATAGTGGGTCTTTGGTTGAAGTCCAAAGAACCCCAGGGGTTGATGAGCCAGATGTAGGATCCCCACCATCAAAAAGCGAGGCAGTTTCCCACAGCCTCAACTGACCAGTACATGAGTAGTAGGACACATTCCCCAAAGAAACCTCCTTCCCATTGCATGAGGGCTGTGACCTAAGTCAGGAGGTTGCATCCCGCCTTTATGTTCTCACCTGTGCTTGTCTACTCACAAGCAGACCCCAAGATGGGAATTGTTGTGCTGTGTTAGATCACATCGTGGAGGATTACTGGGAACGTATTGAGAATCCTGACCCAGCCAAGATGAGGCGCGACTTACCTGTCACAGTGACTTTGACAAGTTGCAGGGGATGTTGGCAACAAATACCTGATAGATGTGTTGAAGAGACAATGGATGTGGGGCATGGCTATAGACAATGGGTTTCTAGGAATTCCCAGTGATTTTCTAAGAGGAGGAGGGGAAGAAAGGCTTATGTTCTGATAACACTTATCTCTGGTGGACAAAGGCTGCTTCTGCAGAGCTGAGAGCTGAGAGCTGCCTTAACTTGCTTTCCCCAACCAAATCCCAGAGGAATAAGGAGCTTGCTACTTTCCATTAGAAAGTCAAATTTTAGACCAATTGAACCAATAATAAACTACTAGTTGACCTGATTTTACTTAAGCTATGGAGGCGAAATGTGCATGTAAGGGTATTATATGACCAATGACCTTAAAATAAAATTTTCTATTAATAAATATTAAAATTTTAAAAATCTTAAAAGTAATTTTTATTTCTCGATTATAAACTCTGCAATGCCTTCTCTCTTCTCTTTTCCTTCTTTCCCAAGTTCTTTTTCAATTGTAGTACTGAGCAGTCTGTTTTTCTATTGTGGTCTCATCTGTTAACATACCCCCAAGGGTTTGAATTTTCTCCTCATGCGGTTTATCCAGGAGAGACCCCAGAGGAGAATTATGTAATTGGTGTTCACCATGTGAGGATTTGGTTTTAAATCTCTAAATTTGATAATTAACCTATCTGTAGGTAATCTATTTATATGAGATTGGCAGATCTTTTCTATTTCTAGCTGTTCAATTATAATTAAAAGTGTATCATCTACTTGATACAATACAGCAAGCTATCTTATTTATATTTTATCTTCATGAGAACCCTCAGAGGCATGGAGTGCTTCTTAAAAGGATGTGTTGTAGAAATTTGAAGAATGAAATTGTCCTCTTTCCTCCTATCCCAAAGACATACTAAAAATAACAACAACAAATACTTATATCACTTTTACTATATATGAGTCACTCCTTAGGACATGGAACATTTTGACCCATTTAGTGTTTTACTATGGCCTTAGGAGATAGTCCCTCTTATATTCTCATTTTCCAGATGAAGAAAACTAGGCATTTGGTGATGAAGTAAAGTACTCAGATTACACACTTGGATCTGGAATTTCAAACTCCATGATCTGTTCTCAGGAATAATACAAGACTTTTTCCTTTGTTGTTATTGTTGTTTTAGTTCCTTAAAGGCAATACATGTTCTTTATAGAAAAACTGGAAACTTAACTAGCTAAAAGTGCACATATGATAGCTCCTGATTTTATCTCCGAAGATATATTTGAGTATTTCAAGTGTGATTTCTTCATGGACATTTCATAATTAATTCAGTGATAGATAAAATGAGTCAGAATTTTATTGGAATATTTTGTTATTCACCCTGTTTAAATTTCAATTAATTATAGACTGATAGTTTTCAGTTTCCTTTTGGTACTGCTCAAAATCTGTATATCAAGAAGTTCTCTAAAGCGTATGCTCGATTACTTCTTTTCAACACTTTATGCTTTTATGAAGATCCATTACCCACCTGGCACAGAGGTGCCATCTTAGAGGAGGAACTGGTATTTTGTAACAAGAATATCTGCCTTCAGGGAGATTGTGGTTTTGATGAGGAAGCAATGAGATATTTATAGGAATGTGTGAATTAGAGACTTACACAATATGGGATGTAATTAAGTACCAACGTGTACGGTACAAATGTACGGTACAATTACCTGCTAGCCAGGCTATGAACAGTGACTCATTGTACTATATATCCAGAACATGAAATACCTATTAAAAGCAGCCTTCATTTTACTTAAGTCCAGAAAAAGAGAGGGGAGTTGAATGAGAAGACGAGATAGAAGTAGATGGGAGATCAGTTTTCATGTTGTGTACTAGGGAAAGCTCATAGATTTCACTTTATACATTTGGTTTTATATAGTATGTTGATCGATTTACTTTCCTATAATAGACAAATTATGAGATATAGTACCTTTTGAATTTTTGTAAATGAGAGAGGTTAGCTTGTGTAGTTTCTCAAGTTGTCACAGATGTATCTATGTCTTCATGCTGACAGCACTGATGACAACGACAGTCCTTCTCCTTGAAGGTGGGCACGCTTACTGTCTCTCATCCGGTAGCGTGGTTACAGTTCCATACTTACTCTGTGATTGGGTCTTCTCCCTGTATCAGTGGCTGTATTGTTGTTTTTAATTGGAGGTAATAGATTTATAATACTTGATTATGCATATTATAGTGATTATTTGTGATCCTTTCAGTGTGTTTTTTCTTCCTCTGTATATATTTTTTCTGCTTTTGCTTAGCTATTGGAATGTACAAATACTGAATACCATTTACCATATATACTTGTGTATAAGCCGAGTTTTTCAGCACATTAAAAAAAATAATTTTATTGGGGCTCATATAACTCTTATCACAATCCATACATACATCAATTGTGCAAAGCACACTTATACATTCGTTGCCTTCATCATTCTCAAAATTCGCTTTCCATTTGGGTTCCTGGAATCAGCAACTCATTTTCCTTTTTTCCCTCCCAATCCCTCCCTGCCCCCCTCTCCCTCATGAACCCTTAATAATTTATAAATTATTATTTTATCCTATCTTACACTGCCCAGTGTCTCCCTTCACCCACTCTTCTGTTGCCCATCCCCCAGGGAGGAAGTTATATGTAGATCCTTGTGATCGGTTCCCCGTTTTTAACCCCCATCCCTCCTGGTATGGCCACTCTCACCAATGGTCCTGAGGGGTTCATCTGTCCTGGATTCCCTGTGTTTCCAGATCCCATCTGTACCACTGTGCATCCTCTGGTCTAACCAGGTCTGCAAGGTAGAATTTGGCTCATGATAGTTGGGAAGAGGGAGCATTTAAGAACTAGAGGAAAGTTTCATTATTGCTACAGTGAACACTGAGTGACTCATCTCCTCCCCACTACCCCTCTGCAAGGGATGTCCAGTTGTCCTCAGATGGGCATTGGGTCCCCGTCACATGCTCCTCTCCTTCACAATGATATGATTTTTTCCCCACCTGTCTTTGTTGCTTGAAACCTGGTCCCCTCGGCCCTGCATGATCACACATGTTGGTGTGCTGCTTCCATGTGGGCTTTGTTGCTTCTGGGCTAGATGGCCGCTAGTTTACTTTCAAGTCTTTAAGACCCCAGACACTATATCTCTCAATAGCCGGACACCATCAGCCTTCTTCACCACACTTGCTTATGCACACATTCATCTTCAGCGTTTATGTGGGGAAGGTGATCACACAATGATGGTTTTTGTTCTTTGGTGTCTGCTACCTGATCCCTTCAATACCTCGTGTTCACATAGGCTTGTGTGCTTCTTCTCTGTGGGCTTTGTGGCTTCCGAGCTAGATGACCGCTTATTTGTCTTCTAGCCTTTAAGACCCCAGATGCTATATCTTTTGATAGCCAGGCACCATCAGCTTTTCCCACCACATTTGCTTATGCATACGTCTATCTTTAGCGATCATGCTGGGAAGGTGGGAATCATGAAATGACCATTTAGCTGAGCAAGGTGCTCTTGTATTAAGGGAATGCACGTGAGGAGGCCAAATGTCCACCTGCTACCTTACTACTAAACCTATAAATATATGCACATAGGTCTATTTCCCCCATAATCATAAATATATTTACATATGTACATGTCTGTATTTAGGCTTCTGGGTATGCCCTTTTCCTCCTACTCCTTCCCTCTATTTCCTTACGCCTTCCTCCTGTCCCACTACCATGTTCAGCCTTCTTTCTGGTTTCAGTAATTCCTCTCAGTACCTTGCCCTTGGTCACTCCCTACCAGTCCTCCCATCCCCTCCCTGGCACTGGTTTTGAACCACTCCTTGTTCCCTTGTCCCTGAGTTGGCCAATACCTCCTCCTTTCCCCCACCTCTCACACTCTCATTTCCCTCTGGGACCTTTGGTCCCGTTATTTTCTTCTTACATTGTTTGTCCCGCCTATCTTATCTAGGTGGACCTGCAGATATAATAATATGTCAGCACATTTTTAATGCAGTTTTTATGATAAAATTATGTGCCTCAGCTGATATTCGGGTCGGCTTATATTTGAGTATATGGGGGTGTGTGTTTTCTTAAGTTGATCAAGTAACACTTTTTTTGTCGGGGGGAATAAAATTTCTGGGAGGTCTGTATAGCCTAGTCTAATTCTGACTTCATCCTCAAAACACTTTATTTCAACTAGAGCTCTTCAAACTTACAATAGAGCTATTTAATCTAGTGGGTTATTGGTGGAAACTAACATAAGCTGTCTCGGTGGGCTCTCAGGGAAACAGGTGAGGCAGTCCATCTCGTTTCAGTTTTCTAAGTACCACCGGGAAATACTTTTGTGCAAATGACTATCCTTGCTCCCCATTTGGAATCAAGTAAATGTAGACGCCTCCTGCCTCATGGAGCTAATTTATTTCGTCAAAGTCCTTCATAGGGTGATTTTTCTAAGGAAAAAGAAAGTCAGTTCCCATTAATTTCAATGGCAAATATTTTTATGCGTTTCCTACCCCCACTGCCTTATGCTAAAACAATACCAAATCCAAGTCACTTCAGGATTTATCAGCCATTTTACAACAATCCAGCAAGGCAATTTTCCCTTCATTAATTATAATATGATCATTTAGCAGTCCTTGTTAAGATATTTTGCATTTACCGCATAGTGTACATTTCCAAGACTACACTAAAAATGCAAAGCCAAAAAATAGCACTGTGACAATGAGAGAAATCAATGAAAACAATGCATTTTAGTGGGGACGCTGCATGAGATTATTACGGCTATAAACCAGCAAACCATGAGTTCATTGAGAGGAGCATGTAATGCAACACAACAGAATTGAATTAACTAATTCAACTAGTATTTATTGAGTAGTGACCAAATAACGTTGTCCTCAGCGATGATAATAAATGGTCTCTTCCATTAGGAACCTAAAACCTAGTTGATTTTTATGACTGTGCAGCTTGCCAGCATTGTTTGATGTTCAGTTTGCTTACCACCCTCCCCTATGCGTTCGTTTTTAAGAGTGTCTGGCCTTTACAACGTTGGGTTTGTGCCCAAACATATTTTCATTAATTTAGTATTAGTCTTGTGAAAGAGTGCTTCTCCTCCTGAAACTACATGCAATTTCAGAAAGTGCTTAACTTGCTCGGGTGTGTTTGTAAGGAGCCCCCCAAGGCGTTGTTTACAGACTCCAGCAGCAGTATCCGGTCCTGACAGCTCTGCAGTGAAGTGAGAGAACGGACTGGCTCCACTATGTTGACTTGAATCATTGCTAAAGTCTCATGCTCTGTATTCTTCCCCCCCCCCCCCCTATTCCCATGGCTTTAATGATGCCACGCCAGTGATGGGACCTTCTCTCAGGATCACCCGAGCCCAGCCTCGCTCCTCTGCTCCCAGACATCTCTCGGAGTTCTGTCCCTGCCCTAAATCCTTGATTTTCCCCTTTTATTGGGTCCTTTTCTGTTGGCACTAAAAATGGGGAACTGTTTCTCTTCACTTAAACACACAGACCCACACACTTCCACTCCCACTCATTCCAGCCACTGGACAATTTCTCTCCTTACTTTTATAGCCAAACTGCTTTAAGAGGTTAGCTGTCTGTACTGACTCCAATTTTTCTCTCTCCTTTGTCTTTTGAATGCACTTAACACCAGGCTTTTGCCCCCTACACGCCACTAAAACTGTGCTTGTCAAGTGCAAGAATGCCTCTCCATTGTGAACTTCAGTGGTCAATTCCCAGTTTTCATCTTGAACTGCCAGCAGATTCTGACACAGTTGTTCTCTCAACTCCTTAAGATACTTTTTTTTCACTTGTCTTTTCAGACAACACATTTCTCTTCCCTGCCCGCCATCCCTCCTGCTGCTCATTGGGAATTCTCTTCCTATGTATTTACTTTCCTTTCCGTCTCTCTTCACATTTTCTCTCGAAGTGTCCGGGTCTCAAGTTGCGTAGCTCTTTTCTTAACTACCAACTTTAGTCACTTATTGACTTCACCTAGCTTCTTTAATTACTATCTGCTGATAGCTAACAACTCCCAAATTTGATCTTTCCAATTGAGTTCGCTCTCAATTTCAGATGTCTACTTTGTACTATTTGGCATCTGTTTGAGTGTCTAAAGCGTATATGAAAATTACCATGTTCAAATTTGAGGTACACATTGTAAATCACTTTCTTTTTCCTTCTGAAGTTTTGCCTATCTCAGAACAGGGCAGATCCATTCCTCCAAAAGTTGTTTGGTGTTCTTGCTGGCTGCTGTCTGGTGATTCATTCTCACGGTGGTCCTGTGTGTGTGTAGACTAGAATACGACTCCGTTTGCTTTTCGTTGTTGTGAACTTTTGGAAGTAGATCGCTAGCCCTGTCTTCGCTGGTATCTCTGAGGGGAAATGAATCGTTAGCTTCTCAGCTAGGAGCCAAGCACTGAAGTGTGCTAGCTAGAGAACCCCTACATTGTTTAGAAAACACACAAACAAAGTAGCAACCTTAGATTTAAACTCTTTGTCTCTCATGTCACACACCCAAGTCATAATGCATCTTTTTGGTTCTATATTATAAATATCTTGGAAATCTGATCACTTCTAGCCATTTACCATTGTAACAGCTCATACTGTTATCTGACTCGCCGTGCTTTCTTTGTCTTTGTGCACCTTTTAACTGAAATGGATTCTGATGTTAAGTGGTATGTGAATGTGATATGTCCTGAATTTTAAGATTCTGTTGGACAGATGTTAGATTTAGCTGCTGCTGCTGCTCTCCAGTTCACACCTTGCCTTGGCACCTAGTGCCCATTCAGGGATTCTTTGGTGTTTCAAGACCCTGGATGGTGTGGCTGCCGCTCCATCCTCGTCTCCGATTCCTCTCCTCCTTGTGCACACCTGTTCTGGTTACACTGCCAGCCTACTGTTTCTTACAAGCACTACGCAGGCTCCTTACTTGGGTGTTTTCACTTGCCCTTCTTTCAGCCTAAAGCCCCCCTTCCTTCAGATGTATGCGTACTTAAAATAATCTGTTTTTCAGAGTTGTGTTTTCTGACTTCCGCTTTTTATATTATAGCCTTGCGGTCACTCCTTATCTTCCTTCTTTGTTTTACTCCTCTCCCTTTCCCTCATTTCATGCAGCATTAAGGTTATCATTTCCCTTATTAAATCTTGGTCTCTAGCCCTTGTCCCACAGCAGGCACTTGGACGGCGGGGAGAAGAGTGTCTTAGTCGGAGGGAAGATCCATTGCCAAGGCTTTGAGGTGTGCAATGTTTTAGTCTGATTAACAGCAACAAGGCCAGTGAGGTTGGACTAAAGTCAGTGGGGAAAGGGGTAGCAAGAGATGAGATCAGAAGGGGCCAATTATATATGACTTTAGGGGTTTTCACTCTGTGTTTTTTTAAGAGTTTGGTTTTGGGTGTTAGGAATGTGACCTCAAGATAGGCGATACAAGAAGAGATGGTTTTATTTTCTTGTTTGCAGCTCGATTTCCACTGCCGAGTGCCGTGCCTGACCCAAGGGAGGTACTTAACAAATCTTTCAGTGTTTTCCCATCTTCCATTTTAACCCTTTGTATTATGTGGAAGATAAGAAGCAAACCTTTTCTTTTACTGTTGTTGAAAGTATATACCAATTCCCCATGTTGACCTCAATGCTAGTGAGTACATACCCCAGGTCTGCAACCTTCCTCATTCTCCTTTGCCGAGTCATTCCCCTCCAGGAACTTGAACGTTTTGCCCCTGAGGTTTCTAGTTAATATTTCATGTTGCTTTGGTCAGCTTGATCTCATGCAGTTTCAAGGGCTCCAGGTAGTGTGAAGCCTATGAGCATTTGAAACGCTGGTACACACTTTTCTCCCGTTTGGTCCAGTTATTCCACAGAAGCTTTGGTCAAGATGTTCAGTAATGGTAGCTGGCTACCATCTAGTTCTCGTGGTTCATCTTGTTTGAGAAAATGATGACGGTTTTCCTCATAATTGTCAAAGCTGTGCCTTTTCGGTAAATAAGATGTCAACGAGACTAAAGATGTGGTATCTCTATTTGCAACAGCCCTGCCATTAGGGCCCCCAAGTAGAGTTTGCTGTGAAGACTGGGGGCAAGTGCATTGAGCTTTGTTTACCATCAGAGCAGTGTGAGGGTGGAACTGTTAAGAAGGGTGGTTTTGCATGAAATGCTTTTTTCTTCTGAAAATGCAGAATCTCGCTTTTCTTGGGCATTAGAACCACATTAATTAATGGATTTGACATATGTTTATTGGCTGTTTACTAGATACTATTCTGCCAACTGGTGGAAAATCAGCAGTTAATGAAACAGATATTCCTGTTCTCCTGGAGCATACTTTTTAATGGGAAAAGACAGGTCGAAAACAAAACATTTATGATGTTAGAAAGTGATAACTTATATACGAAAAATAAAATGTTGGCAGGTCGGGCTGTAGTTTTAAACAAGGTGTGTGGTCAGGAGAGAAAGCTGCTCAAAAGGCATGGAGGAGGTCCCACCTGACCCCTGGCCTGCCTGTTGACATGAGGCAGACGTCAGCCATGCCTCGACCTTCCGTCCTTCTCTATCCTATGCTGACACGGACCATTCCTGCCATGACACTCTACGTTCATGCTGCGTTTCATGCTGAGGCAGAAGTCACACATAGGACCCACAATTGTGTATTAGGGGAATTGGGAGGTAATCCCAAGTCAGGATCAGCAAACAATACAGTTATGGTCATTGGTCCACAGCAGCATCTTCATAGCCAATAGCCAGCTCTCTCTATAGTATCAGCCTCTCGCCACATGATCTCTTGGCCTCTGGCTCTTGCGGCCAAGAAGCTGACCTGCTGCTCTGCCTCGCAGTCTCAGTGTCTGCTCTCTCTCTCATGATCTCTCTGCTTCAGCCTCTGATGTTGGGTTGGTTTCTTTGCTAAGTCCCATGGTGTCTACATCATATCTTCTGGTGTATCTGGTGTCTTTGCTCTTGGCTTGTGCTACTTTAGAAAGGGATTTCAAACATACTCCTTTGGTAGTTGTTCTTTTGATGGGTGATCCTGGGACTTCTCTCTCTGCTCCTGCTTTTGAAGTGTCTCTTATATAGAGAAAATGATTTTGAGGTGTGGTGTTTAATCTTTCAGCAGACCATAGCCCCAAGGAAACAGGGTGCTGGCTTGGTTCACCCCCTCTGCTGCAGTGGAGACTTCATCCCCCTAATCTACTGTCAGTGCAGTAGAGAGCTCTCTCCAAAATGGAATTCGAGCCAGCAGCGCAGAGGCCAGCAGTTTTAGTACATCATGTAAGGATTGTGGCCAAAGGACCATATTCATTGATGCTATCTCAAAGGCCTAATGGTGAAATGGTTCATTATTCAGCTCCCTACCAACTGGTTGGCAGATGGAACCCACCCATTCATTCGGTAGAAGCAAAAACTGGAGATCATTTGATTGCAGCTAAGATCATTCTAGTGCAGGGGTTCTCGATCTTTCTAATGCCATGACCCTTTAATACAGGTCCTCATGTTTGATACAGACCCCCAACCATAAAATTATTTTTGTTGCTACTTCATAACTGTAATTTTGATACTGTTATGAATCATAATGTAAATATCTTATATACAGGATGTATTTTCATTGTTAAACAAATTGAACATATTTAAAGCATAGGGATAATCACTGTAGTAATTATATATTGTGAAATATTTATTTTTAATGACAAATAAAAGAAATTTGGTCTTGAAGCATGGTGTAGCATGGGTAACAGTCTTCATGCCCAGTACTTGTATGTGGGTGTATCTGCATGTGGGCGGACCTGCCTGGAGACAGATAGAGAAGGGTCTCGGTTCCTAAGACCATTGGAAATGTGTTGAGAACCGCTGCTCTATAGGGTAATTTTACTTGGTCACATGGCATTACTGTGAATTGACATGGACTCAATGGCACCTGAGAGAAGCCTGAAGGAGAACATTGTCTGACTCCTTGGAGAAAAGTCGGGGGACCGGGTCAGACTGCATGGACCTGAGAGTAGGATTTGTAAACTAACTGTTGCTGACAATCAAAGATCTTCCATGGTTAATGAAAGGCTCACTTTCATTTTGAGCAGAGGAGCAATTGAACTCTGCTTTGAGTTAATATTAAGTGGTCACTTAAATAACCCTGATAGCATGGTTGTTACGCATTGGGCTGCCTAATTGCTAGGTCAGCAGTTCAAAACCACTAGAAACTTGGTTTGAGAAATATAGGGCTTTCTACTCCCATAAATAGGTCCAGTCTCAGAAACTCGCAGGGGCAGTTCTACTGTGTTTTCTAGGGTCATTGTGAATCAGCATAGACTCAATAGCAGTGAGTTTCAGTTTTTAGCTGCTTCATATAATATGGCTTTGGGGGATAGAGGAGAATCAAGGGCAGAAGCTGAGAGGCTCCTGCATTAATCTGAGAAAGAATGGAATTTTCTACAAGAGTGCTAGCAGTAGAGGTTGACAGAGTGAACTTATTTTGGATGGATTTTGAGAGGAGACCCACCACAGTTTGCTGCATTACATCTGGAAAAAAGGAAGTTGGGTGCCTCTTTCTCTGAACTGCTTTTTAGTGTAATTTGGTGGCAACTAGTTTGAAAAACGATGCTCTTTCTTCTTTCCCTTGTAGCTTACACTTCTGCATAGCTACAGTGAAGGGGCGCAATCTTTTCATGCTTCCTTATTCCCTCGTGGTTGTTTGAAATTAACATAGTGGGATAAGTCATTTGTATTTTCAGTTTTGTCCAAACAGAGCAGCTGTACTTGGAACAAAATAATGGTTGTAATAATCTTTTCTTAGAGTAAATTGTTCTTTCACTGGCCTTTGGTCAATCCGGAGTTAATTATAACCAAATAGCTATCCTAAGCCTCAGAGGACAAGCGCAACATTTCATTAAAGTCTAGGCTGGGGAGTACTGCTGACAGAAGCACTGCCAATCAGGCAATTTGAAAAGAAAGGTGACCATTCCTATAAACTTGAGAGCTAAAATAGCTTATATTGAGATCAGTAGGTTTTTCAAAATAGCTTCATTACAAGAAACTGAGACTGAGGGGTCGTTATGTAAATTAAGGTTACCCTTCTAAAAGCCAATAAAGGCAGAAAGCTCTCTAAGAGAGAAATAGTCAAAATATATTTTTTGTCTCCCTTTTCCCAGTGTTATTTTAAGCATTCTTTATCCAGTTCTGAGCTTCTCAGAAAAAAGACAGGGACTACTTGTTGATTGATGATCCTTTCTGCGGTTTAGGGGCTTCGAATGACCATGATCATGGCTTTCCTTTACCTTCAGCATTTAGGCTGTCTGATCTGATACAATAAAGAAGAGTAACAAAGATCTTTGTTGTAAACCATGGAATATTCACTCCCAATCTTGTGGAGCGAAAAGCAGATGTCCCTCTCTCACCTGAGTGAGGTATACTTTGTTTACTTTTTATTTTTTGTAATCTCAGAGGGGATTGTCTCTCAAACCATATTAAAATTAAACTGGGATGGATATGAGGAAATTATCACAAGAAAAATAAATTGAAATATTTTTCCAGTTAATAACAAAGGTACAGTCTTCTAAATAGTGATCGATGCTGTCATCATTAGGAGTCATTAAGTTGACACTAACTCAGAGAGAGTGCAAGTATGCTGTTAGGTACATGGAGTCAGTGACCACCCATAGTGACCACTATACACATCAGAATGCTACACCGCACGGCCCTGTGCCATCTGCACAATAGTTCCTACCCTTGAGCCCATTGTTTCAGCCACAGTGTCCGTCCATCTCCCTAAAGACTTTCCTTTTATATTGATGCTCCTCCACTTAACCAAGTTTGGTGTCATTCTCAAGGGACTTGTTTCTTTTGATAATATGTACAAATATGTAAGATGAAGTCTCTCCTTCCTTGCCTCTAAGGACCACTCTTGGCCATATTTCTTCCTCAACAGATATTTATTTCTCCTTTGGGCAGTCCAAGTACTTTCAATATTCTTGACCAGCACCACAGTTCAAATGGATCAATTCTTTTTTGGCCTTCCTTATTGCATATCCAACTTTCACATGCATATGAGGCAATTAAAAATACCATTGCATGGGTCAGGCACACTTTAGTCCTCAAGGTAACACCCCGCTTTTCAAGACTCTAAAGAGGTCTCGTGCAGCAGATTTACCAAATGCAATGCATCAGTTGCTTCCATGAGTAGCGATTGTGGATCCAAGCAAGATGGAATCCTTGGCAACTTCAGTTTCTACATTTACCATGTTGATACCCGTCAGTTCAGTTGTCAGGATCTTGGTCTTCTTGACATTGAGTTGTAATCCATACCATAGACTGCAGTTCTTGATCATCAACAGCAAATACTTCAAGTCCTCCTCATTTCCAGCAATCTAGGTTGTGCCATCTGCATGTTGCAGGTGCTCGAAGCCTTCCTCTACTTATCGCAGGGGTTAATAAGCCTTCCTCCAATTCTCATGCCACATTCTTCTCCTTATAAGCCAGCCTCTCATGATTTTCACAGCATATATATTAAACAAGTATGGTAAGAGGATACAACCCAGACGCATAACTTTCTTTATAGAGAGAGCAGAAGGAAACACTGCCTAGCTACATCCTCCTATCAGTTTTTGTTATCTTGAGCTTAATGTTGAAGCCAGGGTCAATCCATCTTGATGAGGGTAGTAATATTTTTGTGCTTCCTTCTTCTTTAGCAAACATGAAGCCCTTTTCCAGGGGCCAGTCTCTCCAGGTAACATGTCCAGAGTATGTGAGATGTCTCACCATCTTCGCTGCTGAGGAGCATTCTGTTCTTGAGCACTTCAATCTTCTCTCTGTTTCACATGATGTTATGTATTGATCCAATTTTAAGCACTTGGGGTTTTTGTTTCTTTTTTCAGATTGAGTTGAAATCCATATTGGAGTGAATTATATTTATAAAATAAGATTTTTGCAAACTACATTTTTACTTGATTGACTGTACCACTGCAGTATCTGAGATTGAGATTGAAACATTATGATTTTCAAATGGAAAATATATTACTACGTCAGTTTTAGCCTTACAACCTCTTTCACGATCTTTGAGAACTGTGATGCAGCTGCAGCACATGTAAATGTAAAACAGACTGAAGTGTAAAAAAGAGAGGTGGCCTGCATGGGAGGTTGCCATACATAAGCAGAGCGGATCCAATATGGCAGTCGTAAATGATGCCCCTGGGGCATCTCTAAAGCTTTAGGGAGTCTAATTTTGAAAGAAGGAGTGAGTTCCAAATGCCATTTTTCAACTGGAGGAATTTTAATGGTTTATAGTTTAGATTTATTCTTTATTGGCTTTATTTTCTCCTATGGGTTTAGTCTCCTTATGAGAAATAATTCATGAATGACCTAAAGTATCTCTTCAATAAGATAGAATAGCATGTTTTTTAGCTTTTAAATTGTTTAGCATTTTCTTCTATTTTACAGACTGGAAAAACATTCACTTGACTGTAAAATAATTGGTAGGTTTATAATGTTTAGGATCATTTAGCTTAAGTACATTTAGATAGACCCTGCAAGTTTTTATTAATATTAATAAAACTAGATAGTGAGTGGTATGAATCCTGGTGAGCCAAACTTCTCCAGTGGACGAAACCAACACTCTGTAGTTGTAGCAGAAGTTTGGTTATACTTCTATACTTATGCATGGACTTGGGTCACATTCAGTGCTACTTGCTGAGATTTGAGGGATTGTCAAAGACTATATGGCCCAAATGTAGATATGACAGCCATAAAGTGTATAAGGCTTCCCTTTCACAGTTTCACTTTATATTAATTATTTAATCATTTAAGAGATTTAATTGGGTTATCATCTTAATATCTGTTAAACTACCTTACCCTTTCCTGGCATCTGTATTGAGACAATTTATAAGAATAAATTTCAATCAAGGAAATAAATCTCCAAAATCAATATGATAGTGATTAGAGGACATTCACTGTAACAGATCAGACACTAGATAAATATTTTACAGTTTGGGAGCCATAACATGACATCGACAACTACTCAACTTCGTAGAGGTGGCAAGAAAGCAGCCATAAATAATTTATAAGTGAATGAGGATAGGCGTCCCAGTAAAATTTTACACAAAAACAGGTAGGCATGTGGATTTGGCCACGGACTCTACTTGATTGCCTCCTTCATTCAACAACACAAAAACCTATAGTTTCTTTAAACTAAGAGGTTATAATCAGGGATGTATTTTCTTTCTACATTTCTATATATGCTTAAAAATAAAACTCAACTGTCACATTAAAAATAACTGGTACATTTAGTTTTTATTAAGATAATCAATTTGTCTATAAATATATATAATGGTACCCACATTAATTGAGTATACATATGTATCAAAATTATAATCATATGCTATATTATTTGTATATGATAAATGACTATATTTGTTTCTATATAACTTTTGAAAAGTTTAAATTATATGTATGGGTAAATTAATTTATTTGTATGTACCATATTAAACATATTTATGTACAGTATATTAAAAATCAATATTGCATATTCATCTAAAGACTTATGTTGATACTTTTGTCTAATTTATTTAACATTCTCACCTGGAATGAATAATATCTGGAAACTTCAGGATCGATAAACCCATTTTTCTCACCACTTTGAATAATGCTGAAAATTAAGAAGAGCGGTAGTAAAGCATAATGACTGATTCTATACTGCTGACTCAGGGAACTGGATTTAAATTTCAGGTCTGCTACTCAGTGTCTGTGAGATCTCTGGCATTCAGATATTTAAATCTATAAATGGGAATGTTTCCAAGTTCACAGATTTACTGTGTCCATGGTATGTTTCAAGGAGCCCTGTGGTGTAGTGATTACACGTTGGGTAGTTGAAAACTACCAGCCCCTCCTGGAGAGGGAGATGAGGCTTTCTACTCCCATGAAGAGTTACAGACCCGGAGACTCACAGGGGCAGTGCTACCCTGTCTTACAGAGTTGCCGTGAGTCAGAAGTGACTCAATTGCAGTGAGTTTGGTTTTTGATTTTCTTTTTGTAGGTTGTAAGTATTTTAATATGTGTTTGTGGTAGTCACCTAATCTGGTGTCAATTTAAGGATTGAGAGTGTACGGGTTAAGTCTAGGTTGTCAATCTGGAGATAGCCAATGAGACTTCTGTGTGGGCATGGGCTTCTCCTGAGAATTCTGGGAAATCTGGTACTTCCTCCTTGGAGAGCTGGAAGACACCTCTCTCTCTCCCATTCCCTGGGAGACATTGCAGAAGACAAGTTACATGGACACAACCAGACCTCGGAAGCTGGAGAAGCCACAGAGAAACCCCTGCCAGCGCTGAGATGCTTACAACGCCACTGGACCCGGAGACTTTCTACCCACTGGCTTGTGATCATCCTGCATTTGGCTTCATTGCATGTGTTTCGTGATTCTGAAGAGGACTTTATAGATTGATATCAGACATATGGGCTTATATCAGACTACGGACTTGATCTGGACTGGGCTGGGATGTTTTCTCCATGTTCAATTGCTCTTGTACAGAAACCTGTCTCTTATATACATATACATGTTTGTGAATATGTTTCTCTAGTCTACCCGAACTAATACAGTATTTTTATTGTTAGTTGCTATCAAGACAGTTTTGGTGCATGGCTACTGCATATTTTCAGAGTTAAAAACCCTTTTAAATTTTTTAAGATATTTAAGAGTTCAGAACGAGAGTGCTAGGTTTCTCTTCCAAAATAGCTTTGGGTGGGTTCTAACCAGCAGCCTTTTGGCTAGCACTCAAGATTTTAACTATTTGAGCTACCCGGAGACTTTATAATATGTGCTGTCTATTTTTATTTTTATTGGTTCAATCTTTCTTAAAAGTTTAAGTTCACTAAGGCTCACGCTTAGGCATGTAACGCCCCTGCTTCAGAACTTGGCCATAGGAAGAATAGAGTTCTTCCCCACATGGCAATGGATTTACCCCTGCGAAGTGCGGGTGAAGTGAGGTCAGAGTAGGCAAGGGATGTCTTTAATGCAACAATCTTAGAGAGAACATAACATGTTTCAGAATGAATTCTATTTTTCAAAGCTAGAGGATATAAAAATTGAGGATCTGTACCCAGTGTCATCTTTTATATATATGTTGTCAAACATATCAGTCATTTGAAATTTAAGATTAAAAAACCCTACAAATAAATGATCACAATAAAGAAAATGTACTGATCCTCATTTTTTGATGGCAGTTGATTTATTTGGGCTGATATAATGCTGTTGTATTTTGTGTTTTTGTTTTATATAGTGAGCCTAGAAAGTGAATCTTTATGGTGGATGTCATGTGTGAAGTGTTAGAAATATAATGAAGATATTACTTTAAACTTCACAAAAATATTAAAGTTTTCTATTTATTAGTCTTTTTGTGCCCTTCAGGATATAGTAGAATCAAAGTTAATATGCAATGTATCTTTCATGCATGTGTTTCTAAAATTCTTTTGAAGACAATGAAAAGGGTTTGGAGTAAAAATAATAAATGTGCACTCCTTTCTTAAGTGAACACACTCAGGCGTGATATTTAGTTATCTGTACTGAGACTGGTAAAATTTTTAAGATGTTAAGGTAGATAGTTGCAAAAGCAGTAAAATTTATATATGTGTCTAAATAAAGAAAGAGACTTTTTTTTTAATCTTAAGGGAATGATTCATAGTGTTGCTGTTAGCTGTTAGGGGCCATCGAGTTGGGCCCAGCTCATAGCTCCGCCGCCTGGTGCTGCGCCATCCTCCCTATTGTCTTCTGCTTAAGCCCATTGATGCAGCCACTGTGTCAATCCTCTTGCTGAAGGTCTTCCTCTTTCTTTCTGCCTTGCTACTTTACACCAAGCATGATGTCCTTCTCCAAGGACTTGTCTCTCCTGAAAACATGTCCAAATTATGTGAGAGAAATCTCACCATCCTTGCCTCTGAGGAGCCTGCTGGCTGTACTTTTTCCAAGACAGATTTGTTGGTTCTTTTGGCAGTTCATGGTACATTCAGTATTCTGAGCCAGCATCATAGTTCAAATGCATCAAGTCTTCCTTAATCTTCTTATTCACTGCCCAACAGTGCATATGAGGTAATTAAAATTACCAGGGCTTGGGTCAGGTGTACCTTAGGTACATAGTTGAGAGGCTTGGAATTCCCAAGTCATGGGTGAAAAGTCAGTATGGCGGCTTCTCTTTACTCATGAAGCTACAGGGTTGATGAACCTAAGATTGGCAGGTCAAACAGACTGCTGACATCTATTGGAAGCAGATGAGTCTTAAGAGCAACAAGCAATACAATAGGCCTCTGGTTCACATCCAAAGAATTAGAAGTCAGATGATGTGGTCCCGATACATGTCCTATACCAGTGGTTCACAACTTTCTAATGCTGCGACTCTTTCAGACAGTTCCTCATGTTGTGGTGACCCACTACCCATAACATTATTTTATTGCTATTTCATTACTGTATTTTTGCTACTGTTATGAATCGGATGACCCTGTGAAAGGGTCGTTCAATTCCCAAAGGGGTCACGACCCACAGGTTGAGAATCACTGCTCTAGAGCGAGAAAAAAACCTAAAGATATTTATCTGAATGTCTGTATGTTATTGTTCTTAAGTGCCTTCAATTCGGTTCTGCTTCATAGCAACCCTACGCTCAACAGAACAAAACACTGCTCAGGCCTGTGCCGTTCTCACATTTGTCCTTATGTTTGAGCCGTATTGCTGCAACCAATGTCAGTCCATCGCATCGAGAAGTGCATCGCATCGACAAGTGCATCGCATCGACAAGTCCATATTGCTGCAACCACTGTGTCAGTCCTCTCATTGACAAGTCCATCGCATTGACAAGTCCATCGCATCGACAAGTTCATTGCATCGACAAGTCCATCACATAGCAAGTCCATATTGCTACATCCACTGTATCAGTCCATTGCATCGACAAATTGCATCATCAAGTCCATTGCATCGACAAGTCTGCTATAGTTTATTGTGCCAGCCTGGCTGATAAACACAAGTAGGATTAACTGAAGGGCAGAGGGATAAATGGCTCGGTGACCCTCACTTTGGTTGTTCTGTGCCTCAGTTTAAAGGGGTACACTACCTGTGGGATGCCTAGCCTGTGGACTGTGTCGCTGTAAGTTGAGGTCCCTTTAAGCCCACACGATTGGAATGTTCATCTCTGGAGCGGGGGACTGACAGTTGATGACAGTTTGGGACAGGCCTTGCTGTTTGCTGCCTGGATATATGTAGCTCAGCTCTCTCTACAGAAGAGGACTGGCAACTGGCAGCTCTCAAACCTTAAAGGACTGCTAGTGTCTCACTGCTTTATAATTTAACTGTTAATTTCTTGTATTATATAGCTGTATATAATTTAACGGTTCATTTATTGAATTATATGTCTATCTTTATAAATATATTTATATATAATTACTAGCAATCTGGTTTGTCTCTCTAGAGAACCCTGTCCAATACAAAGTCCATCGTACTGACAAGTCCATATTGCTGCAACCACAGTGTCAGTCCCTCGCATTGACAATCTTCTGCTGTCACAAGCATATGCCCTCTTTCGGGCACTGGTATCGCCTAATAACATGTCCAGAGTATATGAGACGAAGTCTAACCATTTGCTTCTGAGGAGCATTCTGGCTGTATTTCTTTCAAAATTTGTTGGCTTATTTGGTAGTCCATGATATTTTCAATATTCTTTGCTGCCACCTTAATTCAAATGCATTGGTTCTCCAATCTTCCTTATTTAATGTCCAAATATTATACGCATATGAGGTAATTGCAAATACCATAGCTCGGGTCAGGTGCAGATTAGCCTTGAAAGTGACTTATTTGTTCTTCAACACTCTAAAGAACTCCCGCGCAACAGAGGTACCAGCGCAGTGCATCACGGAGCATGTTGAGTGCTGCTCCGTCAACATACATAGATGTGCATTTAAGTCAAATGGAACGCTTGACAATGCCAATCTTTTCTCCGTTTATCACGATGCTTTCAATGAACTCAGTTGTGAGGATTTTCATGGTCTTGAATATCCATACACATATATTCACTAGAACTTTATTAGTAGTCTAGGTAATAGATTATGAAGACATCACTTTCAACTTCCCATTTCACCCAGGTGAGATTATGTGATGTCGCACTGTAATCACTCCTCTGGCTTTTGTCTTTGACTCCTTTGCCTGGTCTTTCATCATAGTCATTATTGTTGGTATGGTTGATTCCATAATTTGTGGCCATTATGTAGTGTTTTCTAGTCTACATGCAGGGAGGTAAAGTTCTGGCAGTATATCAGAAAATATTGTGTTGTGACCCATAGTGTTTTCAATGGCTAATATATGGAGTTAGCTCACCAGACTTTTTCCCTAATTTATCTTAGTTTGTGTGATAGTTAGGTATTGTGTCAACATGGCCAATGAGAACATGTGGGATTAATAAAGTTGCAGTTTGTTTGGAGGGCAAATAGATAAATGGCTCGCCAAACCCTGGCCCCTCTCTCTTGCTCTCTGGTGATTGGACCAGCATAAGGCTGCTTTAGCTAGCTCTCAACTTGTGAGCTACACTACCTGTGGGACAGCCAACCTGTGGATCTTGTAGCTAGAACTTGAAGTTCCTGCAAGACCTGCTTCACCACGGAGCTGGTGTATACAGGGCTTGAGCTTGAGGCTGTTGGATCCTGTGTCTTGCACTGCTTGAGTTTGATGTCCCATCTGGGCCTGCTTCTCTAAGCTCCTGAGCTGCTGACTATTGGTGACCCGTCCTGCTGTTTTCTGCCTGATCAGCTGTCTGTTCCTTAACCTTGGACTGAGCAGTGCTCATGAGTTGGAGGACTTCCAGTATATTAACTATTCCATGGAAGTGAGTTGAACTGAGCCCTCTATACTGCTGCACGGACTAATTAGCTGTTATATTCCTTTGTGCTGTATCTAGCTTTCAAATCATAAGTGTCCTGGTTTTGTTTTTTTCTAGCGAACCCTGTCTAACACAGTTTGAAAGGTCTGCTTAAGTCTCTGGTGACCTTGCTGCTATCTGCAATGCTAATGGCACAACTTACAGCATCAGAAAAATACACAGCCACCGTATTATAACATAATATGACACCAGTCTCAGTTCCTTCTCCGAAGCTTTTTGTTCTCTTTCCCTCGATCTGAAGTACTTTTTCATTAGAGATTTATTTTGGTAATATACTCAAATAACACTTCCTAAAAGGGACCTTCCTATAACCAATCTTCCCTGATTACTTATCAAATACAGCTAAACTTAGACTCTATTGCCTTGTCCTATATAGTTTTTCAGAGGAGCCCTGGTAGCATAGTAGTTCTGAGTTGGGCTGCTTACTGCAAAGTTAGCAGTTTGAAACCACCAGCAGCTCCTCGGGAGAAAGTCAGGGCTTTTGACTCTTGTAAAGAGTTACAGTCTCAGAAACCCGCAGCTGTAGTTCTTCCCTGTCACCTGCGGTTGTTTTGAGTTGACATCAACTTGATGGCAGTGAGTTTTGAGTTTTATATTGGTTTTCTATGCAGTATTCGTTATTCTGTGCTCTTGAATTACATGGAGTAGTGGTTAAGCATTGGACTGCTAATTGCAAGGTTAGCGGTTGGAAACCACCAGCCGTTTTGTGGGAGAGATATGAGGTTTTCGACTCCTGTTAAAAGTTTTGGAAACTCACAGAGGCAGTTCTACACTGGGCTATAGGTTCACTATGAGACAGAACTGACTCAATGGCAGTGAGTTTGGTTTTGAGTTTCACTGAATTATATGCCATTTTATTTATATGAAGGGTCTTTAAAAAGATTGTGTAAAACCGCAATTCTTTAAATTTTTCCTATGTCAACTAAAGCAGAGAATACTAGAATGATTCTAGTATCAATAAAACTTGTGTTGTATTGATTTGACAAGGCATTCAATTGTGTAGATCATAGAATACCGTGTATAACTTTGAGGAAAATGGGAATTCCCGAACACTTCATTGTGCTCACTAGGAATGTATACATGCATCAAGAGGCAGTTGTGTGAATTGAACACGGGACTACTGTATGGTTTAAAATCAGAAAAGGTGTACGTCATGATAATTATTCAAGCTATATGTTGAAAAAATAGAGAAACTGCTTATATGAAGAAGAATGTGGCATCAAGATTGGAAAAAAGGGTTATTAACAACCTGCAATATGCAGATGACACACCTTGCTTGCTGAAAATGAGAACTTGGCGAACTTGTTGATCAAGATCAAGCATTGTAGCTTTCAGTATGGATTATGATTCAATGTCAAGAAAGATCCAAACCCTTATAGCTAGACCAACAGATAGCATCACTAAAAATGGCAAAAGATTGTAGCTGTTAAGGATTTGTCCTTCCTGGATCTGCAATCAGTGATCATGGAAGCAGCCGTGAGCAGATCAAGACCCATTGTATTGGGCAAATCTGCTGCACAAGACCTCTTTAGATTATTGAAAAGCAAGGATGTTACTGGGAGGACTCTGGTCATCCTGACCTCAAATGTGGTATTTTCAGTTGCTTCGTATGCAGGGGAGAGTTGGAAATTGATTAATGAAGATCGAAGAGAAACTGGCACGTTGGAATTGTGCTGCCAAAGAATATTGAAAGTAACGTGTACTGATTCAGGGACAAACAGACCCGTCTCAGAAGAAGCATGGGAAGCGTGCCTTTGGAAGCAAGGCTAGCCAGATTCCATCTTAGATCACTTGAAGCTGTCAGGAGAGAGCAGTCCCTGGAGAAGGGCATCCAGCTTGGTGAAGGGGAGCGGCCGGGAATCGAGAAATAACCTGGAGGTGAAGAAACGACACAGTGGCTGCAGCAATGGGGGTGGCACAGCTCTGGGTAGAGTTCTGTCCTGTGCATAAGGTGGTTCTGTTTGAAACGGACTTGGTGGCAGCTCACCACAGCAACAGTTTATTACATGTGTAAGGTTTGCCGGGAGAGGGATTTTTACTGGATTAACCATGCATGGTAGTCTCTGTTACAACAGTGTTTGGTTTATAATAAATGCTGACTCAACATGGATTTGGTAAATGAATTATTGAAATGCCAGTGTTTTATTGTAAATTAACTTTCCTCCCTATTATTTTTTACTACTTTTAAAATTTGAATACATTGTCCATTAATTTTAATCAACAGAATCCATTTAAAAAATCTTTTTTTAAGTCCCAATATAGAAAATGAATGAAAGTAGTCCTTATGTGTTTAATGTGGAGAGGAGGGGAGGTTGAACTGCCCTTACTCTACCCATCGTCAGCAGATGAATATTAAAATACTATATGTTTAATGTTATCAAAAACATTTTCTCTAGTCCACTCGAGTATTTACAGGTTAATAGAAAAAAACAAAACACAAAACCCCCAAATCCTCTGGGCATTACCAAAAATCATAGTGAAAAAAATCTTTACAAAATAATTTAGAAAGGTTTCCCCCCAAAATTAGATCATGACATTTAATTCACAAGAGAAGCATTCCTAAATCTTACTGTGAAAAATATAAGCCATTTTGGACAGCAAATGTTATCAATTTCTGAATAATACAAGCTTGAACTTAACTATTTTTGTTTAATAATTTAAAAATATTTCTGTGCTTCTTATAACCATACAGAATATTTAGATGATTTATTTATTACAGTAACATAACTGTCAATGTTGCAATAACATTTTTCACCAAGAAAGAGTTTTTTATCCTGATCAACCCTATAGCTCTTGGTAAACACTCAAATTTGGATGCAGAAAGTTCACATGAAACCCACTTTGTAATTGATGAGACATTTAAACTGCAAACATAACTTACTTCCACAAGATTTTAGAAGATTTCTGCACAAGTTTAATTAAAACCACTCTTTTCTTCTGATACTTTATTAAAATGTAGTTATTTTGATGACTTGTTACGAAGACTACTTTTTTTAGAAAAATGTAAACTCTCAAAGACAGATGAGTGACAAATTTCTAGATTCTTTATTGCCTCGGTATCTCAATTGTCTGTCGTCTATTTTAAAATGTAGATGAATAGGCTATCAAGGGAAAAAGTTGGTGCAATGATTCTAGATTTAATTTCCCACACTGCCACTAACTCACTGTTTAATCTTGGGCAAAAATCTCTATGGCCCTTAGTTTCTTAATCTAATAAATGGGGATCTTACTCTATGTCATATTAATTTTTGTCCAGATTATTGACAGACAGGTATGAAGCTATTTGTATCAAAATGACTTTTTGGTGAATGTACATTAAATACCTATATAGATTTGTGAATACTTCAGTTAAATCAGATTAGTGTGTTTTCTTGTGTATTAATAGAAATAAATATTTTTACAGTGAAAATCCACTGATAGGACACATAGTTGATGTTCTATTAACATTAAAGTCACTTGTTGATTTGGGAGAGTTTTTTTCTCATGGCAATGGAGAAAACTAGACAGTGGTATTAACTGCTATTGGTATGAAGAATTATTTTGCTGAAAGGATAAATACATTCTCTACAACTTGAAAATTTATTTAATATCACGGTATAACCAAATCATATTTTACACTTTGGGAGTAAAATTTTCAGTTTAAGTCAGTGTTTGGCATGCACACCTTCAGGTCACGGTGAGATGGAAATTGACGCAGTTGGCAGTGAGACAGTTGCGAGCTGTGTGGTGGGGAAGCTTCTATTGACAGATAATGCAGTGACTCCAAACTTTGGAAGAGATAGAACTTTGGGGAGGATAGTGGCAAAAATCCCTTAGGGTTTAGCATGCATTGGTAAGCTGCTTAACTAAGCTGTATACCAAGTTTATAGAGAAGATTTTAAGGGAATTCATATAAGACTGGATTTAAATGACATATATTTTGTTAAATTTCACATTTGTGCTGCAGCGTGCATTATGTGCAATTCGCTTTGAGATTTTTTTTCCTCAAGGAAGTTATAACTACTAAGACACTTTGCTGCCAAGTCACACAACTCTCCTATCTTCTTGTCTAGAATATTTTATTACCTTGCTTGAAGGAAGCGATTTTCAATTAGAAAATTATTCTAATGCACTGCACTATCTTTTCCCATGAATTATATGTCCTGTACAAATGAGATTAAATAAAAACCCCCAAAACAAAACCTGTCAGATTAAATTGAGACTGTGATTATAGATAGCCCCATGTATTCTTGACTAGACCTGTGTTCTATATGGACGCCGTTGTTAATTATAAAAACCAAGCCAAACTCACTGGTGTAGAATTATTTCTGACTCATAGAGACTTATAGGACAGGCTAGAACTCTCCTTCTGGGTTCTGAGACTAAACCTTTACTAGCGTCGAAAGTCTCATCTTTCTCCCTCAGAGCACTTAGTGGTTTCAAACTGCTGACCTTGCACCTAGAAGCCCAATACATAATCACTATACCACCAGTTTGTTGTTTAGCAAGTCATTATTATAAAGTATTTTAAGAAAGTCCTATTCACATATTTTCATTCTTTTACATTATGGTTAATGTTATATACTCTGTTTCACTTGGTTTAAAATCAGAGGAATAATTCTATTATTTTATTTTTAAGTGATTTCTGGCTTTTGAAATGATCATCCTTTTTGAAAGCAGACTGCTGTAACACTTTTTACCTTTTAAATTTCTCACAAGGATATTAACACATATCTATACAAATGATACATCACCCGCGGCTGAAACTCACTGAAAACTTGCTCTATATAAAGTGCCTTAGTTTCCTAGCATTGCCATTAGGACCTAGCTGACATCTTATTAACATAACAAAAGACAATCCTCTTTTGGAGCTGAGTCACATTCACAAATTCCATGAGATCGGACTGCAACATGGATTGTGGGGTCATACAATTTGCTCTCGAATATGAAGTAGTTACTAAGCATTTTGCATCCACTATCTCATCTAATCCTGACATTGATATTATCCACATTTAACGTATGAGAACTATGCCTTTACAAGATTAAGCCACGTAAGGTCATGCTCAAAGAAAACTCATAAGGGTTGAAACCAAATTGGGATGCTCCAGAACCTTCAGTCCATCCTTATACAGACAGAAGTCAAATTTTTAAGCGAAGGATTGGTAGTCAGTTGTCTCAAACGCTACCTACTTTTACATTTAGGTTCTAATAGTAATTACAGTTGCTACACAGCAATCTCACATACAATTTTAATGATTACAAGGCTTATTGAAGAAGTTAAAAAAGTTATAACACAAGTGATGTACTTTTCTCATCGTGACGTGTTGGAAATTTTTTTCAGGACTGCTAATAATGTGCAAAGGTCATGCCACTCCCCTGTAAGCCTCAGCTCAAGGTCTGTGGGTCAGCAAGCCCAGCTCCCTGAATTGAGTGTCCCAGGCACCTCACTCTAGTAAGCCTCAGCACAAAGGCACTTGGCTCTACTTTTGTGGTGATGAAAGGCCTGCTTTTCCAATTAAGTGGCCAGAGGCACTCCACTCCCCAAGGCAGTCTGTCATACAAAAGCATTCAGCTTTACTTTCTCTGAGGGCTGCCCGTCCATCACTCTGTTTCACATTGTGGCTCCTGGTTCTCCTTGTGCTCTTCTGAAGTAACAACTATCTTCTGGAACCACGAGGTTCAGTGCACAGGGGTGTTGGGGTCTACAGGATTCACTCTGTTCCGGACTCTTGTGGACAACCGCATCCCTCCTCAGAAGCTTTTTTATCCTACCTGGATGGTATTCCAATAAATCCTACTCACGATTACTCACAGATGAATTCTATCAGTCCCTTCTTCCACCTTCTGCCCCAGACCCAGGCAGGAAAAAAGCAGTTAGGTCAGAGTTATGGACTTGGGCCCTAAAAGCCACATTCAACAGTTCAGTGCTCCTGCAGACCGTTTGAACATGTGACAAGAATGATCGAGTTCACACTAATAACAGTTTTTAAAATTGTTTTACAAAACATTGAAGAACATTATTAATAAGAAATCTTGAACCTTAAATGCAGCGTCACTGAAAAAACACAAATTGTAAAACTACATGCGTCATTACCTATTCTACCTTTTAATAAACCATGGGACTTAAAAGGTCTCCTCAATTTTAGTTAAAAGAGTAGGAATAGGTCAGTGAAAATGAACTGGATATTTACAAAGAGCACTGGAATGATGGAAGATGAGGATACTAGCCTATTCAGAGGTGAAAAATGAGCTTATCGTTGATATTATTGGCCAGAGATGGGGAACATCTTTTTCTATAATCCAAAGATTCCTTCACCTTCCGATGTATCATTCATGGGTAAAGTCACTGGTATTGGGTTTGAATAAAGGTTAAACTGATTACATTTATCTTTTTGACTGAGTTATTTTATACCTACTGCTTTTTAAAATTTCTCTGTTTACTGATCATTTCATTTCAATTATTGCAAACTTTTACTTCTTATGAAATAGTCCCACTGACTTCCTCTCAGTAGAACATGCAGTTTTCACCATTACTTCCTATGCTAGAAGGCAGTTGATTCATGTTGGAGAGCTGACCTGACTTGATAAGGGTGGAGGTGTCGGGTAACTCTGTTTGTCCTTGGAGAGGAGAGGCTGTGTTATAAGATGATGGTCTCTTCCTCAGCCATCATCCTGTGCTTTGCCTAACCCTATGATTTAGTCACTTACCACATCATCATTAGGTGGTATAGGCATAAGATGACCTATTCAGATTAATTAAAATCAGTAAAAAAAAACCAAAACTGGTGCCTTTGTTGCTTGAGACCTGGTCTCCTCTGCCCTTCACGATCACCTATGTTGGTGTGCTGCATCCATGTGGGCTTTGTTGCTTCTGGGCTAGATGGCCGCTTGTTTGCTTTCAAGCCTTTAAGTCCCCAGACTCTGTATTTCTCAGTAGCCGGGCACCATCAGCCTTCTTCACCACATTTGCTTATGCACACTTTCATCTTCAGCGATTATGTGAGGAAGGTGATCACACAATGATTGTTTTTGTTCCTTGGTGTCTGCTACATGGTCCATTCAACACCTTTTATTTGCTTAGGCTGTGTGCTTGGTGGTGAGAATCACATCACCGTGAAAGAGGGGGAGTGCGTGATAGGGACCCAATGCCCGTCTGTAGACAGCTGGACATCCCTTCCAGAGGGGTAGGGGGAGGAGATGAGTCACTCAGGGTTCAGTATAGCAACAATAAAACTCAAAACCTTCCTCTAGTTCCTGAACGCTTCCTCCCCTCCCAATTATCACGACCCCAATTCTACCTTGTGGACCTTTTTATACCAGAGGATGTACAGCGGTGCAATAGGGATCTGGAAACACAGGGAATCTAGGACAGACGAACCCCTCAACACCCGCGGTAGGCGTGGCGACACTAGGATGGAAGGGACTGTAGAAAGGGAGAACCGATCTCGGAGATCTATGTGTAACCTCCTCTCTGGGAGATGGGCAATGGGGATGTGGGTGAGGGGAGATGCCGGGGAGTGTAAGATAAGATATAATAATTATTTATAAACTATCAAGGGACCAAGGGGAAGGGGGGAGTGGGGAGGGGGGGAGGGGGAAATAAAGGGAAGCCAAGCTGATTCCAGGAACCCATGTGGGAGATGAATTATGAGAATGACGAGTGCAACGAATGTATAAGGGTGCTTTGCCCAATTGATGTATGTACAGATTGTGATAAGAGCTTTATGAGCCCCAATAAAAAGATTTATTAATTTAAAAAAACAAAAACAAAAAACTGGTGCCTATGCTGGTGGAAGAATGCCTGGGTGCCACAAACAGGTACGCACTTGACTACTAGTCAAAAGGCGAAAGAATTGAGTCCACCCAGTGAGAGGCCTGATGATCTGCTTCCAAAATATCAGACATCAGAAGTCTATGGATGGGGCTACACATGTACAAATGTGCTTGAAACAATGGATGGATGGATTGTGATAAATGATGTATTTTAAAAATGTCCTATGGAAGATACTTGGATAGATAAGCAGGCTGAACCGTTGTAGGGGGGAGAAGGAAGTGTACCAACAAATTGTTAGGTTTGGCAGCATATTTCTGAATGTGCTTTCACCTTTGCAGAAAATATACCATATAAACTCCAGTAGAAAGCCCCCCAGTTTTTTTGTGTGGTAGAATTAAGTGCCTCGGCTTATACTCAGGTCTATACTCTATCCATTAATGTTGAATATGCAGGGGGCAAACTTAGGAAACCTTCTTAGACATAAGCAGGCAAACACCTGAGGGAGCGAGTCACTGGGTGTAGGGATTCAGGGTACCAAGGTCTCTGGGAACACCTATCTCAATTTGAAGAACATCATTCCCAAAGACACTGTTCTCTTTACAAACAAAAATCATTTTATTAGGAGCTCATACAATTTTATCACCATCCATCCATCCATCCATCCATCCATCCATCCATCCATTGTGTCAAGCACATTTGTACATTTGTTGCCATCATCATTCTCAAAACATTTTTCTTTCTACTTGAGCCCTTGGTATCAGCTTCTCATTTTCCTCCTCCACCCCCTCCCTCCCTCCCTCATGAACCCTTGATAATTTAAAAATTATTATTATTATTATTTTCATGTCTTACACTGACCAATGTCTCCCTTTACCCACTTTTCTGTTGTCCATCCCCCTGGGAGGGGGTTCTATGTAGATCATTGTAATCAGTTCCCTCTTTCTCCCCCCACTTTCACCCTACCCTCCTGGTATGGCTACTCTCATTATTGGTCATAAGGGGTGTTTCCAGCTCCTATGTGTACCCATGTACATGCTCTAGTCTATACAGATTTGTAAGGTAGAATTGGGGTCATGATAGTTGTGGGGAGGAAGCATTGAAGAACTAGAGGAAAGTTGTATGTTTCATCGGTGTTATACCACACCCTGACTGGCTCGAAAGACACTTCTACATTCGGTTTTTCTGAATAGTGACTAGAGTCCTAAAAACTCATGAGTAGACACCTAAGGTTCAACTATTACTATTGATCTCTTCTTATCTGGAGGAAATAAATTAGTGTAATCAAAAGTCTTAAGGAAACCATGAACCTTGCAAATATTAGTTTCCAAACTTGAGGCCAGAAGAATGAGATGATGCCCAACCACCATTGCCCAGTTTTCTAAAGGATCACATTAGGGTCCTAGGTAGAGTGGAAGAAAGTGTAGAATGAAACTTGAATGAAACAAATCAGGTGAGACCCTCAAGACCAGAGTTTCTCAACCACTGCTACTTCATCACTGTAATTTTGCTACTGGCATGAATTGGGTGACCCTGTTAAAAGGTCCTTTGATCCCCCAAAGGGGTTGTGGCCCACAGGTTGAGAACACCTGGTTTAGATGTTGTGAAAACAGAAAGGAGGAGGAATCTTTTCTTTAAGAGATGATGTTTAAGCTGAATCTTGAATAATTTAAGTGATGTAAAAATTGGAAGGACAGTTAGACAAGATGACATAGCAACCTGAATTATCTATTACCCAACATTCATTCATTCAACAAACCTTCGCTTCATTTGCTATGTATCAAGCATCATTCTAAGTGTGTCCCTACATTATTTCATTTTCAAAGAAATTCTATCAAGCAAGTCCGAATATTTTTCCCGTAAGAAATAGGCTGAGAGATTACAATATGCCTACTATCTTTGACCTTTAGTTCCAAGTTGAATTCACTCTAAATATTCATACTAGACTTCAAGGAAAAATGAATTCTATGTAGGGCTTAGAGTAGAATCCCGGGGAACTACATGGAATACTGGAGTAGGGTGAGTCAGACCCCGGAACAAGAGAAACTGAACCCGAAGACTAACCAAAATTTGAAAGTTTGCTTTGCTAACCAACCTGAGGCTGTTTCATCTCAAGTTAACCCTAAGTATTTAACAATAGAGCTATACTTCATTGTGTTTTCAATGTTAGTTTAGTTTAGAAATATATCACGAAGCTTTTCTTCGGAAGTGTCTCTGGGTGTATTTGGACCATGAACCATTTGGCTGAAGGCCTAACATGTTACCTGTTAAGACTTTAATCTGAAGATGAGTCAGATAGGCAGAATGAAATAGGAGGGGAACCTAAATACATATCCTGCAAGAGCATGGAGAGCTTGGGGGATGGAGTGGAAAGGTGGGGTTCTCGGGAGATGACTTTAGTAGGTATTTCTCATGTGGACTACTCTGAGAAGAAAGCATAATTTGAAGATATCAAGTTGACTCAGACACTCAAGTATATTTTCTTTAGAGCTAGGCAATGTACACAAAAGTATGTCTGTGTACTTCTATAATGTCAGTACTCAACTTTGGTTTCCTTGTTAGGAGCTGGACTGCCTAAATTAAAAGGCGTATCCATAGCAATGAAGGGTTGAGGAAAGGGTCTGGTGACCATGCCTGACTCCCCAAAGGGGAAAAAGAAGCTGACTTCACATCCACACAAAGTTGATTTCTGGTGGGTGGAAGTCAGACATGCTTCCACCTTCCAAATGTGTTGACCCTGCTCTGACACCTGTCTCACCTCCCAGTCTCCCTTCCCAAGATACTCTACTCTCTGCCGTGATAGTGTGCACCCTGTCTGTGCTTGACAGAATTCAATAAAATACCCATGGTTGTGGGATTTATTGGGGAAACAAAAAGGTTACATGTCAGGGTCAGAAATATTAAGGTTTGTCTGCAATATTTTTTTTTCTTAGCCATGCCCCATAGTTGTAAGTCTCTCTCTGGCCCTCAACTTTTCTGTCTTGTGGCCTGTTGGTCTCTGCTCTGGTCTCAGGACAGCATTGCAAAGCTCCTGGAGTACTGATATATCCCACAGGGTACCCCACTCTGCAAGCCAGCCACTTGCCCAAAGAGATGTAGCTTTATTCATTCTTGGGCCGGCAGGAGGCCTACTGCTCTGTCTCATGCAGTGCCACTAAGGCTTCTCCATGCAGAAGCCTCAGATACATTTTGCTCCTCTGCCACAGGGCTCAAAAGATTCTTTCTTCCTGCTTCTGATGTGACTCACCTTATACTCAGGCAGATGACAAAACTGACTGATTCCCTCCTCAGAGCCCTTCATACTTTCCTGGAATGTTTCCACTTGGTCATTTGGTGCTTGTTACAATGACTACGGATAGAAGATTAATAGCAATTAATTTCCCTTCACTCCAAGGTACCACTGGTACCTACTAACAAAGCACATAGACCAGAGTCCAGTGTATAGTCAGTTTTCAGATAAAAATATATATATAATTAGCTATGATAAGTTATGAATACTTCAGGAGATTTCAACAAAAGAAAACAAACAAACCGCATAACCATAATGAAATGATTTATTATTAAATCCTCACTGTGTTTAAAGCATATACCAAGACCTTTCAGGAGTCATTTTATTCCGTCCTTTACATGTTAGTTTTAAAAATAATTATTTACAAAAAATGTAAAACTGAGACCAAGAGAGCAATATATATGTGTGTGGTAGAGCACCCGCTGAGAACAGCACAAGGGTACTAGTCCGTGTTAGTGGCCTTTTGGATAAGATGATGTTTAATATTTCCTTTGTTGAATTTTAGAAATTGTATTCTGCTTGCTTGTTTATATTCATTTAAAGTGATCTCTCCAGAGATTACCACTAGAGTTTCTGTGTTAGAAATGTCTCCAATGGTTCCCAACTGTGATTTGAGTTAATTCTTCAGTAGCGAGTTTGGTCTCTAATATTGGGCTAATCTGTAATTACACTTTTCCCCAAAGTCATCCCTTATTCAGGCAGCTTTGGTTGAAGGCTTCTGTTATTTCTCGCTTTCTCTATCCAAAGTCTTCTCTCACATCTGTTCTCCAAGTGCTTGCGCCTTAGAAGGGAAAATTAAAAACAAGACAAACAAATTCAAAAAGAAAACACTCTACTAATTTGGATGAGGTTTTCTGTAGATTTATTTAAAGCCTGGCCTCTAGGGTCCTTTGTGATGAGTCTGAAAGGTGAGTGTTGGGCCTGGGACAGGAAACAGACCACACTGAGGGTCACAGCTGGAAGCACGCTGGCAGTTTTGCATCAGTTCCTGAGGACAGTGAAATAGATGGCAGTGTCTCTTTAATCCATAGCACTAGTACCTTTGCAGGAATCTTTGCTTTGTGGACCTTAGGAACGGAAACAGCTCTTTCTCTGTCTCATTAACTCCCCTCAATATTCAAACATTTCTTTGCTCACTGGCCCATAAGACTTTTACTTTCCTGCGTAAGAAAAAAAAAAAAGGAAGCAGCAGCAGCTTAAGTAAGTAACTTGGCTGTTTTACTGGAAATCATTCAGGGATGCGGGACTCTGAAGACTTGTGTATAAAATAACGTGTTATATTATTTCAAATACTGCATTTACAGAGTTTACAGGGCTGAGGATTAAAGGAATGTGCCGTGACAAATGGGATTTTGAGCAGGATTGCCTCCTCCAAAAGAGATCAGTTGCATTCAAGTAAAGCTTTTGATTAGAACTACCCCGGCATTGTATAGTGCTCCATGTAATGTCAACAGATTACTGTTTCCCGGGGAGCTCCCAGTGGAAGTCCAGCAAAGTCCAGCCACACTTCAGTCTGTAATACTGCAGCATTTGAGCAAGGCCAAGATCTTCAGGCTTCCCCTGGTGCACAGGCACATAACTTTGACAGGAAATAGGGGGTTTGCTAGTAGGTATGAATTGTCTTACTAGGAAATGAGTGGGTATCTTTGCTAAGGGTGAAAGTGTTCCCAGAGAAGACATTAAAATATCTACTTCTTATTTTGTCGTATCTTACACCATCTAACATCTCCCTTCACCCACTTCTCTGCTGTCTGTCCCCCAGGGAGGAAGTTATATATAAATTGTAAAAGGCTCATTGGGGAGGGGAGAGTGGGGAGGGAGGAGAAAAATGAGCTGATACCAAGGGCTCAAGTAGAAAGCAAATGTTTTGAGAATGATGATGGCGACATATATACAAATGTACTTGACACATGGATGTATGTATGGATTGTGATAAGAGTTGTATGAGCCCTCCATAAAATTATTAAAAAAGAAAATTAACCTCAACTACATCATTTAATCACATAAAATTATAATTTTTCAACTTAACATTTAGTTGTCACATATATAATTGTTCAGTGGTTACACATTTTAAAAAATATTGTAAATAGAATTTTTCCACCTTGAAAAAACATCTACGGGGAACTGTAAAAACAACCTTTCCTATCTTTGAGAAAACATTGAAGCTTTCTCCTTTTATTGTCCCTTTATAATATATAGAGTGATTACCTTCTTTTTAACCACTGGAATTTGGATGTTTTCCTAAATGATTGTCATTGGATTTCAAGTGGGCTTCGACTCAAGAGGTCGTTGTGTGAACAGAGCAGGGCTACTGCGTGGTGTCAGAGAAGGTGTGCATCAAGGTTGTGTCTTCGCACCATACTTGGTCAGTCATTATGTTCAGCAAATAATCAAAGAAGCTGGATCATATGATGGATTCAACACTTAAGAGATCAAACGACGTGTCGCATTAGGTAAATCTTCTGCGTAAGACATCTTTTTAGAGTACTGAAGAGAAATGATGTTACTTTGAGGACTCGGGTTTGCCTGATCCAAGCCATGGTATTCTCCATTGCATGACAGTATGTGAAAGTCAGACATTTATTATGAAAGACCATAGAGGAAAAGATGCACTTGGATTGTGGTGCTGGAGAAGAATATTGAGAGTACCATGGACTACTAAATGGACAACCGATCTGTGTTGGAAGAAGTAAGGCCAGAGAGTTCATTTGAGGCAAGGATGGCAAGACTGCATCTTACGTACACTGGACATGTTGTCAGGAGAGACCAGTGTTGGAGAAGTACATCATGTTCGGCAGAGTGGAGGGGTGCTGTATACAAGGAAGGCCCTCAGTGGGATGGAGTGACACAGTGGCTGCATCAATGGGCTCAGGCATAGGAGTAATTGTTAGGATTAATCAGAATTGTGCAGTGTCTCGTTCTCTTGTTCAGATGGTCACTATGGGTTGGAGCCAACTACTCCATGGCACCTAAAAACAATAGCATGAACTCTCAAAAGAACAAATGGAATTGTCTTGGGAAAGATCAAGTCAGAATGCCTCTTGGCAGCAAGGATGATGAGACTTCACCTCATGTATTTTGGTCACATCATGAGACACCATTTCCTGGAGAAAAGTATCATTCTTAACAAAGTAGGGTACAGCAAATATCAGGATACCCTTTGACAAGATGTCTTGCCACAATGGCTGTATTGATAGGCTCAAATATGGAAAAAATGTGGAGAGAATGGCACTGTGCTGACAGTGGGTCATTTTGTTGTACATTTGGTCTCTATGAGTCACAACTGGCTTGATGGTATTTAAAAAGAAAAACTTATTGAAGGTTGTATTTTGTTTTCTTGTTGGTGCACTGTTTTCGTTTTCTTCACCTTCAACCTGAACTTCCATATCAGCAATTGATGGTCTGTTCCACAGTCAAATCCTAGCCTTGTTTCGGCTGAAGCTATGAAGCTTCTCCATTGTCTTTCCCAGAGATATAATCTGTTTGATTCTTCTCTATTCCATTTGATGAAGTCCATGTGTAGAATCACCATTTATGTTGTTGAAAAAAGTATGTTCAATGAAGAAGTCTTTGGTCTTGCAAAACTCTATCACGTAATCTCTACCTTTCTTTCACCCAGGTCATATTTTCCAACAATTGGTTTTTCCTTTGTTTTCCACTTTCATATCCCAACCATCAGTCATTATCAAATCATCTTTTTGTCAGTTTGATCTATTTCAGCCTGAAGAAATTGGTAGATTTCTTTGGTTATTTCATTGCTAGCATTAGTAGTTAGTGTGCAGATCTTAATATGGTTGTATTGCCTGGATTTCCTGTGTGTGGATAGATATCATCCTGTCGCAGAAGCACGTAAGCCAGCATAGTGCAATAAACTGACATAGAGCCTTCAGTACTGCTTTTCCTTTCAGGTCTTGAGACATGCTGAGCAGATCCTTCCATTTTGGTATGCTAACTCTAAATCTTTTCATGTTTCATAATAATGCTTTACTTTGAGACTTTCTCTTCACCACTTTTATGCCGTAATTGCTTTCATTAGTTTTGGTTTTCTAAATTCAAGAGCTGTTTCAGAATCCCTTCTGATACCCATTTTGGTCTTTCATTTTTTTCTTGTATTTTTAAGTACCTTTTGCTTTCTTCATGTGTGATGTCCTTAATTTGACCCCACAATTCCTCTTCAGTCATTACTTTTTCACATGCCAAATCTGCTTCTGAGATGGTGTGTCTAAATTCAGGTAGGGTATAATATTTTAATTCTAATTGACTTTTAAAAATTTGCTTCCATGTCATCCTGAACTTGCTTATGAGCAGATAATGGTTTGTTTCACTTAAGCTTGGCCTTATTGTGGTCAGTGATAGAGTTCCATACTCTTTTCTCACAGATGTAGTCAATTTGATCTCAATGGATTTTGTCTGATTGGGTTCATATGTACAGTCATTTTTTTACATTGTTGGAAAAGGCAAGTATGTGAATTCAAAACTGTCATTCAAATTTCCACCTTCATATCTATTGCCAGGTAATGGGTTGTTTTTTTCTTTTTGCAACTACTTACCCTTCCTATTAATTTATAATTTATAAATACCAGTAATTATCAAAGCAATTGTTTGTGTTTTTAATCAAATTTAAACTGGAGAAGTTGGGAAATTTCTTCAATATCTTCATTAGTGAGTTTAATAGTGGTACATAAATTTGAATACAGTTGTATTAACCTGACTTATACTCATATAGATATTGCTCTATCACGACACTTCAAATTGATACTTCAAATTGATCTTGAAATATATTTTGGTGAGGAATGGAAGAACGTGGGGCTGATATTCTCGTATGTTTCAGTCCAGGCATAAGAAACAGTGTGACTTCAGTTCAAAGTGACCACTCCAGTCTTTCTCAGTGTCCTCAGGCTCACGATATAGAACTTTCTGTGGCTCGTTTTCTTTTTCACAACCCAATTTCCATAAATTTAGACTTTATTTTTTCTACTTTCCCATTACAAGTGGGATGTTTGCAACTGTTTCCCCTCATCTTGAGTTGGGACCTGTGATAGCGTGGCTAGGTCAGGATTCTCGTAGATTGTTGAGCCCTCCCACATGTGGTCTAGGGTTAGATGTGGTCTCACATATCCAATCAAACAGCCAAGCAGTTTTGGGAGGAACCATTGTGGGCAGAAGGCGGCTCTATACCCAAGCCACAGCTGACGTTTCCTTCTGGTGTGGCCTACTTAATATGTAAGTTGACACTGTGGCAAAGCTAGCTTGCGCCTTATTAATTTGTATCCTCCATCTGTCTCACCAACCTCTGGTTCTTTGGACTTGAGCCCAAAGCTTGGGAATGACCTGCTGAACCTTAGAGCCACTAGAATCTGCCTTCAGTCCTGTGGAACTTGGATTCATCCACATCTGGATCCAACAGCCATGATTTTTGTGTGCTGTTTTCCTGCTGCTTGGTTCATCAGCCCCAGCAGAATAGAGTCCAGCTTAACATCTGGCCTGAGAAATTGAAAAAGATTCATTTTACTGGCTTCTATAAGTATGTGAGGCATTTTCTTGATATACATTTATGTGTGTGGTAACAATTTCTTTTAGAAGAATTCTTTGGAGATTAATGATGTCCCCAATTTCCAAGATGGCCATCTTCCATGATGCTATTCGGCTCCATTCTCTCCTGTTCTTCCCTTGGGTGTATTCCCTTGTGTTCGTGGGTTTTGAAAACCACTATAACGCCCCACAAATGCACACCATTTTGTGGAACTGTCTCACACTGTGATAGGTAGTGCTCAGTCCCAAAGTCAAAGGTCGGGCAGGTCTAATCCAAGTGCAGGATCCAGAGCAGAAGCCAAACATTTCCAAAAGTCACAGCAGGTCTTCTTGTATCTGCCATGACTGAGTCAGAAGGTAGAGGTCTTGTTTTCTAGGTAGGGTTATGTATGTTAGAACCAGCATTTTATGCTCTTCCAAAAATAGTGCCTTAAGTCACACCCCCTACCAAGGTAACAGTCAAAGATGATCCCAAAGAAACAAAGGGTGTGGCCTTTTTCACAACTTCTCCTAAAGGTCTTAAAGATACTCCCAAAGAAATGAAGATCCTAGGACACATCCGTTACTGAAATGGGGTCTTAAAGATAACCCCAAGGAAACAAAGGGTGTGGCCACACCCTAAGGTTAGATCTGAATACCACCCCCCTTCTGTCCATAAACATGATAGAGAATTCTCGCTGTAATAGGCCCATAGACGCAGATATATAAAGGTGAGAATCATAATGTATCATGCAAGGAACCATGGCTAAAAAGGCCATATTAATGGACTATAACTCATTTTGTGTGTGTGTGTGTGTGTGTGTGTGTGTCCACACACACTGGTTTTTACGTTCTACAGACCCAGCCTGACACAGTCACCACCAAGTAATGAAGGTCCTGAGACCTTTGTTCTAGTCACACCTTTGTATTTTGAGGAAGCAGCTCTTCATCAATAATATTTAGAGTAGCATGAACTATATCTGACAATGTTCTACCGCTATTCATAAGACTTTCATGGCTAATAGTTAAGAAGTAGATTACATTTTATATCTGCCTTGTCGGTCTGTTCTTGAGTCTATTTGTAAACTCAGTTGAACTCTGATCCTCATGGGTGACCCTGTGGCAATAGGAAACACTAGTCACCTATCTTCTGTTTTCACTTCAACATGGAATTCACCAGGGTAAGGCAAACTGACAGATGAGGCATGGTTGCAAGTTAGCAATTTAAAATATGTTGTCTATTACAGGTGATGACATCATTCTGTTTTACTTATATTGAAAAATTAGCGAAACAATTAGAATTGACCACACTCTCTCACCACTAAGAGCAGAGATTGTGGTTAAATGTAGGATTAATTTTTTTAAATTAAAGATCATTTTATCATTATGAAATATAACATCAGAGTCTAGGATGATACTTTATTTTTGACTGATGTGCTAAAATAGTAGATACAATGATACCAAACAAGAGTAGATGTGCTATTGCTGCTATAGAATTTATAGAAGATGAATGGAAAACTCGTGATATGACTCTTGCACAACCAAGCACAATCAGACACTTGAAATGGCAGGCGAATTGACTGCCAACATAGTTTCCATTAGAGAACTCTTGCCACAGGATGAGTTCCTAGTCTGTTTTATTGGATTGATAGATGGTCTATTCATTTTCAAAAGTTAATTAGGAAGAGTTCCCATGAGAGAATGTGGAGAGGTTTCAATGTGTTTCGTGCATCTGAACATTCTAGAATACTCATAGACAACACATGTGACTTTCACGTGAGGTGTGCTGCCTGTGTGAGAACTCTGGAGGTGATAACAAGGTGGCAATTGCTTTGCAAAATATAATCACCTGGTTATGGATTTTGATTGACCCGTAATTCCAGAGTTTTCTGGGGTCAAGGGAAAGGAAGCATTTCCTTTAGTCTACATATCCCCCAAACATGATCGACTAGTTTGTAATTACCTGAGGTTTAGTTCAGTGGTCACGCTCAGAGAACGGAGACTGGAGGGATATCACCAATGAGCAAAATTTAAAAAAAAATTTTCAAATGATCAAAAGAAAGAGAAATCAATCTGTCTCTTCAGGGAACACTCACTGAATCCACAATGTAAAGTAATCCATGAAAGTAAAACATTAACTGTCAACATACATTAAAAGAATTCCATTTTGGAATAATGAGTGAAAGATATAAAATTAAAGTTAAGGATGCTGAACAAAATAGCCTGATATAATGGCATTGTAAGTATGTCCTACTGAGTATGGAAAGGGAGAGAAAGGAACTTTATAAATGAGAAAGTCCATGACAAAAATAAAAAAAATCAACAAGTCAATGAGAACAACTGTATAGAAGGGCCGTTAGAGTAATTTTCAAGGCTAGAATACTAGGAAGGAATGATAGAAAAAATGCACAAACGAGACATTAAACACCACAGAGAACAGAAAGAGAGATTCTAGTCTATGAAACTAATAGATGTGTAATTGGAGTTCCAGAAAAAAATCTAGAGAGCAACGGGGCAGAGGGAATTCTTGAGAAGATGCTAGCTGCAAATTTTACACAATAGAAAAAAGATTCCTATCTATATGTTCAAGATGTCCAAAAAAATTCAAGATTTATAATTAGAGCGAGAGACATATCTAGGTATATCCTACTGAAACTGCAGTACACCCAATACAAATGAAGATCTTAGAGGCAGCCAGAAATTAAAGAGTGATAATCTCTGTTAATAATAAAAATGGTACGAGATGAAAGTAGGATGTTATCATTGCTATTCTGAAAGGAAATCTAGTGAATATATACGTTGAGAAGTTACATTTCAAGAGTGTCAGTAAATAAAACACATTTTCCCGACAAACAAATAATTGAGTTTGTCATCCACAAACCTTGTCTAATGAAAATGTCAAAGAATGTTCCAGTAGAGAATATTAATGTCAGTTGGTTTCTGGATCTTTATAACAGGGAACCCTTGCCTTACTGCCATCAGAATGAACATATCACTTTATTTCCCAATACAATGTGAGTGGAAGTGACATAAAATAATTCTGATCAGAAATTTTAAAGCTATTGTCCCAGATAGGGGTTACTTCTACAACCTAGATTCTAAAATAAAGAATGCATTGAATGGTTCTATGGTAACTCTACTATGAACATAGATTTGAGAAAGTAATAAACCTTTATTGTATGCCAGTAGAATTTTGGAATCATTTGTTATTGCAGTATAATTTGGCTTACGTTATTGATACAGATGTCATTCAGATTGGAGGAAAATGATCCCAGATGGAAAGTCTTAAATACAAGATGGAATGACAAAGGGGAAAAAATAATTCTATCAACTGTGGCATAACATCAATTGTCTTAAAGAACAATAATTATGTAGTATAAAATTCCCAATAAAAGAAGAAAACTGGCAGTTATTTTATATATGTAAATGGGATTATAGCATTTTAAGGTCTTTCATAAACAAATAATTATGAATCTAAAAGATGTGATTTAAAAAGTATTATGAAATAAGGAAAGGCATAAAAAAGAATGAATAATTTTTCAATATGAGAAATAAAAAGCTTATCAGTACAGATATTGTGTGTGGTAGTTAGAATTTATGTCAAATTGCATTTACCATATATACTCAAGTATAAACCAAGCTTTTCAGTCCATTTTAATGCAGTTTTTTGGGTAAAATTAGGTGCCTTGGAAAATATTCGGGTTGGCTTGTGCTCGAGTATATATGGTATGTAGTGATTGAAAACAATCTGCCAGTCAGGTCCTAGCCTGATGCTGTTTCCTGGGAGGTGTGGCATTTTATAAAAGAGAGGATGGACACTGGTACATATAGGAACTGGAAACACAGGGAATCCAGGGTAGATGATACCTTCAGGACCAGTGGTGTGAGTGGCCATACTGGGAACGTGGAGGGTGGGTGGGTTGGAAAGGGGGACCGAGTTACAAGGATCTACATGTGACCTCCTCCCTGAGGGATGAACAACAGAAACGTGGGTGAAGGGAGACATCAGACAGGGCAAGATATGACAAAATAATAATTTATAAATTATCAAGGGTTCATGAGGGAGCGGGGAGTGGGGTAGGAGGGGAAAAATGAGGAGCTGATGCCAGGGGCTTAAGTGGAGAGCAAATGTTTTGAGAATGATGAGGGCAATGAATGTACAAGTGTGCTTTACACAATTGATGTATGCATGGATTTGTGATAAGAATTGTATGAGCCCCTAATAAAACGATTTAAAAAAAGACATTGGGATTCCTCTTTCTGCCCCTCAGTCTTCCTACTGCTGGGGCTCTGTACCTGCCTTAAGGGGTAGCCCATACCCAACCTCGACAACTGTCAAGCCATGCTATATTTCCACTCAGACTGGATTTACATACCCACACCTACCAATCTATAATCTTCCCACGTCCCACTTCAACTTTTTTTGTCATTGGCTGCAGCTATGTGAGTTTGAAGAGGTTTCTTGCTAGCTTCAAACCCAGGCATTTAAGTTGGACTGGGTTGAAATACCTTCCTGATATCAGATTACTTTTTGATATAAAGCTCTTTCCTATACATATATGATTGCCATTGGTTTTGATTCTCTAGAGAATCCAGCCTAACACAAATTCATACCACGGGAATGGGCCTTTAGGGAAATAAATGATGAAGAAGAGTGGAGACTTTCGGACCTCAGCCTCATGGCAATTGGGTGGAATTGGATTTTCCTTCTCCTTCGGATACGCCGAGGAGGTCACATATGGCCACTGTTGTATTCAGTTCATTTTAGGAAAGGCATGGGGATGGAAAATTCTTAGTTGCTCTCTTTGGTGATTCCTGAAATGAAACAAAGGAATGTAACGAATGTTAACTGAAGCTGGGAAAGTATAGCACCATTTGGCTTTATTGAGGTAAAAGCTTTGCTGCTTAGACAGAAAGACCTTTAGCAGGTCAGGTTCTGGACCCTAACACCATGTTGCATATGAATAGAATAGTTTCGACAAGAAAGGATTGAATTAGAATATTTTTTAAAGAATTATGTTTAGGATCTGACTATCCTGGGATTATATTTACTTCCCCTTACTTACAGTTATTGACATAATATGATAGAAATGAATATTTGAAATTAATGACCAGAGAGAGGATTTTTGTTTTGTTTTGTTTTGTTTGGTGCCAAGGTTGAAGGCTTAGAAAAGGTAACCTCCTCTCAGGGCCTTAAGAGCCAAGCTATTTGCGTTTGAAAATTCATGCAACTAGAACTTCAGTTTGGACACTGGAGGAAGAAATAAAAAGTGACTTTTAAAAAAAAAATTGAGCAAGTGATTTTCTTGTGACTATACCTAGCTTGGAAAAATCAGTGCCTATCAGCACTCCTCTCTTAGGGTTGACAATTAAAGGGAGCTTGTGGACAGCCAGGGATGCTCGCTAGATGACCTCTTGAGTTCACCTGTGGAGTGGAAGTGGGGGAAACGCCGCAATGGAGAGACAGGTATCTTTGGATAGCCAGAAGAGGTCAAATGTGGCCACATGAATCCCGTGGAATGACATAGGGACTAGAGGAGAAATGAGAACTGGCTGCCTGGCCTACGGATTAAGAGTTGTGTGTGCCCTGAGTCTATGATAGGACCTAGCCTGAGGGGGCTGAGGTTGTTGAGAACTTGTGGAGGAGACAGTGGTCTGAAGTGAGGGGCACTTGTGTGGGGAACTCCCTGACTTGATATGGTACCCATTGACCTAGCATGGAAGGGCTAGGACAGAGTGGAGCAGAAGAAGATGTTTGACCATTGCTTGCTACTTGATGGGTGGTCTACTCTAGATTTGACTTTGTTTATGGATGCAAGCATAAGGTTCCAACTGGAGTGAAGATTCTTCACATCAAAGAACACCTTTGTCTTCTCCAGGGCAGGATAGAATGGATAGTGTAGCAATTAGATATCAGAATGGGGGAAAGTAAAGTCATGAAGTGACTGGCTTACACATTTTGATGGGTGGGAAATGTTAATAAGACTAGGATTAAGGTGTAGGTGTTCACAAACCTGCAATAATTAGGCATAGAATATTTTTGTTTTGTTCATTCATGTAATATATTTAAATAGGGATGGTGCATTTTTGTGTGTATGGTTTAGTTTTACCTTGTTAGGCATAAACATGATTTTATCATTAATTGTGTTTAACTATTATGTATGATTAAAGCATTGCTTCCAGGTGTCAGGTTGACAAGAGGTAGTCTGTGGCAGTTAGTTTTCTGTCTACCTGCACTTGTATAGGGGCAGATTCCACCTGGTCAATCAGGTCAAAACCAGATGGTGCCTACTGAGAAGTGTGATATTTTTATAAGAGAGTTACTGGGGACCCCTCCCCCTGTCTGTATTTTCACCTTCCTGCTTGCCCGGTCTCTATGCCTGCCATTAGGAGCAGCCCCATGTGAGCTGCTTGACCCTGAGAGATGTGAGAACCCTTCCATGTTTCTACTCAACTTGGATCCACATAATTACACTCATGAGCATCATGATTATCCTGTGATTGTCCTGAATCCCGCTTCATCCTTCTAGGTCATTGACCTGCAGCTACTTGAATCTGAAGAGGGCTCTGGCTAGCATCAGGCCCGTGTCTGGAACTGCAGTAGGCTGGGGAACCTCTTTTGGATTTAAAGCTTTTATATATACATATATATGTGCATTATGTGTATAAAATGTGAATAAAACCTTCGTATTATTTTAGAACATATACACCATATTAGGCTGGATTGTCCATGGGGGACATATGTGTCTGTGTGTGTGTGTGTGTGTGTGTGTGTAGAGAGAGAGAAGTTTTGTTTGAAAATAATATAAAGGTTTTATTAATATTTTATGCACCTACTTTTGACCTTTTATATAAATGGATACATTCGCAGAAAAATAAACTTGCTGATACTGACCACAGAAACCATTCAGCAGTGGATTTCTGACAAGGTGTCAGACTGGGTAGACATGCTTCCCAGACCGTGTATTGCAGAGAGAGGCGAGACTAACTGAAGAAGTTAGGGATGATGCTTCCGGAGCCCTGAGCTTCAGAAGAAAGGATAGAGAAGTGGTGTGAAGACCAATGAGCAGAAGAAGCTGAACTAAATGGCGCGTCAGAAGACCTAAGGAACAGGTGAATTGTCAGCTGGCAAGACACCACATGGCTACTTTGAACTCATGCCAGTCACGTTCTGACAGAGATAGCAACCTGGTAATCCACTTTGCCCACAGCATGAGTGCACAAATCAGCGGGTGGGGACCAGAAAAATGCATGTTTCCGCTTGTTTCCCAAACCCTTCTGAGGACCACAAACCAGGCCAGCCAATACCACCAGTGCCTGAGAGTCGGTGGTAAGGTGCTGTTCAGTTTGACCTATGAAGGCCTGGTAGAGGTGGGACAAATAAAGGGTCCAGATTCGAAAGCCAAAAATGTTCAAAAGTCATGGCAGGCCTTCTTACTTCTACCGAAGTTCAGTCAGGATCTAGAGGTCTGGCGTTCCAGGTGAGGTAATATGTCTTAGAACTCCTTGGTAGCCCCATTAACTACAAGGACAACAATGGGTGTGGATGGGTTTTCGCCCTGTATTAAGGTGGGTTCTTAAAGATGCCATCAAGGAAACAAAGTAAGAAAAAGAGCAATGAAAAGTTAAAGACATTCTTAGAAACTCATTTAAAATGAAGAATTTTAAAAGGCTAAGAGTTTTGTTGTAAATTTTTCTCTGTCTAGAGCCTCAAATTAAGAATGGAGTGTGATAATTGAATAAGGTCAAGAAGAAAGTGACTTAATTTGCAGTTATGAAAGCAGTAGGGACAGGCATCTTGTCAGTGAGTGTGTTAATCACGACGATAATCTAGTAGCGATGCTTGGCTGTAAAATTGCTTTCTTTCCAAGTCTTTAATATGTATAACATATAGAAGCCTAGGGAAGCATTAATTTGACTCTATTTATAATCTGAGGTGGCAGGTGGGGGTAAAACATAATATATTAATTTACTACTCTTTGATGGTTCTTTTACATACGTTAAAATATTTCATTGTTAAAACATCTCCATGAAGGAGGTATTAATATGCTTTTACTTGTAATTACAAAATTGAGACTAAAGAAACAAGTGAATTGTTCAAAGCCTAACAGTTATTAAGGTTATGGACAAAGATTTAAATTTAGTTACTTCTGATTCTGAAGTTGGTGTAGCTGCCTCTATGTACGTGTCTCCTACTGTTATGTTCATTTATGAATCATTACTTCTAAATAAATAAAAACAGCATAGCATAGCACTGCTTTATATTGTCCAGATTCAAAACTTTACATAGAAATCACAACTATAGTTCATTAATCTATTCCTTAGTTCTTAATTCTTTTGTTTCTGCCACAAAAGTGTAAAAGTGAGGTAGTAACTACAAGGGGACTGGGACATAACTTTGATAGCCTTAAGTTTCAATTGTATTTTTTCAATAGTAAGATAATGGGAATCAGGGGGAGTTTAGCATTGGTGAAGATTACAGAATCAGGCACTTATTATTCTTGTAATTCAGATATATCTGGCTTATCTGATTACTCTAGTTTTCTTTTATGCCCTGTACAGAATGAGGCAAGCCAAGACCTCAGTGACTCTCTTGTAAAACAAAAAAGTGTATTTTCCATATTGGGTTCTTGTAAGCAACTGATATCATCTGCAGTAATATACAACTTATGAATTTGAGTTTGAATTGTTTTCTGGAGAAAATATTGTACCAGAAGTATGGAGTTTTACTATTTTTTTACAGTTTTATTTACATCAGCACTCTGTGATGGGTTTATACATTTTATAAAGTCACTAGGCTGTGAGGTTCTATTTGGTATATATAATTTCAATTGTTATTAAAATTATTTCCTGAGTTTCCTAGATAACTATGTCCCCTTCTGTGACTAATCCTATACATAAACTTCATATTTCCAGATTCCTATAATTTCCTTTGAACAAATATTAGGATGTAACATATTTTATTTCTTTTGAGTCATCTACCAACTGTAAAAGTCTACCAATTGTAACAATCTTTCTTATATATTTTCTTGAATTTATATTTCTCAATCAAGCAAATCAACGTGTATGTTAATTGTTTACCAAATACAGCAGAAAATGGATATTTCATGTTTGGCAGTTGCTGATTATTTGACTAAGAGAACCCTTTGCCACAGAAAATGAAATCAAGAGGAGGAACCCTGCCTGGTATGCCCAATAATCCAATCTCTGGACAAACGTCTTTACGAGAAAGTATATTTATTTCAAACTGCTAAGCAAGGAGTTGGGAGAGGGCAGTTCCTGAGATCTTTGTGAATAACTGGGTGTGTTGGACCAGAGAAACAAATCCAGAGACACTCACATGTGTGTAAGACAGAGCTTTATATCAAAGGGTAATTGTACACCGAGAAAACATCCTAGCCATTCCAGATCAAGTCCATAAATCGAATATTAGCTCATATGTCTGATACTCGTCCATAAACTTCTCTTCAGACTCACATTGCTACTTGCAGTGATGCCGAGTGCAGGCAGGTCCCAGGCCAGTGGGTGACGACTCTTGTGGATGCGGTGCCAGTGTGTCTCTGCAGGTCTCCATTGGATGGCTCACTCAGATTTCAGCTTAACTGCACATGGCTTGTTCACAGGAAGATGAGGGCAGAGAGGAAGAGAGGGCGTTCCCAGAATCCTCATGAGAAGGTCACTTCATTTGGTTGTGACCTTCTCATGAGGATTCTATCAAGGTGACATGAAATTATGTAACTACCATACTGGGCTTTGGCACTCTTGTGGGCTGGTCAAAATGGGAAGCTGTACGTGGTCAGACATCCTTTTTCTAGAAATCTCTGTGTTATGCATTGAGGTGACAGGGAGGATTGAGACCTTGGGGTGTCATGGTTATGCATTGGCTGCTAAACCACAAGCTCTGAGGTTACCTGCTAGAAAAAGGGTTACCTGCTGTCTGTTCCCATCGAGAGTTATAATCGCAGATACTCATAAGGGGAGTTCTCTGCCCTGTCCTATCAGGTCACTCTGAGTTGCCATTGACTCCATGGCAGGTGAGTTTGAGGATTTCTTTCTTTTTGGGGGGGGGGAACATGTGTGTTCTGGTGTTGGCTAAGAATCTTGAAAGTACCATAGACCGCCAAAGAAGAAACAGACCTGTTTTGCATGAAATACAGCCAGAATGCTCCTTAGAGGCAAGGATAGATAGACTTCATCTCACATACTTGGATATGTTTGTGAGAGAGAAGTCCTCTGAGAAAGGCATAAGTCTTGATATAAAGACAGTGAAACAGACTGACACATGGCTGCAGCCAGGGCTCAAACAATTGTGGGGATGGCACAGGACCAGGTGGTGTTTCTGTGGTCCGTATGTTTGCTATGAATCAGAAGTGTCCGGGTGGTCCCTAAGAACAACAACAGGGACCATGTGTAGCAGTGGCACACCTTGTGTCCCCCAAATACCAGTCTAACTCTATTGGTGGCGGATTTTATACTGGATGTATACGTTAAGGTCATTTATAAGACATGGCCAGATGAGACTGTAGAGGTGGATAAGTTCCAAGTCTGTGGGTGAGATGTCAGTGTGGTACCGTATATACTCATGTATAAACTGAGTGTTCCAGCACATTTTAAATGCAGTTTTAATGGTAAAATTAGGTGCCTTGGCTGATATTTGGGTCGGCTTATACTCGAGTATATACGGTAGGTACATTATCTGCTGTCAGTTTGGGACTTGAGAGGATTAAGAGTGAAGGGGTGGGACTAGTTTGTCAATCAGGTCATAGCCAATGAGGTCTCTGTGTGCATGGCCTTTTCCTAAGGATTCTGGGAACCCCTGTATTTCTTCCCTGGAGGCAGGAGACACACTTTCTCTCTGCTCACTCCTTTGGAGACTCTCTCTTGGCTCACTCCCTGAGAGACTCTCTGCTGTCAAGGCTGACTTCCTGTGAGACATCCCTGAGGAGAAGCCACATGGACCTACTCTGATGCAGCCCTGGTGCAGGAGAACCCATGTGGAGACCCCTGCCAGCGCTGAGATGCTCACACCACCCCTGGATCCAAAGACTTTCTACCCACTGGCCTGTGATCATCCTGCATTCGGCATCATTGCATGTGTTTTGTGATTTAGAAGAAGACTTTATAGCTTGGTTTTGGACATATGGGCTAATATCGAACTTATGGACTTTTTCCGGACAGGGCTGGGATATTTTCTCAATGTTCAATTCCTCTTGTATATAAACCTCTTTCTTATATGCATTTGAGTTTCTATGGCTTTGTCTCTCTAGTCTACCCAGACTAACACAGTCAGGTTGTAGTCTTCTGCTGATTCACACATCTGAAAGCCTACGATCAGCAGGTCAAAGAGCAGACTTTGGTCTGCAGGTGTGGACGAATCCAAGATTGAAAGGTGGATGACTGGGTACTGATTTCTCCCATAATTGTTAGGCATTACAGAAAAGCTCTGGCTCAAAACCAAAGAACTGTTTATTAATGAGCCAAAAATCAGGACCCAGATCCAACAAGAACTAAGCAAACTCTCCCACGTGTCTACTTACGTTGGGTACAGGCCAGAGACTTGACATCTCTTCAGAGAGGATTTCTATTTTACTGTCAAAACACACATTCATGACCTGGCAGAGCTGATATAAAACCTTAACTGTCACACTGTGCCTAATGGTGGTTATTGAAAATCTTGAAAGCGATTTCTACAAGTTGAGATTTCTTCATACTAAGTCCCCTTCTACTACAATTCTGAAGGCCTGATCTTGATTCAACTTTAATAAGTGGTGCTTGTGATATATTTCCTGAATAACTAAAATATACCAGAATTTTCTGGATGCATTCCAAGGGGTTTAATTCTTTACTTGTTTGATTACCCATTCTTTAAGCAGCACACATTTAATCAAAGCTAGGTCAAAACCAGAAAACAAGAATTATTTCCAAATATAGAACCTGATCAGGACTCAAGCCACGCCTGTCTGGGTGAAAGAGATAATGGATATCCTTCTTGGGCTCCAACTCAAAAATGGGTTCAAGGAGATGTCTATAGTCTAGTCAAGGATAAATCTCCAATGTATCACATAAATGGTGGGATTCAAGTAAACTAACAATTAGTGCACTGCCCTAATGACTTTTAATTATACAAAATCTATTTAATGAAAGATAGTTCATTATTTCATACAGTTAATACTTACATAAGAACAATAAAAGAGGCACACAGAGCTAGGTTGTTATAAAATTTTGAAAGTATTATTGAAAAATATTAAATAGTACCTGACAAATAATTAAATTGTAATTTAAGATATTTTCATATTGCTTCTTTAATAGCGTCCTCATTTGCAATATTCTTCACTTTTATACAACCATCATCAGCTGTGTGATTTATCCTTAACCGTCTTTTCACTGTAGAGATAGGATTCCATTCCGTTAATGGTAGGCCAATTAGACAATAGTCATTTTAATTGATATACTATAAACAGGCAACTTCTGTTTTCTAAACATTATGTTCATCTTCGAAAAGCTACCTGTTTCTGCTGAGCTCACAGCAATTATTGTGACAATATATTTTGCTCTGTGAACCCTTTCAGGAATTGCATAATTCCCTCACAATGTCTCATGGGAATTAGAGGTGTAACATAATGCTGAAATGAAGGACCACGTGTCGCCCTCTGGTTGGTTTGTTTCTCTTTATGCTACATGTTTGCTGAAGTAAGAAACACAAGGGAATAAAAAATGCAGCATTTTATCAAAAGCATAATGAGTTTTATACAATGAATAAGCAAATGTTACAAGCATAGTTCTGTCTATTTTTTATAAGTATGGATGGAATGAGCAGAAGGAGAAAATAAATGTGTGATTTCCGCATCGAGTGACAGATTACAAGTTTTTCTCTTCGAGAGACCCCTGATCGCACATGCCATTTAAAAACCAGTTCCACAACTCAAAGGCAGCAACAAATGGGGACCGGTCCTCCTGGAGTGGTGTGGACTGGCTGAATGAACTACATCCCTGGCATCACAGTCACGTCTGTTGCAGCACCATGAATCCCTATGAGATTTTAAATGGGTGACTCTTAAGACAAAATGACTTACCCAAATGTGGTAGTTATATCATCTGGTGTCAGTTTGAGACTTGAGAGGATTAAGAGTGAAGGGGTGGAGTCTAGTCTGTCCGTCAATTGGATCATAGCCAATGAGGCCTCTGTGTGGGCATGACCTTCCCCTGAGAATTCTAGGAACTCTTGTGTTTCCTTCTTGGAGGCGGGAGACTTTCTCTCGCTACTCACTCCCTTGGAGATACTCTACTGAGAAGATGCATGGTGATACACCCTGGGAATTGAAGAAGCCAAATGGACCTACCCTGATGCTGCCTTGGGAAATGGAGGAGCTACGTGGAGACCCCGCCAGCGCTGAGATGCTTGCAATGCTACTGGATTCAAAGACTTTCTATCCACTGGCCTGTGATCATCATGCATCCGACATCATTGCATGTGTTTTGTGAGTTTGAAAAGGATTTTATAGATTGGTATTGGGCAATATGGACTAATATCAGACTTATGGACTTGGACTGAACTGAGTTGGGATACTTTCTCAATGTCTAATTACCCTTTATATAAAACTCACTCTTATACACATACGAGTTTCTATGGATTTGTTTTTCTAGTCAACCCAGACTGACACACCAAAAGTCATCTTTATTCAGGCTAGTTTTGGATTCTCAAAACATGTTGTGTTTCAGACTGTAGACTGCCTCATTTTCAGATGGAAAACTCACCTGTTTCTCCTGAACAGAGGGATGACTTACTTTTCACACTATGATTTGGTATGCATGTATTGATCTTGTCCCATGTTCAGAAAAATGGCATCTTGCATGATCAGTAGGGAAGTTTTCATAGGGGATATATCTTAAAGTCATCGTTAAAACATAGCTCGTTCCAACTGTGCAGGCTTGCTGGGCAAGGAATGGATAGAGCCAATTTGAGCTGGTCCTAATAGCCACTGTTTCACCAAACAACTTGGATAAAGTGAGTTTAAACCTATCTGAGCTGGCTTCACTGTCAAGTTGATTGCAACTGATAGCGACCTTACAGGACAGAGTAAAACTGTCCCCTAGGGTGTCCTATGCTGTAAACCTTTAGGGAAACATGATACCACCTTTTCCACCTGTGGAATAGCTGGTAGATAGGAACTTCCAACCTTTCTTTTGGTTAGCAGTCATGTGCACCAGTTCTCAGTGGCTAAATGTTAGAAGTAGATGCAAGAAGCTTGAAGGATTTTTTCCCCTAAGTCCCTAGGTATTTTTTAAATGTTACTTTAGAACTTATGCTATAGTTAAAATTTCTAGTTTATCTTCATAATTCCTACTTTATTAACTCTTGTTCTAAAAAGGCAACTATCATGGAGAGAGTATTGCTCACTTTCTTTAGGGCATAAAGATATAAATCAAAAATGATTCTCAAGAGAAAATGTTAATTCTCACACTTATTAAGGCATGGCTTAACGTTTATATCACTTGAGTATTTTGTATTAGATTTTAGTGGCAAAATATGACAAATATTTTCATGAATAAATTAAAAATATATAATATTTACTAGCGAATGCTTGCTTATATAGAATATTTACATAATAAGGTAAATGCATATTTAACATGTTTAAAAGCTTTCAATTGCATGCAGAATTTATAAGTAGATCCAATATGTTCGGTGGTTTAATGACAACATATGGTAAGTACAATGTCATTGAGGTTGTCATTTCTTAGCAGTTTTACTGCCACATAATTCACGTGTCACACAGTTTAATAATTCAATCATATTAAATAATAGTGGTGTAATCACCACCACAATCAATTCAGAACATTTTCTTCTTTCTTGTATTCATCGTTGTTAGGCCCCACATTCCCACTGACCCTCCCGCCATGACCCTACATAATTATTAATGTAGTTACTCTCTCTATAGATTTACCTGTCCTGGGTTTTATATACAGAAAATCATACAAAATAAAAATAAAAGACAAACAATAACAAATGCAAACAACCATGACAAAAGAGGGAAAAATTTTGATCCAAAAAAGCAGAAACTATTAAAAACTGAAACAACCTTAAAATGGGTCAAAAGGGAGATCAAATGATAAAGTGTTACGTTTAACCTAACTACATCTACAATAATTGACTTTAGGTTCTATGTGTCTGATAATAAGGCTATGGTCAGCGGGTTTTCATAGAAGGCTTAATCCTTGCAAATGGATTTTTGCATCGAATGTCATCCATAATCTTCTGCAACTGGGTAGTCAGAATTTAAGCTCTTATATCTCCCTGCCTCTGGATTTCAATATTATTATTTGTAACCCTTGGATCACACAGCCTGGTATACACCTTCCATGTGGATTTAGTTTGTCTTTCACTTAGATTTTTTGTTTTAAAACAAGCCTTTAAGACCTCAGATGCTGTTCTTTCTGATAGCTGGGCACCATTTGCTTTCTTCCTCACACTTTTCTGTAGCACCCACATCTTCAGTGATTCCTTCTTGAGGGTGGTATCCAGTAAGGCAATGTCATAAAAATGGATTGTTCTTAGATTAGGGCTAGAATTAAGAGAGAACCGCAAGTACATTCATATAACTATGGTTTATATGTATATATATCTGGTTCATTGTAGAGATATCATTTTATAATTGAGAACAATTATAAATCATCCACATGGGGCATAAAGCAATTCTATTGAAAGTGTCATTAATTTAGCCACTGATATAGAATATAAAGCACTGTTGAGAAAGGAAATTTTACATGTACAGGCCTGCCTTTCATACCGCAATACATGAATTGTTGACTTGTACCAATTAAAAGCATGAGTTACGGGACACAACCAATAACTGTTGGATAAAGGGCAAAGTTTTCAATAACACCCATTTGCAAGAGCAGAACCCAGCCTGCCAGACTAACACATCATAAAAAAACAAAGAAAGTACAACAATAGTAAATACATGGTGATTCCAGACTGCCTTCCTGGAGCACCTTCAAAACAAGCAAGGGATCCTAACTAAAGTCCAGTGAGCAGCAATTCCAAATTCTTGAGCTAGTGGTCTGCTTCTTACACTAAGGCAGTCCAGCCTTCAACCTAGGGAGGATGTCAGGTTCTTCAATGTACTACAGGTTATTTTAAGTGAAAGCTCAGTTCGCTTAGTGGATTTCCCCATTGAGTCCTTCTGGTGTGGCCCATCAAGGATGCTGTGAGCCTGGAAAGAACAGACTCTAGAGTCCTACTTGTCTATAACATTCAACTTGGGTCTCCAAGATTTGGAGAAAAACTAGATGGAAAGTGTCCCATTGGTTATATAATACTGGGTAAATTCTCCCCTTGGGGTTCTATATAATCATTGTTACGCATTTTTCACAATGTCAGGTGGTCCCACCCAGTCTTTGCACCAACAGAATTGTAATCACCTTCTCTGAGACAGACTTGTCCACCTCCAACATGCCTTGACTTGAATGCCAGTAATCATTCTTTTAAAAGAATTGGTGATTTGGCATAACCTCAGAATAATGTATGACAGCAACTGATTGGCATTCTCCTTCTCCCTCTACTTTGAGAAACTGACCCCCGCTGAGGCAAAATCTCCCGTGATCAAGTGATTTTTTTTAAGATGTACAAATAAAGGCGGTGTACAAATAAAGATGTACAAATAAAGGGAGATTAAGATGGACAAATAAAGGGGACTTCGTGGTCAATAGGCAGGTTCCTTACTTGTTGCTTAGGAGACAGGATTAGAAGATCATACGACCTAAGACCAAAAGCCTGCCTTGGTCTTGGTGTTTATTCTTACAGTAGGGAACTCATAAGTCATTTGACATTTTGCAATTCATTGATTTCATTCAGCATAAAGGTTTCTATGTCCTTTCTTGTCACGGGGTGTTTCATTGATTTTTTTTTGTTTGTATTTTTAAGGAATACAGAGGATGCCATTGTGTGTATGTATCAGAGTTTCTTTATTCTACCGATGGGCATTTGGGATATTCCCACTTCCTTGGAAATGTAAACGGTGTTGCTATGGACCTGGGAGAGCATACATCTGTGTTGTCTTTTACCTCTTTGGAGTATATTCCCAGTAGAGGTATGGCGGTCTTCTGGTATTTCTCTTCCTAGTTGCTTTAGGTACCACTTATAATACTTTTCACAATGGTTATTTATACGTATTTGCAAGCCCACAAGAAGCAAAAAAAAGTTTCAATCCCTCTCAACCCTCCCCAGCATTTGCTGTAAAGTTTTTTGTTTTTTTTTTTGAAATTGGGCTTTCATTGTGGGTGTAAGGTGGTATTATTGTTCTGATTTGCATCATCTGGATGACTAGTGATTGTGACCATGCTCCCATGTGTCACCTTTGTGAATTGTCAATTCATGTATTTCACCTCCTTTAAATTGGATTATTTTCTTTCTTCAAGTGATGCAGAATTTTATAGATTTTAGAAATTATTCCCTTGTCTGTTTTGTCATCGCTAAAGATTTTTTTTCCCATTCCGTTGGCTCTAATTTCACTCTTTGATGAAGTCATTTGATGTGCATTTTTCCCCAATAGGTCCCAATCATCACATCTGTTTTCCGTTCTGTGTGCTGCATCTTTTATATTTAGTAGTATACGTATTCCTGCAATAGGGACCTTAAGTTCATCCCAATTTTCTCACTGACAAGCCAGCCCTATAGCTCTGGGGTTAGTGTTTAGGTCTCTAATTCATCCTGAGTTCGTTTTGTGCATGGTTGAGGCATAACCCCCTTTCATTTTTATTCTGTATCATTTTCTACGTGTTTCCTTTATCCTTTAGCTCTGTTTTTTCCCAAGTAAAGTGGATTTTTTAACGTTCCAAAGAGACTAGTGAATTGATTTCTCCATCCTTTAAGGGGAAATCAGACTGACAATGAACAACTTTCTTTGGCGACATATAAAGCACCTTATAAACATTGCCTCATTAATCCTTATACCAATAATGGGGAAACATTAATGTCCCAGTATTTCAAGTGAGACAAAAATCAAGAGATCTTGTTTCAAATCACGTGCTAACTCAGCGATCAAGTCTATCATAGAATTTTGTCTTTTGTTTCTGTTGCCAACGAGCATTGCTGTCACCTGGGCATTCTGATATCAAAGTAAGAGAGAGGTCTTCGGAACAGTCACTGATTATTAAGAAGTTATCAAGGAAACACAAGGACAGTAATGCTAACTTTTGGCTTCCATGGAGTCAAAGGGACAAGACTTAACCTTGGCAAAGGAGCCCCCACAAGTAAAGAGGAAGGAACTGTAGGAGCAGATCACAGTGGCATCCAAGAGTTAATCAAACATGAGATCTTTGGGTACATTACAATAAAAATTATACAAGAAAAATACTTAGAATTATTTTGATGGAGACTTTAGGCATGAGATAAATCTGGAGAAGTGGAAAATACTCAAATATTTGACAAGATAATCATAAAGGATTGTAATGAAGTAGAGAATCTATCAGTGTTTGAAGAAATTAATGTGTCTGTTTGGAAAGCTCCCTGATGAATTTGTTTGCAAATAGATGAATTGGATATATACATATGCTGAAAAGAGATGGGGATGACCGATGATGACAGTAGAAATACTCGATGGCGTTCGTTTCACCTTAGTAGAGCTACAACCTGGCTAATATCTCATTGCACACAGTAAATTGGTTACTATTGCTACTTATATTTTAGAGATGAGACAGCTGAGCCACAGGGAAGTTAAGCAACTTAATTAATTATGTGTTAATCATGTTAGTCAAGTTAATCATATGTAGAAAGATAGTATGAACTTATGAGAACTATTTCTGAAAGATAAAGTTCAGAAGCTGTCCAGATTTTTAATAAATAAAAGAAGTACTAATAATCAAAAAGGCAAATCATGTGGAGAAAGAAGAGAAAGAGAATGGCCAAATCTTTTTGGGAAGATGGAATTAAAAAAAGGAAGTTCTTAACCTGAGCTAAGGGAATCAGATAGATAACTGATATAAAACTAAATCCAACCTATTGTTATCTAATTTGGACTAGCCACCCTATGTCAATTTGTACAGGAATGGGCAGCTGGTTGGTTTGATCAGCTGAGCTTATCTACTTCACAGTGTCACCAGTGATCCTTAACTGTTATAAAGGACCTGGCCAATAGTGGCTCCTTAATATTTCTGTCTAACCAAACTCATCGCCATTGAGTGGATTCCAACTTAGAGACACCCCAGAAGACAAGTTGGAATTGCCCTTGTGAGTCTCCCTGATTGCCACTCTTTATGAGAGCCCTATCTTTCTCCCAGTGGAGCAGCTGGTAAGGTTTTGAACTGATGACCTTATAGATCACAACCTGAATTGTAAACACAATGCCACCAGGGGTGCTAATATTTATGTATATTTCTTTCTAAACAATTAACTCACTGCTATTGATTGATTCCAACTCATTGCAACCCTACTGGACAGAGTGGAACTACTCCTGTGGGCTTCTGTGGCTGTAAATATTTAAGAGTATGGAAAGCCTCATCTTTCTTGGGTGCAGCAGCTGGTGGGTTTGAACTGCTGTCCTTGTGGTTAGCATCCCACTGTCTAAGCCACAATGCCAGCATCCCAGTGAATTGAAGAGGATGTCACCAGCTAACATAGAAATGCTTACAAAAATAGGTAAAATTCTACAGTGTCTAAAAGACTGCCACTTTTGAATGTACTTAATTGTCCATTAGGGCCCCTGGTGGCATGGTGCTTACAATTTGGGCTGCCATCGAGCAGGCCATCAGTTCCTAGCCACCAGCTGCCCACTGGAGAAAGACAGGGCTCTCATAAAGAGTGACAACCAAGGAGACTCACAGAACGAGGGGACAAAGCTAGCTCGGGGGAAATCTTGAAAGGGAATGGTCACAGTCTCTGGAATGTGCAACCTGTTGCCATAAGCAAGTCTGATAGATTTAGGACCTTTTTAGCCAGAGCTAGGATCGCAGTCCATGCTAGGACAAAGTACATTATAGTATCAATTTTCTTTCATTCAGTGGGCTATTTATTGTCATAGATGAGGGCACTCGAATGCCTTCTTGGGCAGAGTTCAGCCCTAGAAAATGGGTCCTGAAAAGAGTCCCGCAGATTGGTTGGGTACCAGAGATTAGGGCATAGAGCCAATCAGGGACTAGCCAGGACAAAATGTATATAGCGGATTTATAGCTCAATTTCACATATACTGAGATAGATTACACATTTAAGTTATCAGATGAGGAGATCTCACTATTTAGGAGGGGAGGAAATCTCTAAAATCTCAGGCTAGGCTCTCAAACCCAATCTATGGGCTAGCCATGGCTCTGAGCCTGTGTGCTATATTAACTGGTATTCTGGGTTCTAGTACTCATTGCATGGAAGAGCTATATAGAACTCACAGATTCAAGGATTTTTTTTAAAGGACGTGACCATGCAATGTGATAAAGCAAGTGAGAAATGTCCAAGACACAAAGTCTTCCATCAGGACATGTTACAAAGTTTGTTCTGGGCTGCTGCCTCAACCCAAAAACGTTCAGCTCAAGTTCTGTGGGTCAGCCAACCCAGTCCCTGAATTAAGTATCCAGAGGCAGTCTACTCCTGTAAGCCTCAGCACAAAGGGACTCAGCTCTACTTTATTATGTCAGCAAGCCCAGCTCCCCCAAATAACAGAGACCCCCCCCCACTCTACAATCCAGTCTCCTGCCCTAACCTTTGTATGCTCCATGGGCTAGGAAGTCCACCGCTCACTCGTGCTGTGGCTTCTGGCTTTGCTGCTGCTACTGCTACTGCTACTGCTCTGCTCTGATGGTACAGCTGCCTGCTGAATCCAGAAGGTTCGCTCCACAGGGGTCTAGGGGCCAGAGGACACTGCTCTCTTGCTTCTTGCTAGTGGTGAGGTTCTCCCCTTCTCTGTCTCAGAGGGCTCATTTTATGTGCAGCAAAAAAGCATTTCAGTGCATCTGTTCACAATTACATGTGAATCCTATCGGTATCTTCCCCTGTCTTCTTTCTAGACTCATGCAGGAAAAAGTGGGAGTTAGAAACTTCGACTAAAAAAGTCACATTGAACAATTCACTGCCCCTTCATACATAGGTAGTACACCTTCCTTAGTACGTGCGTTGATTTGGATATTATTGCAGTCTCTACACCGAGTAGGGAATAGATAATGTAGTCTAATTATATGATGCTGAAGAAAGCACTCAACAACCAACCATTGTATTATGCTCCTGGGTTTTGTGGGGACGGTTGTTATCTCCTTAATGCTAGTTGAGGCTGGTTGAGAAACCCGAGAGCTGGAAGTGATTCCTGGATGGTTGGAAAGTCGTTTAGAGGCCTGTGTACACACAGATCCAGGATTACAGCGTTCACTATCAATTACCACTCATTGCGAAGACCAAGGTCCTCAAAACGACCACCAGGTAAAATCATGATCAGTGAAGAAGAGATTGCAATCGTCAAGGATTTTGTTTTGCTTGGAACCACAATCAGTGCTTGTGGAAACATCAGTCAAGAGATTAAAAAATGTGTCTGATCAGGTAACTCTCTTTAGAGTGTTGAAAAGCAAGGATGTTTCTTTAGGGACCAAGGTCCAGCAGCCTCAAGCTGTGGCATTTTCCTTTGCTCCATATTACGTGACAGTTGGGTATGAAATAAGGGAGACTGAAGAAGTCATTTGAATTGCGGTGCTGGGGAAGAATATTCAAAGCACCACAGAGCACTGAAAGGAATACAGATCTGTCTCGGAAGAAGCAAGGCCAGAGTATTCCTTAGAGGCAACGATACTGGATTTAAGACTCTTACATACCGTGGACATGTCAGAGGACACCAGTCTGTGGGAAACAAAGATTTTTCCCAAGTTGTCTTCCCCAAATATATGCAAACCCAAGACTTTGCTTGCTACATATGGTAAATGACAGTACACTAGGAGGTCAGTGAAAGTAGGTCAGGGGTTATTCTCCTTAAGGGTATCTAGAGCACCCAGACTGTATAATCTGCCCCCTCTCTAAGTAGGGCCCACTCCCTTCTGATATTATTCTCGAAGGAGGGCTCGAAGGCAATCCCAGGACCACTCAATGATGACTAAGGTTAGGCTACTATATTGAGTCTAGGGTAAGGTGACCAGATTTTAACATTAGTAAAGCAGGACACCATTGATGGGGGGGAGGAGGGGGGGTTCTTGATTAAAAATTTAGTTTATATGGAGCAACAAAAATTTTCATAGAATGCAAAAATAGTATTGTAATATATTTTTAAAATTTCAATGTAAGTACAATTTACAAATGTAATACATTAAAATTATGTATAGTATTATTTTATTCTTTCACATATTTCTCATTTGAGTGAATTATTTTTAGTAGATTGCTGTCGTTGTTTAAAAGGTCATGAAATTTTTCACAAGAATTTGTTAAATTATATTTAACACATAAAATAACTTTCACTGTCTCAACACTTAATTGTGATTTTTCTGATGTTTACACTTTATTTACCGTAGAAAAATGCGTTCAGTCGCAGCATTAGTTCCTGGTAAGGACAGCGCGCATTCCACAATTTTTAGTGCATTATTGTATGGTACATGGTTTGTTTCAAAATGATGAAACATTTCTAACCATTTGTTCTCTATTGTGACTTTTGCTGATGCCCAAGATTTAACCTTTTCCTTATCAATATTTTTTAAAATAATGATACCTCATTAAAAAGATCATTTTAGGAAATATTACTTTTTGGAAATTTTTTAGTAATATGATCGATTGAGTTTTTGCAAATCATTCCAATTAAGTTCTTGTTTTAATGTAACCCAATAAAAATGTTCAATATCATTGTAATGTACCGTCCACTCTTCTAAATAATCTATGTAGTTACTATAGAACTTTTTAATGTGATTCATGATTTCTGCATGATTTATTGTACCTTGTTCTTCTAGCTGGCTTATACTATTATGGATAGTTAATGGAAGAAAATTATTTTCTAATTGCTCATGACACTGAAATTTTAAATTATTAACTTCATTTGCTACTTCGATTACCAAAATTTTGTCACCTTCAATAAGTTTTATTGCATTTTGAAAAAGAGCTGCTTGATTGTGTACAAACTCTAGCCAAATTTTTGAAGATTCTTTTTCAAAAAACTCTTTTAAAATTCTAGGACATTTATTCTGTGATAGAAAGTAGGATTTCGAAGGATCGTATATTTTCAAAATTCTTTTGATGGCTGGCCAAAGAGCTAACCAGCGCGTTTTACTGTACCCAAGTATTTTCTAATATTAGACTTCCGTAGTTTCACAAAATTCTTTAAACATTTCAACGTGCACAGTGTATATATAGAAATAAAAATATATTTTAATAACAATATTTCCCACATCTTCGGGCAACAAATCAGCCTCTGTTTGAAAAGTATTATGTATTATGTGCACTGCACAACCAACACCAAAAAAGTTTGATCAAGGTTTTTGTTTAATTTATTAAAAATATTATTTGTACCTCTTCTTGCTTTTCCTCCAAAATTTGCATCCGTGTTGTCTGCACAATATGCAATCATTTTATGTTTAAAATTTTTTCCCAAAATATTAATAATGGAACTGAAAATTATTTCAGAAGTTTTGCCCGCCACAGAAATGAAATCTAAAATTCTAATTTTTATTCCAGTTTCTGAATAAAAAAATCTAATAATGGTTAGAAATAACTTTAAATCGTTATGATTCGATGCATCAGAATATATGGATATAAAATTAATTTTTTTCTAGATTTTTGTTTAATTCTGAAAATGCATTTGGAGAAAGCACATTACACACAATTGCTTCAGATTTTGTTCTAGCATAGGCAAACTTTTGTTGATTAACACTTTGACAACTTGTGATGTACAGTCCATAGATCTGAAGGAATAATTGTGATTAATAGCATGAAAAGACATAAGTCCTTCTGCTAATGCTAATTTCTTTTCTTTGTCTCCACAAGTTGTTTTTGAAAAAAAATTCCTGTATTTTGGAGGAAGATGCAGCAGTATTTAAATATCTTTTATCTTTCTGTTCTCCAAGTGCTTTGAAATATCATTCTTTCCGCCTGCAAAATAGAAAATTCACCATTACATTTCACACACTCTACCATGTAATCACTTTTGGTATTTCTAATAAAAGGAAACTTACTTCTTAGATCATTGTTGAATTTGCATCCTCTTTTCTTACACATTATGTTAAAAATCTAAAAAAAAATTTAAAATTATATTAAAATTATTATGTACATATTGCTTAAAAACACAGCAAGTAGGTACATAATTATATGAACATATTTTATAGTTAGTTTATGAATTAATTTGATTGTTTAAAATAACTATATTTTAAAAATTATTTTAAATTTAATCCTATATATTCTTATTTTACCATAGGAGTGAGTTCAATTCCAGATGTAAAAGATGGCTAGGGGCTATAGTCTGGTGGGGCCCACCGGTTAATTATATAGAAATGTAAACCAGAATGCCAAATATTTGTATGGCCCAGAGGTGATACTTATGTATGTCTACATGTATTCCTTAATACATGACATAGATTTGTTGTTTTACACTCTCTAATATAGAGTATTTTTTACCTTGTTCATAGCTATTATTCATTATTTTTCATTCTTAAGCAACTACTTAAAATACTCCAGAGCTACTGCTGTTCAATCTCTTATATTAAATTTTTATCTCTAGAAATAGTTCCTTTTTCAGTTGGAATTTTAAGGTTCTTAGAAATAAAGATTAGAGTGTGGAAACATTGCCAATTTAAAAGTGCATCTTAAAATGGGAAGAGTTTCAAAATTGGTTAAGAAGCAGCTCGTATCCTGAAATGGAAAGGGCTATCATATATTACAACATCTACAAGTGAATTTGGCATTCCCTATACAATTATCCAGGTCTAAGAAATAGAGGACTCTATTTCTATAATGTGTTTGATTTCTTGACCTTTCAAGTAAAGTTAAATTTACTTAGAGCGGTCATCAATGTTCTTTAGACTCTATTCCTAATCTTATTTCCAAACTTATTTTTATGAATATCTTTGAAGCTAACCTTTGCTATAGTGGAATTACACCATGTACATTTCTATAACCATAATCCTCACTTCCTTATTTCTGTACATAGACTTGAGCTGCCCCTTCCATTTGGGACATAGTCCTCTCTCAAGGTCAAAAATCTCACTCAACTCTTAAGGTAGGTGGTGTTTCTGTACCAAGGGAGATAAACAACTCTTTTTTGACAGCTACTAAACAATTTATAATCAAAGCAGTCTGGATACCACGTTTTGCAAAATACTGGTTTATGAACTTTTTCAGGCAAAGTAATAGACACCCCAAAGAGATCCCTATCCTAATCTTCAGGACTAGTGAATATGTTACACTAAATAACAGAGAATAATTATTTTGAAAATGAAATGTTTGCTGTTGACCTGGATATAAAAAGATTACCATAGATTATCTGTTTTAAAAGATTAAGGAAAAATTCATCTCTGAAAGTTCCAGAGGGACACTGTAAAGATTTGAGAGTCAGAGAAGGACATGTGATGATGGGGCAAGTTACCAATAGACAAGATAAACACGACGTGTGTGTGTGTGTGTGTGTGTGTGTGTGTGTGTGTATGTGTGTGTGTGTATCTAGGGAATAAATGTCATACCTTGGCGACAGCGGGAAGGAAGGGGTTATAGAAAGGGGGAACCAATCTCGGGGATCTACATGTAACCTCCTTTCTGCAGGATGGGCAACAGGATAGTGGGTGAGGGGAGTGTAGGATAGGATAGAGTAATAATTTATAAGTTATTAAGGGTTTGTGAGGGAGGTGGGAGTGGGAAGGGAGGGGGAGGGAAAAAGGAAAATGAGGAGCTGATTCCAGGAACCCAAGCGGAAGGCGAATTTTGAGAACGATGAGGGCAACAAATGTATAAATGTGCTTTACTCAATTGATGTATGTATGGATTGTGATAAGAGTTGTATGAGCTCCAATAAAATGATTTATAAAAAAGAAACACACACACACACAACCACATCAGAGATTCTGCGTTGATGACTGCCTGGCATCTGTCTCTCTCCCAGTCCACAGGACCATCTTACAGAATTAATGTGTCTTCAAATGTCCAATTCCTGACAGGGACTGGGTACCCAGTGAAGACGGTAAGCATGGGTTTATTTGCTCACTGAAGAACTCACAGCCTGTGCTGATAGAAGCAGAAATCCGAGTGATTTGATGTGAGAAGACATAGTCCACTGGCTTGGAGTTGGAGGAAAAGGGCTATTCACCAAGAAAGGCAGGAGGCCACCTTCATTCGCTGCCACCAAAGTGGTTCCACTTGTCACCACCCTGTAGGACGACGGGGTCAACCTGCCCCGCGTGTTTGCAAGATTGTAACTCTCTGCAGGAGTAGAAAGCCTCATCTCTCTCCTGTGGACCTGCTGCCCACCAAGCCACCCGGTGGTCTCTAGAAGCTGAAAAAGGAAGGGCTTTCCCACAAAATTTATACTGAAAGCCAACCTCATTACTCCTTTAATCTCCAGACTGAAGGAAAAGGAATCTGTGAGGCTTTTAACTACGAAATTTGTAACAATTTGTTACACTCTTCATAGAAAGCTAATATATGCACTAAACAAGTACAATCGCCCTTATAAAAGTTCTTTATCTTCCCTTATTAAATTCCAGCTCCCAGTATTAATTTGTTTATACTTCTCTAATAACCACGAATCATTTGTTATAGTTTGTATTGCATTAATACTAAATTTTTGTAGCGAGGAGGCATTTTGTTCTTAGTTTTTATACCTGCTCCAATAGCCAGCAATAGCAATAGCTAATAGCCATTCAATAAATACGTAGTGAAAGAGTGTTAAATTCTTATTTAAAGACTAATTCTTTTTTTTTAACAGTTAACCTTTTTTTATTCAAAGCTATGCATTATTCTTTTTTTTTTTCTGTTGAACCTTTTTTTTTTTTTTCTCTTTTCTTCTTTTACATTTTATTAGGGACTCCAACAACTCTTACCACAATCCATACATATACGTACATCAATTGTATAAAGCACATCCATACATTCCCTGCCCCAATCATTCTCAAGGCATTTGCTCTCCACTTAAGCCCCTTGCATCAGGTCCTCTTTTCCCCCCCGCCTCTCCCTCCCCTTTCCCCCCTCCCTCATATGCCCTTGGTAATTCATACCTCGTTATTTTGTCATATATTGCCCTATTCGGGGTCTCCCTTCCCCCCTTCTCTGCTGTCCCTCTCCCAGGGAAGAGGTCACATGTGGATCCTTGTAATCAGTTCCCCCTTTCCAACCCACTCACCCTCCACTCTCCCAGCATCGTCCCTCACACCCTTGGTCCTGAAGGTATCATCCACCCTGGATTCCCTGTACCTCCAACCCTCATATGTACCAGTGTACAGCCTCTGTCCTATCCAGCCCTGCAAGGTAGAATTCGGATCATGGTAGTTGGGGGGAGGAAGCATCCAGGATCTGGGGGAAAGCTGTGTTCTTCATCAATACTACCTCACACCCTAGTTAACCCATCTCCTCTCCTAAGCCCCTCTATGAGGGGAAAAGACTAATTCTTTTGTAGAGCATAATTTCCTTTGTCAGAGTGTGAAGTCATTCTTTCCAAATAGTAGCTACTTTAAAACTAAAGTAAAATAGAAACAAAAAATGAAGAAAGGAAAACTTCCCTTAAAACTTAACTGAAAAGGCCTTTTATAGTAACTTTTAAAGCAACTATAAAATCTTTATTCCTATAAGAGAACTGAAGGCAATATTAGCCTTGTGTTTTACATTAAATTTGATTGTGGGTTGTGGATACTTGACAAAATAAAGGGCAATCGCATATGCATTTTGCTACTGCTATTGTGGTTAAAGAGAGCTTTCTGGCATAGTGGGTCTAGCATTGGCTTGGTAATCAAAAGGTCAGCATTTCAAATCCACCGGCCTGTGTGAACGAGAAAGATCAGGTTTTCTACTCCCCTAAAGATTTCGAGCCTCGGAACCCCCCTGGAGCAGGTCCCCTCTATTGTATGGAGCTGCTTTGAGTCGGAATGAACTAGATGGCAGTGTGTTTAGAGCTGTTAAAACATTTTTGTCTAGACCAAGAGTGCTTTTCAAGTGTGGCCCCAAAGGGTTTCTGCCCTGTTAGCCAGCCAAACTCTTTCTCTTTCTGTTTGAAAAGCTACTATGGGCCAGCTTTGTTTTTCTGTTTGAGTTCTTCAGTTAATATATTCTTGATCAAATATGCTTAAAATATATAATGCTGTGGATTGAATTGTGTCCACCTAAAATGTGTATTAAAATCCTGATCTCTGAACCATAAGTATGACCTATTTGGAAATAGGCTTTATTTATCAAAGAGATCATACGAGAGTCATGCTGGACCTAAATCTAATCAATTTTGAGTTATATCAGAGCAGAATAAAAATAGAAAGACACACACACGTACACATATGGAAGAGGAGAAGAAGATATCCGGCTGAGCTAGGTGCATTTAAAAGTCTCGGAATCCAATGTTTGCTGGAAGCAATTAGAAACTCATATAGACCGGGAACGAACTTGTGTTAGAGTCATACCTGGAATTCAGCTGCCAGTGTCCTAAACTGTGGAAACTGAAAGTCTAGTCTTTGCAGCTACCTGACTTATGATATTCAAGGTACCACTATTGTAACTAAGACAGTTAATGCCAATAATTTTGTTTCATAGTTGTCAAATATTCTGTGGTACATTTAGATATTTTAAAGTTCTTATTTATAGCAGAATTTGAAAGATTTGTGAACCAGATTGCCTGTATGTGTGTTGGCTCCATTTAGTTTAAAATCACACTTTAAGTTATCAAATCAGTTGAGTTTCTGTAATTTATGTTCACTTTAGATTCCTCATAGTGACAACTGATGGATAGCCCTTGAATGATTTTTTATTACAAGACAAGATTGAATATGACTTGAAAATCAGTATTTTTATCAAGTCTGCACAATACCTTTTTTAAATTTGAAAATTTTGTTTAATTTTTCTATTTCTAATACCAGTTGACAGTAATTATCTTAAGGTACTTAAAGAATAAGCCATGATACTGTATCATATGATTGATGAGATCATTTAATGGACTAATTATTATTATTATTGTCAATTTTTCCCTTTACTATGGCTCTGTGACAACCATACTCATTGATGTGACTAATAACATCAACAATAAATATATATTTCCATTATATAATAGAGGCGCTGTAAAGGAGAAACAAGATACTAAGTGTTCATGCCAATAAGCATTTGTGACAGTCACTATCAATTGAGCTAGTGGTTAGGATGAAAGCTATTGTTTCTAAGGAATCTTGCTAATAGGGTGAAGTAAAAGCAATTACACAGCAGTCACATGTAGTGTGCATCTTTCCTGAATAATTAAGGATACACTTGTTTTTATAGGTACAGGTAAAGTGCTATGGGTGATAACTAAATTTATTTTAGTTTGGTAAAAGAAACAGCCAGATTGGCAATATATATTCTCGCTGTTTAATACATTTTTTAACAGGCAAAATGGTAAAATATCTTCAGAAGAATGAGTACTGTTTTGAGTTTTACTGCTCTATAATTTTATAAACTGTAAACTTTAAAATCTGTGAAAGAGATTGAAGAGGAAAGTTTCAATATTTCTAGGGAAAAATACACCCATTTTAGTAGTTGTGTTAGGCAGGGTTCAATAAAGAAGCAGAACCAGTGACATAGATATATGATAGGTAGATAGATAGAAAGAAATATAGAAAGAAAAATTTATATCAAGGAAATGACTCACACAGTGTAGAAGTGGAAAATCCAGTTGACTCAAGTTCGCAGACCCAATGCTAAGCTAGAGACTTTTGATTACTCATATCGTTGCAAGTGATGATGATGAACCAGGAAGTAGGAAGATGAAGTAATCACAGTCTGTTGGATGTCAGCAGGTCAGGCTTGTGCTTGCAGAGGCAAGTAAATCCAAAGTTGGTAGATCAGATAAGAGATCAAATGGCACATCACTCATAGCTCCTGGGATCATCAGGCAATATGGCAGACCCTTGCCTAAAGTCCAAAGAACCCAAGAGCAACAGATAAAATGCAAGATGTAGGCTCAGCAGAAAAAATGAATGTGCTTAGCATAGCTTCTATTTATATATCAAGTAGACTATACCCCTGAGGAAACAACATTTGGTCCTGTAACCCAAGTCAGGGGTTGCAATCTACTCTCATCTCATAGCTACTTTGCTGCTCACTGCAGATCTCATAATAGAGTTGATTACATTATGTTAGGTAACATGGAAAAGCCTTACTGCCAAATCATGGTGCAGCCAAGTCGACACAAAACCTAACAGTAGTCATAGTCCTTGAAGATTTTCCTTGAAGATTTTCAGGACACAAGAAAACAGATGCACTACAATGTTCCAAACACTATTATAAATAATCTACATATATCATCATAATTTATTCTCACAATAATTTTTTAGGGCAGTGGGCTTTTCTTGTTACTGGATGTAATCAAGTTGGCTCTGATTTGTAAAGACCCTGTGTACTGTCAGCCCTGTGGACCAATGGGTTTTATGTCCATGAACTCTAGAAATCAGTGATCAATCACATAAAGCAAAAGAAATAAAAAGGAGGAGCAGAAAAATAAAAACAAATAAATGATCAAAACAATCTCTCAAAAGCTAAGAGGGAGTTTAAAGTTCTATGCTTATTAGTAGTAGTATTTATGCTATATTATATAAGTAAGCTAGTGATGATTTGAAGAATACAGGAAGATGTGCATGGGTTATATGTAAGCACTATGCCATTTTATATCAGGAACTTGAACAGCCACAGCTTTTTGCATCTGCAGGTATACTGTAACCAATCCATGGAGGGGGAGGACACTGAATGAGAACTGGACAACAGAAGGACACATTTCTGGGTCCTGCACTATTCCTACATCACTGCTATGTTTGACCCCATTGTTTCTGCCATTGTGACAGTCCATCTTGCTGAGGGACTACCTCTGTTTTGCTGCATCTCTACTTTACCACGCATGATACCCTTCTCCAGGGACTGGTCTCTCTTGAAAACATGTCTAGGACGAGTCAACCAGGGTGCCCTATAGCACTGAGGAAACACACAACATTCCTCTAGTGCTTTAATGCTTCCTCCCTTCCCACTGTCATGACCCCAACTCTACCTACTAATCTGGCTAGACCAGAGTGTGTTCACTGGTATAGATAAGTGTTTTCAAGACATGGAATCCAGGACAGATAAATCTCACAGATACATTAATGGGAGTATCAATACCATGAGGCTAGGGGGAAGGTTGGGGGAGAATGGGGAGAAAGGGGAATAATCACAACAATCAACATATAACACCCCCCGGGGGTGGGGATAAACAACAGAAACATGGGTAGTAGATGGTGTAAGATATGAAAAGAATAATAATTTATAATTTATGAAAGGGTTCACCGGGGTTGAAGGTTGGGGGAGGAAGAGAAAGAAAACTAGCTGATACCAAGAGCTCAAGTAGAAAGAAAATGTTTTGAAAATGTTGATGGCAACATATGTACAAAATGCTTGATACAATTGATGTATGGTTTGCTATTAGAGCTGTAAGAGAACCCAATAGAGTGATAAAAAAAGAAGAGTAACCTTGAAAAAAACAAAGTACATGAGACAAAGTCTAGCCATCCTTGACTCAAAGGAGCATTCTGGCTGTACTTCTTCCAAGACAGATTTATTGGTTCTTTTGGCAGTCGATGATTCTTTCAGTCTTCTTTGGTGGGGTTGGTAGTGGATCCAGGTAAAATAAAATCTATTACAATTTCCCTATTTTCTTGTGATGGTTTGTGTGCCCATCAATATTTTGCCCACATTATTTTCAATATTGCCCCTTGAGGCTTGAGTATTTTTTTCTGCTTCAGAAAATCTGAATGAATGTTTCTTTACCCTTGATTTCTATATACAGCTCTTTAACATTTTGCTATAATACTCTGCTTTTTCTTTTGTATTTTCTCTTTGGAATCTCTGTTTAGCTCATGTCCTCCAGTTAGTTTAGCGAGTCTATAGCCAGGAGCAAGTATGGAGGCATTTTCTTAACTTCCATTTGTTCTTTTCTTTCTTTGCTCGTTAGTGATTATTTCCTTCCTTTCTGTAGTATGTCCTCAATGTTTATTTGGTCATCAGTCAAGATTACTCATCATGTCAGAGTTATTTTGTGTCTGGACATGAAATTCAGGTAGGATATATTAAGGGCTCTGTTTGGTTATCTAGATTTATTTTGATTTTCATTAGCTTCAACTAGAACTTGCATGTGAACTATGTGTGGTCTCTGTTGTAGTAGGCCTTTGGCTTTGTTTGGACGGATGTATTAAGATTTTCTATGGTCTCTTGTGACAGATAGAACTGATTTTATTTTGTGTATTCCATGTGTATCTGGTGTGGTCCATATGTATGGTCATCACTCATGTATTTGAAAAGAAGTTTCCAATGTTTTATGTCATTCATTTTGAAAAAATCCTATCATGCAATTTCTGGCCTTGTTCCTACCACTAACATGATGTTTGCTACTTACTGATCTTTTTATTTCCACTTTTTCATTCCAGCCATCAATGATTATTAATGCATCTTGATTGCATGTTTGATTAATTTCAGACGGCAGAACTTGATAAAAACTTCCAACTGCTTCACCTTTAACATTAGTGGTCGGCGCATTCATTTGAGTAGTGGTATCTTACCTCATTGCCTGCAGGTGTATGAGCATTGTCCTGTGACTACCATGGCTGTACTTCAAACAGATCTTGACGTGTTCAGTTTGACCATGATTGTGGTACAATTCTGCTTCAATTTTGCATCCAGGCACAGTAGACCATGAGACTGTATGATTGAAAATACTCATTATCAGTTCATTTAAGCTTAGACTATTGATCGTTAAGAATGCTCTTTTATCTTTTGACAAGTTCTAGTTTTCCCGGATTCATACATTCTGCTTCCCACCTTCCAATTGCTCATGGATTTTAGAAGAGATTTTTTTGTTATTTTGAGTTGTGCCACATCAGGGAATGGCCCCAAGGCTGTCCTCCATCCTATTGTTTGTTATGTGTGGCTGAGCTGTGAGGAAGCATCTCTTCCCCAGTTACATGGTGAATGCTTTTCAACCTGAGAAATGTATCTTCTGACAAAACATCAGACAATGCTGTACTGCTTATTATATGTTTCAATTGGTCACATTTTCAGAGTAGACCATTATATCTTACTTCCTCGTCTGTCTCAGTCTAGAAGCTCTATTGAAACCTTCCACCATGTATGATCCAATTGACAGTAGAAATAAAAGTGGCATAGCTGTCAGAATCCCAACAACAATGATATTTTGGGACTCCAAAGTGACCAAAGGAACATATTTTAAAGACGTTTTAGGAAAATAAAATATTGCATGAGCTAGCCAGACAAGCTGGATTATATGATTGGAAGATTGAAAATGAGGAGGAATTGAAGCACTTGCTGATAAAAATTAAGGACTGTAGCCTTCATTACGGATTGCAATTCAATGTAAGGCAGACCAAAATCCTCACAGCTGGATGAATTGTTAACATCATGGTAAATGGGGGAAAGGTCAAAGTTGCCGAGGATTGATTTGACTTTGATCCATAATCAGTTCTCATGGCAGCAGCAATCAAGAAATCAAAAGATGTGTTAAACAAGGCAAATCTGCTACACAGACCTCTTTAGAATATTGAACAACAAGGATGTTACTTTGAGGACTGACCCAAGCCATGATTGTCCATTGCCTCATATGCATGTGAGAGTTGGACAATGAATAAGGAAGCCCATAGAAGAGCAGATGCATTTGAAATATGGTACTTAAGAATACTGCTGAAAGTGTCATGGACTCCAAGCCAGTCAAACAGATCAGTCTTGGAAGAAGTAAGGCCAGAGTGCTCCTGAGAGGCAAAGATGGCAAGTCAAGTCTTGCAAACTGTGGCCATGTTGTCAGAAGAGGTACATCCCTGGAGAAGAACATCTTTTTTAGTAAAGTAGAGGGGTGGCTAGAAAGAGGAAGACCTTTAAGAAGATGGCATGACGCAGTGGCGGAGTCAATGCGCTCAGGCAGAGGAACAATGGTGAGGATGACGCAGGACCTTGCAGTGCCTCATTCTGTTGCTCTGGGTTGGAGCTGACTTGATGTCACCTAATGGCAACATTAGCAAGTTAAAGGCTAAACAATCTATCAGTAATTTATTTTCCAATAGCATTATTCACCTGTTCATTCTTTGTGGCTGTAAAAAACTTTCTTGAATAATCGTTTTTTGCACTGGAAAATCTTTCGCCATATACCCTCAGCCTTGATTTTGCTCTTTCAGTCTTTTTTATTCCTCAAACTGCAGAATATTGAAAGAGAGTACAATTCAATCCTCGTGGATACTGTGGTACTAATGTTTTCTGCCATGGTGACACACCTGTGAAAAGATATGGGTAATGTCTAACCTGTCAATCAAGTCATAGACTAATGATTTCTCTTTGACAATGTGTCCTATTTATAAGAGACCCTGTGGATACCACATCCCTCTCTCTTGCCCATCTCCTTCCTGCTTCTGAGGCTGGTGGCCCATGTAAATGTTAATGTAACACTATTAGGATACAGGTTCTGTATCATTCATTTCATCTATTTAAAGTGTATGATAAAATGTATTTTAGTATATCGAAAAGTTATGCAGATGTTGTCATGGTAAAGTTTATCATATTTTCAGCCAATGCAGAAGTCATTTTCCATTTTGCCCAAGCATTTTCTCCTCACCTCAGGCAACTACCTATCTGTTCCTTAATTTTTTATGAGATTTTCCCATTTTAGATATTTCATATAGACATACATTTTTGGTGTCTGACTTCTTTCATTTAACATAAAGTTTATGATTCCCCCATGTGTAGCAAGAATGAGTACTTGATTATTTTTTATTGCTAAATAATATTCTGCACTGTGGACATAGCATATTTTATCTGTCCATACCTTTGGGGATAGGTATTTTGGCTATTTCCACTCTTTTTGGTGCTATCAACGATGCTGCCTCAACACTTCTGCACACATTTTGTGTGGAAATCCATTTCTTTCTCTTGGTCTATAGCTGGAGGTCGACTTTCTGGGAAACATGATCGCTCTATCTTGAACGTTTTTTGAAGAACTCCGAGGATGTTTCTAAATTGGTTTCAACATTTTCCGTTCTCCTCAGCAGTGTATGTATGAGAGCCAAATTTCTTCCCATCTTTGCCAACACTGATTACCTACCCTTTCTATTATAGAGCTTCTGTTTAGTGGGAAAGGGTCCTGCTAACCTCAGGGTCAGTTGTTTGAAACCACCAGCTGCTTTATGAGGGAAAGATGAGGCTTTCTACTTCCGTAAAGATTTACAATCTGAGGGACCCACAGGGAAGTTTCACCCTATCCTTTAGGGTCACCATGAGTTGGAATCTCCTAGATGGCAGTGGAGGAGTTGTGAAATGGAATGTGATTTACATATATCCCTGATGACTCATGATTTGGAGAATATTTTCATGTAATTATTAACCTTTTTGTATGCTCATTTAAGAAGTACCTATTCAAATACGGTTTGTTTTAAAATTAGGTTATTTTTCATTTTTACCAAGAACTTGTAATAGTTTTGGCATACTCTAGTTACAAATTCCTTATCAGATACAGGATTTGCAAATATGTTCTTCTGTCCTGTGGGTTATATTTTCATTTATTTGGTGGCACCCTTTAAAAATAACATTTTTTTAAAGTTTGATCAGGCCTAATTTTATCTATATTTTTATTTTGTTGTTTTTGCTTTTATTACTATAGTGATAAAGCTTTGCCTAATTCAAGTACACTATTAGGATTTACTCCTTTTTTATTTTCCAAGAGATTTATACTTTTAGCTCCTACATATAATTCATTTTGAATTTTTGGTACAGACAGTCTACAAATTGTCATAAACATACAGAAAAATTTAATCCAGGGATTTAAACTTGCTTTGTCATTGCTGTAGGAGTTAAACAGGAAAAGATCAGACTTTTTATAGCATGCATGACTAGTCAAGGTGACCAGAACAGGAAACATTACAGGTGGAAGCCCTGGAGTGGGAGACTTGGAAGAGGTATAGGGAGGCCTTCTAGAAGAGAACCACACATAGGAAGCATCACTGTCTATTGAGATCTTTGAGTAGGGCACTGCCTTGTTTGAAGCTCTGCTTCAGTGTCATGTCAATACCATCACTTTGAAATCATTGGACCAACCTCTAAGCACAGTACATTCATTACCACAATCACCTTCAGTTGCTATGAATGCAGCTTTTAAAATATTGAAAATGCTTCTAGCTTTTCCTTGCTCTAAGGTTGAATAAGAACTATATACACCTGTTTCAACTGACCTACAAATTCTAAAAGAAGCAATATTAATGGGGTTGCCTGTATACCACGAGAAAGTGATCCAACTTCATTCTTTTGCACGTGAATATTCAGTTTTTTAAGGATTGATTTTTTTATTATTCTGTTTCCCCATTGGATTTTGCACTCTTGTTGGAAAATCAAAAAAAATATAAAAGTAAATGTGATTTTTAATTTATCCATATATATATTTGACTATCCTTTTGAGTATGCCACAGATGTGCTAATTAGTGAAACTTGGAACTACATCTCAGTTATCTACTGCTGTCATAATAAAAAATATAAGTGTGTAGCTTTAAAGAGTAGCAATTTATTTTCTCACTATTCCAGAGGTGAAAAATCTAAATTAAGTTCCTGGTTGATGACTTCTGTAGGCCTCCCTTCTGACTTCTGGTAACTGCCAGCATTCTCTGGTTTTCCTGTGTGCTTCCAATGCATCTGTGCTTCATTCCTTTCTATTTGTGCTCCTGGCTATTCTGTTTGTTATGTAAAACATGACTCCAATGTGATTAGGCTTAGGATCCATGCTATTCTGATATAATCTCACTGACGTAATAAAAGAAAACCTCCTTTTGATGATAGACAATTAGCTGGTGATCAGATTGAATGATGGAATTTTGCAAAACCATCAATTTCTTCATGTCCAGCAACTTAAATGGTTATTATTCATGTAGGCCTCACCAGATGGAATACACAGGTATCAAATTAACTACATCTGTGGGAAGAGATAATGGATTAAGCTTAATATGAACAGCCAAGATGAGAACAAGTGCTAACTGTATTTATATGTTAGCTCACATTGGCATTGAAAAAACAATGAAAACAAGTCCATGACAGCCAAAATTCAACTGTGAGTATATCCCACCTGAATTTAGGGACCATCTCTAATACAGAATTGACTCATTGAACACTAATGACCTGGTAAACTGTGGGATGGCATCAACAACATCAAACATGAAGAAAGCAAATTTCATTAAAAAGACAGGATAAAGAGAAAAGATCAAAGTGGATGTCAGAAGGGGCTCTGGGACTGGCTCCTGATAGAAGAGTCTCACTCTCAAACTCACTACCATCGAGTCAATGCTGACTCATAGCAATCCCTGTGGATTTCTGAGACTGTAACTATTTATGGGAGTAGAAAGCCCAGTCTTTTTCCTTTGGATCTGCTGGTTACTTTGAACTCTCAACCATGTAGATTACAGCCCATTGCGTAATCACTACACCACCAATGCTCCATTGATAAGAGAATACAAAGTATTATAATTAAATGAGCAAAGACAAGAAATTAGAAAACAAAATGGAAAAATATGCTTAGCATATCTCTATGAAATGGAAAAAACTCACGTCTTGAGTTTTAATATTAAAATATTCTATGGGGGGAAAAAACATCAAAAGAATGAGGAAGGCTCAAGTACTCCCTCAATGTAAGAATGCTTTGTTCTATGAAACAGGCATTTCATGATGCTCACCTTCCCAACGTGACCACTAAAGACAAAGTGGTGCATAAGCAAATGTGAAGAAAGCTGATGGAGCCCAGCTATAAAAAAATATAGCATTTGGGGTCTTAAAGACTTGAAGGTAAACAAATGGCCATCTAGCTGAGAAGCAACAAAGCCCACATGGAAGAAACATACCAGTCTGTGTAATCACAAGGTGTCAAAGGGAACAGTTATCAGGCATGCATCAAAGAACAAAAAAATCAAATCATTGTGAATGTGGGGAGTGCAGTTTGGGGACCCAAGACCCATCTGTAGGCAACTGGACATCCCCTTATAGAAGGGTTGCAGGGAGGAGGCAAGCCAGTCAGGGTGCAGTGTAGCAAGGATGAAACATACAACTTTCCTTTAGTTCCTAAGTGCTTCCTTCCCCCCCTACCCTCCACTATCATGATCCCTATTCTGCCTTACAAACCTGGCTAGACCAGAGGATGTACACTGGTACTGAGAGGAACTGGAAACACAGGGAATCCAGGACAATGATCCCTTTAGGACCAGTAGTGAGAGTGGCTATACGGGGACGGTGGAGGGAGGGTGGGGTAGAAAGGGGGAACCAATTACAAGGATCTATATATAACCTCCTCCCTGGGGGACAGATAACAGAAAAGTGGGTGAAGGGAGACATTGGACAGTGTAAGATAAGACAAAATAATAATAATTTATAAATTATCAAGGGTTCATGAGGGAGTGGGGAGCAGGGAGGGAGGGGAAAATGAGGAGCTGAAACCAAGGACTTAAGCAGAAACCAGATTATTTTGAGAATGATGATGGCAACAAATGTACAAATGTACTTGACACAATGGATGTATGTGTGTATTGTGATAAAAGCTGTAGGATTCCCCCAATAAAATGGTTTTATAAAAAATGTGGAAGGAATACACATTTAATGTATCAAGAAGAACTGGTCAATATTAAACCATTTCAATGATACTGAAGGAAACAGTCCAAGTTCTACTGAAGGCATTAGCCAAAAACAAAGATCCAGGAATTGATGGAATATTGAAACAAATGTCTCAACAAACTAAAGAAGCACTGGAATCAATCTCTGGCCTATGCCAAGAAATCTGAAAAACAGTGTCTTAGAAAAGTTATGGGAAGAGATCTGTATTTGTGTCCATTCCAAAGAAAGGTTATTTAGCAGAATGCACAAATCAGTGAACAATATCATTAACAGTTGTAGAAAAGCATTGTGAGGGAGCTACCAGAAATTCAAGTCCATTCAAAAGAGGACCTGGACTTAGGGATATCATTGCTAACAGCAGATGGATTTGATTGAATGAAGAGATCAGCAAAAATTTTAACTTATATTTTATTGACTATACAATAGTGCATCATAACAAACTGGATGGATTGTAACAATCTATGGATAATATTTCCAAGAATAGAAATTCCATAGCACTTCAACACGCTTCTGTATAATCTGCAAATTGACCAAGAGACAATTGTTTGAGTAGAACAAAGATATATTATGTGTTTTAATATCAGGAAAAGTATGCGCGAGGGTTATATACTATGAGAATTTCTGTTTGCTGTTAAGTTGGCTGGGGCAGGATCCTCCCATGATGTGATAACATAATGTAATAACCTTCCTGATGGAGTCTTACGTGAACAGCCAAGCAGTTGTGGGAAGAATAAAGTAAACTCTTTCCCCATTAATTAAGCTTAAGATCTGACCCATGAGCTTGAACTGCACAGGACCTACTTGCTTCTATAACTGTATGAGCCACCTTCTTGATATAAATTTCTTTTTTTATATACACAAAAATAAGCATCATTGGTTTTGCTTCTCTGATTTATATCCCATCACTGTACCTATTCAACCAAGAAGCTGGATGATATGAAAAAGAATGAGACACCTAGATCGGAGGAACACTTATTAACAACCTTTGAGATGTAGATGACAAAACCTTGCTTGCTGAACTAAAAGAGGACTTGAAGTACTTGCTGATAAGGCTCAAGGACTGGATCCTTCAGTACAGAATTTAATTCTATGTAAATAATACCCAAATCCTCACAATGGCAGCAATAGACAATACTATGATAAAGGAGGAAAGATTGAAGCTGTCAAACATTTCCTATTGCTTGGATCTACAATCAATATCCATGAAAGCAGCACTCAGGAGATCCAATTGTGTATTGCATTGGGAAACTCTGCTGCCCAAGAGCTCTTTAAAGTGTCGAGAAACTAGGATGTCACCTGGTGGAGTAAGGTGTACCTTCCTCAAGCCGTGGTTTTTTCGGTTGCCTCATGTGCATGTGAAATAAGAAAGGCTGAAGAAGAATTGATATATTTCAATTATGGTGGTGGTGAAGAATATTAAAGTACTATTGTCTTTCTGAAGAGCGAATAACTCTGTCTTAAATCAGAATGCTCCTTGCAATCAATGCTAAGACTCTGTCTCACATCCCGTGCACATGCTATCAGGAGAGACCAGTCCCTGGAGAAGGATGTCGTGCTGGTTACAGAGGAGGAGCAGTGGGAGAAAGGAAAACCCAGGAAATGGTAGACACGGTGGCTGAAGGAATGCACTCAGATGTAGCAGCAAGTGTGAGGTTGGGGAGGACCGGATCATCGAATGCACTGTTGTATGTGGGTCATTAGAAGTTGGACAACCTCACTGCACATAACAAGCTAACGACATCATCTCCTCCCAAGGAAAGCCTGCCTATCTACTTTTGAAAAATCATTGAGGGTAAACTCTTCGACACACAATCATATATGTACTCACTAAAATGACAATGAGTCAGCACTAATTTATGGTAATTAGTTAGGTTAGGTTTATATATAATTATTTTTATGGGTTTTTTTTTCTCGGGGTTCCATAGAACTGCTCAAGCTGCCATATCAGAAATGGAATTTCTGAACTAGATTTTCAGTCCTTAATGAAAGTTTATCAATGATTCTGAATCTGATAATAGCCTGGTGTGGTAATAATTTCTTTCAGAAGAATTTACACTAGACTAGTCCAAATGAGGTGGAAATCATTGGTGTGCCTAATAGCCAACTCTTCTGAGATACTGATCTACTCCATTTTCCTCCGCCTCCTCCTTTGAATAATTCCTTAATGTCCCTGGGGCCTCCCATTTGCTGCAATGCCCACAGAGCCTTTTAGATCTTTGAGCACGTGTCTCATGTGGTTGGTGGGTGGCATTTAGTCCAAATCTGAAGGTCAGGCAGCAGTGAGCCACAGGCAGGGTCCAGAGCCAGAAACCAAAGATGTCCAAAACTCACCACAGGTTTCTTGCTTCTACCAAAGCTCAGCCAGCAAATAAAGGTCTGATTTTGCAGGTGAGGCTATGTGTGTTATAACTGTATGATGGAACCAGTATCCCTATAACGCCGAGTGTGACATTTTCGTAACCTTTAATTAAATGTATATATATATAGATAGATAGATAACTATGAAAGTAAAGAATAAAAACAAAATTTTTTCCTGAAATTAAAAATTCTTGTGTTTTATGGTTAAATATCCAAGGAAAACAAAGGATGTTTTTAAAATCACACTCTCCATCAAGGTAGAGTAGGGCTCAAGGAAACCAAGGGCATGGCTTGATTCACCCCTTCAACAAAAAGCCAAGTCTAACTCCCACTATAGTACTGCCCCCTGGTAGAGAGAAGACCTCCAACAAGGGACCATGACCACAGGCATATAAAGTCCAGAAGTGGGAATTGTGGCTAGAAGTTACCATCTTAATTGACTACAACTCACCCTGTTTGGTGGGGACTTGGACTCAGTAACCTTATAGGTTATTTATTTCCATACTAAGGAAACCATGGGGAGAACTAGCACCCAGGCAAACAACACAACAACAACAGCAAAAGGAAGCAATATTGAACCCTACCTACCTAATTACTCTTAATCTCAGCACACCTTCACACTTTTGGGGGTATTTGCTTTCAGTTTGATGAGCTTACATGTTGCTCTTTAATTAGACAGGAATCCCTCATGAGTAGTGGAAACATGAACATTAATCTCCATGCTATGTAAAGGACTAGTATATATTTAAATATGCTTACAGGAATGCCAAGGAAACAAAAGATGTGGATTCATACCCTGTACTAAAGTCGAGTCTTTTTTTAAAGATAATTTTATTGGGGGCTCTTATAGTTCTTATAACAATCCGTACATCGATTGTATCAAGCATATTTGTACATCATTCTTTTCTAAACATTTTCTATTTGAGCCCTTGGTATGAGTTCTGCTTCGCACCCCCCACCCTTGTGACCGCTTGATAAATTATAGATTATAAGGATTTTTATACCTTACAATGACCAATATTTCCCTTCCCCACTGTTTCTGTTGTTCCTCCCGCTCTGGGGGTGGAGGGGGTGATTTTATGTCAATCATTGTGATCCATATTAATCCCACCCTTTTAGGCATGAACTGGGACCTGGAGACTTAGGGATGAAAGAGTTAGATTCTTTTTTGGCAGTAGCTGGTCATTTCCAGATGAGAATGTCTACCATTGTTATTGCTTGGCATTTTAAGACACGATGTATTTTTCAGATGAAAACACCTAAATTTTTAGCTATTGTCAGCAAACTTTAAAAAATAAATAAAACTTTCCAAATGCTTGAGGTTTAGCACAGCATGCTTGTCTTTTTGTCTGCCCAGGAGATAAGTTGAAGATGTAATTTAATAATATGTCTTCCTCAAAGGAGGGAAATCATCTTTCAGTGGGCAACAAGTGGATAGCTTGCATGAACTCAGGAAGCCTCTATAAACCGGGGTGGGAAGATAGGCTCCCTATTGGGTCACTAAGCACAAGGTCAACCGTAGAATGCACTGCTGCTAGGGGCAACCAGGAGCCTTTCTACTCCTGTCAAGATCTGTGACCTCAGAACCCCCAGGGGCAAGTCTACTCTGTTGTTAGGGTTGCTCTGGATTGGAATTGACTTCAGGGTAGTGAGGTTTGAGGTTGTTTTGGAAACTGGGGTGGAAAGCTGTACAGAACTGAAGGATTGCCTTACGTTTTTCTAAATTAGGTTGTTACAGGCTTGATTTGAATACTAAAAATGAACTTTATGATACAAGTAATTCTATTGTGCTTTCTTGGACAATCATTTATAATACACTAAATTCAATATTGTGGATAAAATATCTGAATAAAAATATACTCAATGTTGAGCTTCTTTTCTTGGTCAAAATCTCCCCCATTCTACTGTTGCATTGTAAATGTTTTGAATGAATTGACTAGTAGGCATTTTTTCATAGTTCTTTTGGGATGTAATATAAGAATTTATTATTATCAGTTGTTATGAGAAAAACATATAATTCTGAACTAATGACCTGAGAGCTAAAGAATAAATAGCTACATTATAAAAAACAAGTTCCCAAGGACATAATTATGTTATTACTTGCAAACAGAGAGTTTCTGGTTCATTAAGTTAGAAAGGGGAAAAAAGTATAAATGATAAAGGTGAAAAATTTATTTTTTCATTGTTCATGTCTTTTTCCCCCTTGACCAATAAAAAATAAGCAGGAGGTTTTTTACACTAAAAGAAAATGTAAATGGTGAAGCTTTCTTAAAGCCAGCTTCATGTGTCTGTTCCCATAGTTTGATTATGTGGAATTTGACCTTTATTTAAAGAGCATCTCTGTTGAATGATAATTGATGGTGCTTTGAGTGAGAGTTTATGACAGTACTTCTACTTATTAAAAATATTTTCCTTAAGGTGAAGATGTTTCTTTTTAACTTTTGTCCTAGCTTAACCTTTGGAAAGATCATGTGAGCTCAGTTGCATTTATAGATTTAATTAGCATATTGTAGGCTTTTCCTGGTCATTAATAAAGATTTGGTGGATGACTAGATTTAGTCCTAATCCTGATAACTCACCAGTTTATTTCACTTGGGAAGTCATTCATTCATCCTTTTTATCTTGCTGGGTTTGAGCTTTATTTAATTATAGTAATTCAAACCCATTAAAATTTTAAATTTTTCTTTATATAAAGGTAGTCTCCTAATTACTAATTTACCGGCATTACTTGTGACCCTATTAGAAAACAACAGTGCTTTGTTTTACTTATTCAAGCACGTACCCCCTGTTGGGTTTTGTAGTCTTATGAGGTTAAACCCAATGGTAAGATAATGACTGACTAAAAGTAATAATATAAAAAAAAAAAAGATTCCAAGGCAATCAGCCCATTCTGCTGCCTATAATTTAGAACACATGAACCTTCTGTAAGGTTGAGGTATCGATGAGCATAGTAATTTATCTAATTCTTTTGCTGTGTGACTTCTCTAAGCATATCTTATTTGATACTACACAGGCAAGAAGGGAATTTATAGTGTAGTTAACCTATCCATATGCTTCCTGTGCAGTATCAAATTAACTCTCTATTAATATCTGCTTGACTCTACCCTGAAACACACACTCCATTATCTATTTTCAAATATTTCTGAATTAAGCTTGTATACAACCTTATCTGGTTAATTCCTTAAGCCACTTGACATTGGAAGGAAGAAAGGTAGTAGAGGGAATAAAAGTCAGATTGTGCACAATTCCTCTCTACAGCCCTTAATAGCTGTAGACTTCCTAGCTGTATCCTTGCGGAAGTTGCTTAGGCTCTTTGTTCCTCTCTAAAATGGGAATTAAAATAAGAGTTGCTGTTATTTCCCATTGAGTCAAGGTATAACAGAATGATACGTAAACATGAACGATTGAAGCAGTTCCGGGTTTTATGCCATCTTCTTGATCATTGATATATCTGAGCTCATTGATTAGCAATTGTGTCAATTCTTTCTGTGTTGGTTTCCCTTGTTTCAGTGACCCTCTGTTTACCACACATGACTTCCTTTGGCAGAAACTAGTCTTTTGATATTGTTATGTCGGCAGTGAGCTAGCTATGTGCTATGTGGCCATTAGTCATTAGAGAGCTGAGAATCAAAATAATGAGATCTATCTCCCACAAGCAATTATAGCAAAGTTCAAAACGAAAAGCAACAAGTACTGGTCAGAGTACGGGGAGATTGGAGCTCCTCACAGCCTGGTGGTGAGACTATACAATGGTGCGAGCACTGTGGAAAAGGTCTGAATTTTCCTTCAAAAGAAGTAGAAATATCAGATGATCTAGCAATCTTGCCACTAGATTTATATACCGGAGACATGAATTGATATATGCATGCTAATACTCACTGTGTTATTCACAGTAGCAAAGATGGAAACAACCTAAGTGCCCCTTAATGGATGAATGGATAAACAATTGTGATACGTACACACAACTCTAAGATTGATGAATCCATGAAACACCTCATAACACACATCAACCTGGAGGACATCATTCACCAAAGGACAAATATTGTATAAGACCACTATTATAAAATTTCAGGAAAAAGTTTCTACACAGAAAGAAACGTTCTTTAATAATTACCAGGGATGGAAAAAGGAAGGAGGGAAATCACTAGAAAGTAGACATGTATTAACTTTGGTTAAGTAATAGGTGATAAATTTTGTATTGTTATACTTTGCAATTCTCAACAGAACTGGGTTTGTTTTCTATAATTAAAGTTATTATGAGAGTTAAATAAGTTAATATGAGTCAGTCACTCACTTAAAATACTGTCTAATGGAAAATAAGCACTCCATAATTATTATTGTGCCTTGTAGACTTATTCTTATGTCACATCAAAGTAGACGCTTCCCTGTTCATTTGTCACCCATTTCTCCATTGTGTCTCTCGTGGTAATTCAACTTTATTCATCATGGACAGTTTCAGGCTGTTGAAAGAGGTCTGTAATTCTACCCCTATTCTCCTACCCTCCGGACTCTCCAGGTTTAATCCAGTCATACGACTTGTCATGTAAGTGTTTCACATTATAGATTGTTGGAAAGAACTCCTTAGAAATCAGAATCCATCAAGCTTTCAACTATGATTGTCACTTTTAGGTCATTATGTGGTTTCAAAATTTGTATGGACTAACGGGATGTTGGACATCTCCACAGCTTAAATCCTAATGGATCCTTACATGCGTACTTCACAGCCTACCTCTTCTGGTTGCTTTTGGCCTTGCCACCCCTGCCTTGGATGGTACTGTATTCACTTTTCACATACATGTTTTTGAGAGTAAGCTGATATCTGACATGACTTGACTTTTTTTGTAACATTTTTTTTCCCTTTTAGAGGGGCCAGAAATACATTTACCTCTCTACAGTCATGTTAATACTGCCAACTAAGCTGTATGGAGCATCCATTATATGCTATCACATGTATCGACTTAATCTTCATAACCACTCTACAACATACATATAATGTACATATATATAAAGATAATTTATATATATATATATACTATACATATACAACATAGCTATTAAATATGGGAACTAAGACATAGAGAGAGAAAGTAGCAGCAATAAGAGGTGGATTCAGTTTCCGTTCTGGGCGGCCTGACTCTAGGATCCAGAGATGCAGCTTTGTCTATTTACTTGGCACAGCTACTGGGTGCCGTTGTACCATTAGGAGGCGGTCTCATGCAGGGTTAAGTGTATCTCAGATTGTTGCTTCATGTTTGTAAGTGGGAGCAAGCAGGACATGTTACTGGCACTCCGATGTTATGCCTTCACGGCGTCTGTAAAGCACAGAAGTGTACATATGACACAGATTTAATCAAGGAACTAATAGAAATTATTTAAACCAGTAAATTATATACACTTAGTGATTGTGAAGGGGTGAGGATATTCATGGCTGTTACTAATCTCTGAAATGAGAAAAATTCAAAATGAATAAAGAAGCATCAAAATGCTATGTTATTGTTAGGTATTTATACTTTACAAGAGGGCTCTGAACTTAGTAAAAAAAAATAAATGATGGCCAAATTGTATCTATTGAACAAGGGCTGTGTTATGCTGGGCTTCTTTCTCCTTGACTTTCGCGGCTATTTTGTTTAGTTTCTCAATTGGTACTGCTCCTTTCCCCAAATAACTGGCTTTACTTCTATGTAACTGAAGTTACAGCATGTCGTCATTTTGGTGGAAAGAGATAATTTGTTGTTTGGATGAAGGAGGAATAAAGCCGCTTGATAATAGCTTTTCAGATTACCTGGGAAAGGCAGTCCTCAGAATACGAACACCAACTTACTGTGCAACCTGCAGTCACTAACAGACTATAAAGCCAGTGGATTTAAATTTTTGACTTACATACAATAGTTCTTGGTGACAAATGGCCACTGCTTTGTGATGCTCATCAGAGCATTCTTTGTTTTATTAATTTACTAATATGTTCAAGATGTAGTGTATCTGGAAAGTTTCTTTTGTGTTTCTATATAAGAATACAATCATTTAAAGTACTAATGTTTGATGATAAATGAACATAACTTTTATATAACTTAGACTTAAAGAGATTTAGGAGCAGAACTTGGTTCAAACAGTACATTTTTGCTCGCCTCACCCCTACTCCCATAATGACTGATTTTCACTTTCCAGCAAAACCTCTTCTAATGAGTATCTCTGGATAAGACACTCCATCATTGCTGCACGCAAGGTGGTGACATCCAGCTGGACAGCTAGGATGGGGGAAATGGCAGAAGGTGTTGGAAAAGTTTGATGAAAAGTACAGCTTCCTGTTAATCCTCCTGGAGGAGAATGTTTTAAAACTCTTAAAGTGGTTTCCTGTTGCAGGTAAACTCGTAAAATGTAAGTAGCACTGGGTTTTGATTGAATGAAGACAGATGTTACAGATGCAGTCTCATTTCCAGACAACCTGCAGCTATTTCGTTCCTCTGGCTGTCAGTGGGGCAAACACAGGACATGAGTGTTAGTTAAACATCAGCCCTAACATGTAGGTATAAGCAAGATAGTAAAGCCAATGCGTGTGACCAATAGAAAGGAAAGTTATTTTCGAGGCAATGCTTGAAATTTAAAAAAAGAAGTGGGTTTGGATGAGAATCCTCCCCATGTCTTCTATTTCATTTGTGGTTTTTTTAATACACATGGGTTAAATATAGTGTTAGACATACCTAACACATTCTTGTAAATACTAATGATGTGATGGGGTGGCCCAAATAAAGCTTTAGGTCGTTTTACAGTCGTGTCTTTTTACTCTTTGACATATGTGTAGGATAGCATTCCATCCCCACAAAGATCTTGTCATTTCTGAAGTGATTGTTGGTTGCCGTTCAGCCAGTTTGGGTTCAGGGGTCTTTACATGTGGGGTAGCCCTGCTCTACGGGGTTTACCGGCTTGTCTGTGGAGGGGCCTCTAACTGGGTTTAAAGCAGGGACTAAGACTAATTTCAAATGGCCTGTTCATGACCCATGAAAATAAGGACAGTATACAGATCGCAGAGCAACCAAATCTCTCAAGGTGTCAGATTTTGACCAGAGTGGAAATGGAACGCAATGGCCCACTCAGACCTCACAACTTTGAATGTCTGGGCTGGCTCCTGTCTGAGCTGGGCAAAGCCACCTTTCTTCAGTTCAGGTCAAAGCATTGGGCACAGAGGTATTTGGCTGTTTAACAGTATGTATGCAACCCTTGTGTCTGTGAGCCTTGACCAAACTTTTCAAACTGGTTCAAAATCCTGGTTTGAGCTGCCAACCTTTGGTTAGTAGTTGAGCGCTTAATGATCGCACCACTCAGGCATGTGTCCCAAGCACATTCATTTAGGAGACCTATGGAGGTACTTCTCATCCATAATGCCTTTTTTACTGTGATTGAAGTTCTATACTCAGGCTGAGGAAGATGACTCTATCTTTGAGCCATTTTGATAAAGATCGTCAGTGATATGTGCTAAAAGCATAAAGGCTATTTCTGCTCCATAAAAATAGGACAATTAGATTAGGGCAAATCTACCCCATCCACGTGGGTTTGCAGCCTCAGGAGGATGTGCTGCTTGTTCTTCTCTACTGCGTCATTCTTCAGGCTAGTGTTTGTCTGGCTCTCACCCCCAGTAGTCTATTCAAACTGCCTGGGAAAGGCAAAATGACCAAAGACAATAATTGCTTTCTCAGTCCTATCTAACTGCATCTCTGTGCTGCATTTGGATTATTGATCCTTTCTTTATTCTTGGGATTTTATTTCCTCTGACTGCACTATCTGTCGATTCTCCCTCTACCTTTTTGATGAATGCCTGTTGGCTGGCCACTCATGGATTGTGACTCATGTTTTTGCAACAGCAAACAAAACATTGCTTTCCGTTGTTTGCCTCTTCTTATTCATTCAGTATCAGTTGTTTGCGCGCCCACGTAAAAACTTGTCTGCGGACAATAAACACAGGAGGAGCCTTTTACATTCTTCCATGTTGCAGCTCTTCATAACGCTCCTTCAGGTTCACATATTTTAAAACACTTCTTCATCTAGTCACTGATTTTATTCCTCCTGCCACTTTCATCAGAGATTTGTTTCAAACCTCAAAGCTACAAAGCTGGTCATGTTGATCTTCTGCATCATTTCTTTGCTTCCCATTGCCCCTGAAATCAAATCCAAGCTCTTTCCGTGGAAGACACTGACCCCTGTGATGAACCATGGACATTCATTCCTTCAGCCTTGGACTCTCATGCTCCTGGCTTCCAAGTCCAGACTAAGATAGCAATCGATAGCTTGTTTCCCACAAAGACTGTGCCATTTCACCCACCGTGTCCTGGTTTGCCGCATTCCATCTGCTTAGCTTAACCCATTCCAACGTTCTCCAGTGGCTCTTACTCCTGCTTCATCTGTAGAGAAACTTCCTCAAGTGCTTCTGAAAAAATCAGCCATTGAAACCCATTAAACAAGGTTCTCCAACACATGGAGTTAGTTGTCTACTCAAGGCCTGATGCTAGCTTACTCAAGCATCATCTACTACAAGAAGCCTTTGTTCCACTCTCTTACGGGGCAGAGCTCAAACTTTATGTTTTCTTATCATGCTGGACATTTTTCACTTATGTACTTCAGCTATTTGATAATCATTTGAATAACAAGCAAGGGTTTGAATAGAATATTTGCTATTTCTTTATGTTGCTTAATTCTTCAATATTTATTTGCTTTTTAGGAAGCCTTTGCTCCCTCAAACCACTTGCCCCCAAGGTTAAAAATGCAATTTCAGTTCCATAGAAAATTATCCTAGTGAAAAATAGAAAATAATGAACAAGATGATGTGATATGGTAAGTGTGATGATAGAGCTATTAAGAGGGCAATATGGAGCTGTGAGATGCATCTATTTCACCCTTTTTGATTTTGTCTTGGCAAATCATGCTTGGGGTTTCTGGGATGGTGCCATCCCAGCATACCACCCTACCCCAGCATAGGGGTGTGTGTGGGGGGAACCACTCGGTGTTTCTTGTTCTCCTCTTGGAGCATAATCTTCTGATGGCGATGGCAAAGAGATATCAGGAAAGCCTGGATGCTCAATCATATTTTTTCTTGCCTTTCGAAATTCACTGGCCAAGGCAAGTTCCAAATGAAGAGACAGCCACATATGGAGACGTCTGGGAGGTTGCTAACAAGAACCTTCTACATCTCCACAAGGGGCAAGCTGCACTCTCATGCATATTAATGCCTTTCACAAACCAGAAAGCCCTGCATTTTATTTCTTCCCATATAACTAGATATGTAGCATGGTAGCTGGGTATGAACACAACAGTGGCTAATGACTGAACTATTAAAATAGTATTTTTGAATTTGTGATAAAAAATGAAGAATATGTGAAGTGAAACATTTTGCATTAAGCTCTGTGTATGAACATAAAATACTATTTTCCTCCTCTGTTTCTCTCCTCTCTTAGGTTCTATTTTTATCATGTACTATGTCAACATAGTCAGGATGAGACAATTGTTGTTTTTCTACTGCATATCCTTTCTGTAGTTTTGGATTTAAGATTAACCCATAGGTAAAGGAGTTTCTTTTTGTAGAATAATAAGGCTATAATTGACAGGCAATTAATTCTAAGTCACAATTAATTCTGTGACTTACTGTGGTTAGGATTTACATATCAAATTGCTCAAATATTCCACAGAAAAGAGAGAGTTTTAATTAAAGAGACCATAAAGCTTGTCTCCTTCAACATCCCATCAGACTGGTGATTTTGTTAAGCACAGGGCCTGAGAGATTTTAGGCCATGATTAAATGTTACTGTCTTTCTTCTTCTTGCTTATAAAGAAACATAAGAGGTGAGTGCATTTTCATCTAGAGCAGCCGTTCTCAACCTGTGGGTCATGGCCCTTATGGGGATCGAATGACCCTTTCACAGGGGTCTGCCCGAATCATAACAGTAGCAAAATTACACGTACGAAGTAGCAAGGAAAATAATTTTATGGTTGGGGGGGTCATCACCACACGAGGAACTGTGTGAAAGGGTCACAACATGAGGAAGTTTGAGAACCACTGACATAGAATAACTGAAAAAGTGAAGGCATTTTAATATAGAGTGTCTTTAATGTGTTGTACTGTGTATTGTGGCTTCTCACAGGCACAGGTAAACACAATGGACTTCGGATTTTCAGAACAATAATCTACACATCATGCACTCAATTTGGCCCTTTATAAAAAGACTCCCAAAGTGAATGCTTATCTTAGAATCCGTATTTTCCACAGTGGGAAGACTGCCCCGGGGGCACTGAAAGTGTCCAGAGGGCGGTGTGGGCTATAAAAGTAGATGGCTATACTTTGTTCTGGGTAAGGGCACTGATAGCTAGATCTGGATCTATACCTAAGATTTCATTTTCAGGGGAGGCGTTAAGGAAGGGTTTTTCCTGAGAGTGGGGCAGTAGGACAAATAAGTGTTGGAACCTGTGAGGTTGTAGGATCATTTACACTTGAAGCCGCTAATCATGGCAGCATCAAGTGAAACTCCCTTTATGTTTGTAGAACTGTCAAAGCCTATCTGTCTTCTCCTATTTACTATTCTATATGATGTGCGTCTTCCTTGCTAAAGGAAATAATGTCATCTAGTATATGTTTGCCTCATGCGTGTGTCTTGAATATTCAACTTGAAAAATAATGAAAACATATTGGTGTTAGAATCAACTATGAGATAATAGTAGTTCTTCAAATGTTGACCCCAAATCATCCTGCTAAACTTTAAGGTTTACTTCATTACTCCAATGGCAGACACTTGCCCGTTTTAAAGATATGTCTGTAGCGTGCAGACAAGGACCTATTGTCTTAATTGCTGGGCTAATTGGAGGGCTTTGGAAAGAGATGAGTTAATGCTTTCTGATTTAAGAGGATTAGAGCTAAACTGTCCTTGTATCGTGAACACCTTTTATGACAGACTAAGAAATGGGCTTGTGATCCGGGAGTGTCATTTGAGATTATGGAGTAAAGGGTCACTTCTTTAAAAAAAAACAAACAAAACATTTTTAGGGTCATTTCTTAAAGGAGATATAGTCACAAGCAGAGCCTACTGAGAGGTGACTGGAAAGTTTCCTGAGCCTTTTCTGTTTCATTCCATGTGTTTAGGAAACTTTGCTTGTTTACTCCTGTTCCAGGGAAGTAATAAGCAGTTCTCATCACTTTCCTGTTCGCCTTTCTCCTTCTCAGACACATCATTTGACTTTCATGGTTCTTTTCGGCGGCTTAGCTGCCTGCTGTGCACTTTCTAGTCCTAACTGACCTTGCTGAAAGATCCCTTCTTGTTATTTTCTAGATGGTTTACAAGTTTCTAAGGTATCTTTAAAAAGGGATGGCTTGATGACGGCCCAAGATCCTCACAATATAGTGCTTTGAGCCTATTTGTATATCTCGATTGTAGTTTTTCCACCCCCTAAACTACTTTTTCTTAAAAGGAAATGATAAAATTCAATAATTTTATATAAAGATGGAGAGATACTATGGAACTGATATTACTTTGGAACTGATATACTTACTTAATAAGTTAGTATAAATTCTACATCCATAAGGCGGCTGTTCTTTCATTCCTAAAGGCTTGTGACTAAAATATTTTCCATGCCCATGGTTGTATTTATTAGTAAACATAATCAAATGCCTCAAACCTTCCCATTTGAGATGGATTGCTCTCACATCTCCTGTTCTCAAAGGCCCTCCCGAGGCATTGGGCAGCCTCTCTTGCTTCCTGCCTTAAAGCTGCATAAATTTTCTCCCATAACTTATATTTCAAAGCTGCCCTGTCTAACATTCATTTCTGCTGCTTTGCTGAGTTCTTGTCAGACAAACTATGCCCAATGGAAAATAATTATGTTACCAAAGATACCATTTATCTAAAGCTTTTAAAGAGAGTGTTCTAAAGGCATCTCCAACATTTTCCCCCAAACTAACTTAAGTTACGATCGACTTTTTTTAGGTTAGGGGTTACATTAAGGCGGTGGGCGAACTATGGCCCACGGGCATATTTTATTTAGCCTAGAAGACGTTATGAGACCTTTGAATTAATTGCCAATATTTTACAGTTGGGAGATTTCACATAAGCATCCAGATTCACATTTTTTGAGATATTGGAATACCTGGCAACACGAGGCTTGAATTTCTGCATGACACTGTTAGTGCTGAAGGGTTTCGAAGGTTAGCGCTCAAGTTACCGGCAGTTCCAGATCCTGTTCCATCCCATTCCTAGTCCTCTTGGCCAAAGTAGGGGTATAATTTACACCACGCTTTCTGAAATGTTAATTTCTCTACGAATCACCAGAGGGTTTTGTGAAAATTCAGATTCTGATCCAATTGTTCTGTGCTGTGGCTTGAGATTCTGCTGCGTTCCTTCAATGCTCTGTGGGAGGTCAGTGTGGCTGTCCCCGACATTTGAGTAACTGGTTGCTCAAGAGTCGGGCTCAGACCAGCAGCCTCAGCATCTACAGACTCATGCATTTGGGAGGAGGCCCAGGAAGTACAGTTTTATTGTACCCTCCTAGTGTTTCTTATGATCAAGGATTGCAGCCTTTAGTATGGATGGCAAGTTGATGGAAAGAAGGTCAGAATCCTCCTCACAATTGGATCACTAGGTGGTGTCATGATACGTGGAGAAAAGTTTGAAGTTGCCAAAGATTTCTTCTTGCTCATAAGCACAGTCCATCAGTGCTCATGGAAGCAGCCATCAAGAGATAAAAAGACACATTCGTTTGGGTAAATCTGCTGGACAAGATCTTTTTAGAGAAATGAAAATCAAGAACATTACTCTGAGTACTGAGGTGCGCCAGACCCAAGCCATGGTATTTTCAGTGGCCTCATATGCATGTGAAAGTCGGACATTGAATAAGGGAGACTGAAAAAGAGTACATACATTTGAATTGTGATGCTAAAGAAGAATATTGAAAGTACCATGGACTGCCAAAAGGTCGACCAAGCCTGATTGGGTCAGAGACCAGCTTGGCGAGACTTCCTTATGTGTGTTGTATATATTGTCGGAAGAGACCAGTCCCTGGAGAAGGATATCGGACTAGGTAAAGGAGAGGGCCTCAAAATAGAGGAGGGCCCTCAATGAGATGGAGTGACACGGTGGCTACAACAATGGGCTCAAGCATAGGAGCAATTTCAGTTCAATATTCAGTTCAAATTCAGTTCAGCTATTTCAGTTCAATAACACCTAGAGTGTTTGAGCTTTATGTGTTCCATTTTTTCATGGCTTCCAATTTTTCTAGATCCATATTTCATGCATCCCATCTTCTTGTTAGTGGTTATTGCAGTACTGCTGTTTCTTCTCATTTTGAGTCATTGCCACATCAACAAATATAGGTCCTGAAAACTTTATATCACTAAGGTCAACTCTACTTTGAGGAGACAGCTCTTCCCCAATTATATTTTGAGTGTCTTCCAACTTGAGGGGTTCATCATCCTGCACTATATGAAACAATATTCCACTGCTATCAATGCGCTCCACAAACACCACTATTTTTTTCAGATGTAGATTGGCAGGTTATTCTTTCTAGTCTATTTAGCTTGTAAGCTTTTCTGAAAATTTTCCACCACGGGTAACTATGCTTGTGTTTGAAATACCAGTGGTATATCTCACAGGATCATGATGACTTTCAAGTTATGATAGTTCAAGAACCTGACATGTCTGACAACTTGGCATGCTAGCCTAATTCCGAATGGGCAGCACATCTCTCTTCTTGCTTTCTCTAGTTTCTGTAGACCACTGTACCTGAGCATGCATGGCTTAGGAGGTTGTGGAGTTAATTCTTGCTTCCTGGAGTAACCCTTAACCAATGACCCATAGGAGTTGTTGGACAAATAGCCACACTCCCTCACATTCTGGGCAGAATAACTAGTGGATTTTCTACAGTGTCTCCAGTAAGATTAACCTCCAGTTGCTCACAATTTTAAATTGTTTGATAATGTACTTTTCATTGGCTGCCTTCTTTCCCTTTTCTATTTCCCATTTCCTTATTGATATCTCCCCCAAAAATGGCTTAATTAAAACCTTTGTCTCAGGATCTAATCCTATGGGGAACCCAAACTCAATCACACAAGACATTTCTCAAATCATGGACTTAGTGGTTATATCTATTATATGTGTAGGTCATGGAAGAGGAGAATTCATACCATCACTTTGAATAGTCATTCGGAGTGCCAACTGGGTCCCCAGCATAGATCCTGGGCATCAAAACTCACTGTTTCCTGTATCATAACACTTCCTTTTAGACTTCAGTCATTCAAAAAACTCAACAAATAACTTGCTGTCTCACTTCAAATTTTGTAGTGTGCAAATATGGCTATGTTTTTATTGTGTGTTTAGCCCTGGACAAATCACCTTTGACCAGGAAGGTGAAGTCATGTGGAAAAACAAACCAAAAACACTAGCAGCTGTGTGTTGTGGAAGAAAACCCTGTGGATGAAGTGCAATTTTTAGGGAACAGAGACCAGTAAGATAAACCAATAAATGTCCACTGTTCTGATGTTAAGGAGAACCCTGGTTAGGCAGTAATTAAGCACTTAAGGGCTAATCAATCAGCAGTTCAAACCCACCATCTTCCCCAAGGAAGAGTTACGATGTGGCAGTCTGACCCCCTTAAGATTTACATTAATTACCACTACCAACTGATCTGAGAGGGATAGCATTAGGGGATCCTGGATCGCATTCTTAACGAGCTCTAATGGCAGAGTGGACTCCTCATTGATCTCCTAACCACAAAGAAAGTGGTTCTAACCTATCAGTTGGTCCATGTGAGAAATATGAGTTTGTCTGCTCTGGTAAAGATTTAAGCCTTGGAAAATGAAAGGGTGAA